>NW_028270142.1:108056398-108356398 GCF_037043375.1 Chiloscyllium plagiosum
CAGCGTAGGAAGAAAGTCGAGCTGCGCAGCGAAGGCAAACGCCTGCGGATGAAAGTCAGCTCCTTGAAAGGATCATACAGGTGGTGGGTGAGCTGCCTGAGGTCAGCGGCACGTCCTGGACGTGTTTGGAGGCAACTTGAACCAGTCGGTAAGCTGCGGCCCAAACCCTAACCTGACATGTACATGAAGCTGCGAGTCAGGTACTGTACCGGCAGAATCTGGCAGTTTCGGATCAGCACTCAAGACGATTTCTTCATGCCAGCACTGGCCGAAGCTGTGGAGATCAGCCATTGGCTCAGGATCTCCCAGAGTGACAGATTTTCAGGGAGGCAACGGCGTCACATTAGTGGAGGAGTGCGGCAAAGTATCAGCAAGGGAGAGCCACTGCTGGGCTCTTCCTTCGATAGCTCAGCTGGTAGAGCGGAGGACTGTAGTGTGTCGCAAATCTGTCATCCTTAGGTCGCCGTTCAATTCCGGCTCGAAGGAGCCTCGGCTGCGTTTTTGGAAAGAGTGAGCATTCACCAGCACGCGGGCCACAGCAACACAGATGAGCTGAAAACGCGACACCGCTTTCAGGACACATCAGCACACGCCCTTCCCCCTCTGCAACGAGCCAGCTGTCTCCGTGCTGCAGCTGACGGCCAGCAGGGTGCCTTTTTTTCAACACAAACGCATGAAAGCACTTTGTGCTCACTGCAACCAAATTAAGTCTTCTATCAGTCAGGCGGGGCCACCCGACGTCACCTCACGCTCGTGGTGGCTGCGCCAAGGTTGAAGTCGTTTCGACCTCCAATCAGCAATTGCCATCTCCTCAGCACTTCTTTCCTCGTCCATGTGGCCTTCCGCCTCGCCTGGGTCCACCAGCTGCCGCTGCTGCTCCTCCGACAAGTTGGTTGTTTCAGCGAGACAGGCATCAGCAATGTTTGGTCTCAGCCGTCCGACGGATGAGAGGATTTTCTGCACATCCTGGAGCGTGGCTACTCAGGATCCACTGCGGAAGAAGTCAAAGCATGGCCAGCTCACCGCCCGGGCGATTAGCTCAAATGGCAGAGTGCATGCTTGAGGTAGTGGGATCAATGCCCGCATTCTTCACTTGCTTTTAAAACTGCAAGTGCACCCACTCACTCAGCTGGTCTGCAGCAGACGGATTACCGTTTGCGTACGCCGCCTCCCTGAGAGTGGTCCCGAAAGATCAAAAGCTTCAAGCGTGAGCGACAGGCAGGTCCTGCTGTTTCAGGGTGCAGCGTAGGAAGAAAGTCGAGCTGCGCAGCGAAGGCAAACGCCTGCGGGTGAAAGTCAGCTCCTTGAAAGGATCATACAGGTGGTGGGTGAGCTGCCTGAGGTCAGCGGGCACGTCCTGGACGTGTTTGGAGGCAACTTGAACCAGTCGGTAAGCTGCGGCCCAAACCCTAACCTGACATGTACATGAAGCTGCGAGTCAGGTACTGTACCGGCAGAATCTGGCAGTTTCGGATCAGCACTCAAGACGATTTCTTCATGCCAGCACTGGCCGAAGCTGTGGAGATCAGCCATTGGCTCAGGATCTCCCAGAGTGACAGATTTTCAGGGAGGCAACGGCGTCACATTAGTGGAGGAGTGCGGCAAAGTATCAGCAAGGGAGAGCCACTGCTGGGCTCTCCTTCGATAGCTCAGCTGGTAGAGCGGAGGACTGTAGTGTGTCGCAAATCTGTCATCCTTAGGTCGCCGGTTCAATTCCGGCTCGAAGGAGCCTCGGCTGCGTTTTTGGAAAGAGTGAGCATTCACCAGCACGCGGGCCACAGCAACACAGATGAGCTGAAAACGCGACACCGCTTTCAGGACACATCAGCACACGCCCTTCCCCCTCTGCAACGAGCCAGCTGTCTCCGTGCTGCAGCTGACGGCCAGCAGGGTGCCTTTTTTTCAACACAAACGCATGAAAGCACTTTGTGCTCACTGCAACCAAATTAAGTCTTCTATCAGTCAGGCGGGGCCACCCGACGTCACCTCACGCTCGTGGTGGCTGCGCCAAGGTTGAAGTCGTTTCGACCTCCAATCAGCAATTGCCATCTCCTCAGCACTTCTTTCCTCGTCCATGTGGCCTTCCGCCTCGCCTGAGTCCACCAGCTGCCGCTGCTGCTCCTCCGACAAGTTGGTTGTTTCAGCGAGACAGGCATCAGCAATGTTTGGTCTCAGCCGTCCGACGGATGAGAGGATTTTCTGCACATCCTGGAGCGTGGCTACTCAGGATCCACTGCGGAAGAAGTCAAAGCATGGCCAGCTCACCGCCCGGGCGATTAGCTCAAATGGCAGAGTGCATGCTTGAGGTAGTGGGATCAATGCCCGCATTCTTCACTTGCTTTTAAAACTGCAAGTGCACCCACTCACTCAGCTGGTCTGCAGCAGACGGATTACCGTTTGCGTACGCCGCCTCCCTGAGAGTGGTCCCGAAAGATCAAAAGCTTCAAGCGTGAGCGACAGGCAGGTCCTGCTGTTTCAGGGTGCAGCGTAGGAAGAAAGTCGAGCTGCGCAGCGAAGGCAAACGCCTGCGGGTGAAAGTCAGCTCCTTGAAAGGATCATACAGGTGGTGGGTGAGCTGCCTGAGGTCAGCGGGCACGTCCTGGACGTGTTTGGAGGCAACTTGAACCAGTCGGTAAGCTGCGGCCCAAACCCTAACCTGACATGTACATGAAGCTGCGAGTCAGGTACTGTACCGGCAGAATCTGGCAGTTTCGGATCAGCACTCAAGACGATTTCTTCATGCCAGCACTGGCCGAAGCTGTGGAGATCAGCCATTGGCTCAGGATCTCCCAGAGTGACAGATTTTCAGGGAGGCAACGGCGTCACATTAGTGGAGGAGTGCGGCAAAGTATCAGCAAGGGAGAGCCACTGCTGGGCTCTCCTTCGATAGCTCAGCTGGTAGAGCGGAGGACTGTAGTGTGTCGCAAATCTGTCATCCTTAGGTCGCCGGTTCAATTCCGGCTCGAAGGAGCCTCGGCTGCGTTTTTGGAAAGAGTGAGCATTCACCAGCACGCGGGCCACAGCAACACAGATGAGCTGAAAACGCGACACCGCTTTCAGGACACATCAGCACACGCCCTTCCCCCTCTGCAACGAGCCAGCTGTCTCCGTGCTGCAGCTGACGGCCAGCAGGGTGCCTTTTTTTCAACACAAACGCATGAAAGCACTTTGTGCTCACTGCAACCAAATTAAGTCTTCTATCAGTCAGGCGGGGCCACCCGACGTCACCTCACGCTCGTGGTGGCTGCGCCAAGGTTGAAGTCGTTTCGACCTCCAATCAGCAATTGCCATCTCCTCAGCACTTCTTTCCTCGTCCATGTGGCCTTCCGCCTCGCCTGGGTCCACCAGCTGCCGCTGCTGCTCCTCCGACAAGTTGGTTGTTTCAGCGAGACAGGCATCAGCAATGTTTGGTCTCAGCCGTCCGACGGATGAGAGGATTTTCTGCACATCCTGGAGCGTGGCTACTCAGGATCCACTGCGGAAGAAGTCAAAGCATGGCCAGCTCACCGCCCGGGCGATTAGCTCAAATGGCAGAGTGCATGCTTGAGGTAGTGGGATCAATGCCCGCATTCTTCACTTGCTTTTAAAACTGCAAGTGCACCCACTCACTCAGCTGGTCTGCAGCAGACGGATTACCGTTTGCGTACGCCGCCTCCCTGAGAGTGGTCCCGAAAGATCAAAAGCTTCAAGCGTGAGCGACAGGCAGGTCCTGCTGTTTCAGGGTGCAGCGTAGGAAGAAAGTCGAGCTGCGCAGCGAAGGCAAACGCCTGCGGGTGAAAGTCAGCTCCTTGAAAGGATCATACAGGTGGTGGGTGAGCTGCCTGAGGTCAGCGGGCACGTCCTGGACGTGTTTGGAGGCAACTTGAACCAGTCGGTAAGCTGCGGCCCAAACCCTAACCTGACATGTACATGAAGCTGCGAGTCAGGTACTGTACCGGCAGAATCTGGCAGTTTCGGATCAGCACTCAAGACGATTTCTTCATGCCAGCACTGGCCGAAGCTGTGGAGATCAGCCATTGGCTCAGGATCTCCCAGAGTGACAGATTTTCAGGGAGGCAACGGCGTCACATTAGTGGAGGAGTGCGGCAAAGTATCAGCAAGGGAGAGCCACTGCTGGGCTCTCCTTCGATAGCTCAGCTGGTAGAGCGGAGGACTGTAGTGTGTCGCAAATCTGTCATCCTTAGGTCGCCGGTTCAATTCCGGCTCGAAGGAGCCTCGGCTGCGTTTTTGGAAAGAGTGAGCATTCACCAGCACGCGGGCCACAGCAACACAGATGAGCTGAAAACGCGACACCGCTTTCAGGACACATCAGCACACGCCCTTCCCCCTCTGCAACGAGCCAGCTGTCTCCGTGCTGCAGCTGACGGCCAGCAGGGTGCCTTTTTTTCAACACAAACGCATGAAAGCACTTTGTGCTCACTGCAACCAAATTAAGTCTTCTATCAGTCAGGCGGGGCCACCCGACGTCACCTCACGCTCGTGGTGGCTGCGCCAAGGTTGAAGTCGTTTCGACCTCCAATCAGCAATTGCCATCTCCTCAGCACTTCTTTCCTCGTCCATGTGGCCTTCCGCCTCGCCTGAGTCCACCAGCTGCCGCTGCTGCTCCTCCGACAAGTTGGTTGTTTCAGCGAGACAGGCATCAGCAATGTTTGGTCTCAGCCGTCCGACGGATGAGAGGATTTTCTGCACATCCTGGAGCGTGGCTACTCAGGATCCACTGCGGAAGAAGTCAAAGCATGGCCAGCTCACCGCCCGGGCGATTAGCTCAAATGGCAGAGTGCATGCTTGAGGTAGTGGGATCAATGCCCGCATTCTTCACTTGCTTTTAAAACTGCAAGTGCACCCACTCACTCAGCTGGTCTGCAGCAGACGGATTACCGTTTGCGTACGCCGCCTCCCTGAGAGTGGTCCCGAAAGATCAAAAGCTTCAAGCGTGAGCGACAGGCAGGTCCTGCTGTTTCAGGGTGCAGCGTAGGAAGAAAGTCGAGCTGCGCAGCGAAGGCAAACGCCTGCGGGTGAAAGTCAGCTCCTTGAAAGGATCATACAGGTGGTGGGTGAGCTGCCTGAGGTCAGCGGGCACGTCCTGGACGTGTTTGGAGGCAACTTGAACCAGTCGGTAAGCTGCGGCCCAAACCCTAACCTGACATGTACATGAAGCTGCGAGTCAGGTACTGTACCGGCAGAATCTGGCAGTTTCGGATCAGCACTCAAGACGATTTCTTCATGCCAGCACTGGCCGAAGCTGTGGAGATCAGCCATTGGCTCAGGATCTCCCAGAGTGACAGATTTTCAGGGAGGCAACGGCGTCACATTAGTGGAGGAGTGCGGCAAAGTATCAGCAAGGGAGAGCCACTGCTGGGCTCTCCTTCGATAGCTCAGCTGGTAGAGCGGAGGACTGTAGTGTGTCGCAAATCTGTCATCCTTAGGTCGCCGGTTCAATTCCGGCTCGAAGGAGCCTCGGCTGCGTTTTTGGAAAGAGTGAGCATTCACCAGCACGCGGGCCACAGCAACACAGATGAGCTGAAAACGCGACACCGCTTTCAGGACACATCAGCACACGCCCTTCCCCCTCTGCAACGAGCCAGCTGTCTCCGTGCTGCAGCTGACGGCCAGCAGGGTGCCTTTTTTTCAACACAAACGCATGAAAGCACTTTGTGCTCACTGCAACCAAATTAAGTCTTCTATCAGTCAGGCGGGGCCACCCGACGTCACCTCACGCTCGTGGTGGCTGCGCCAAGGTTGAAGTCGTTTCGACCTCCAATCAGCAATTGCCATCTCCTCAGCACTTCTTTCCTCGTCCATGTGGCCTTCCGCCTCGCCTGGGTCCACCAGCTGCCGCTGCTGCTCCTCCGACAAGTTGGTTGTTTCAGCGAGACAGGCATCAGCAATGTTTGGTCTCAGCCGTCCGACGGATGAGAGGATTTTCTGCACATCCTGGAGCGTGGCTACTCAGGATCCACTGCGGAAGAAGTCAAAGCATGGCCAGCTCACCGCCCGGGCGATTAGCTCAAATGGCAGAGTGCATGCTTGAGGTAGTGGGATCAATGCCCGCATTCTTCACTTGCTTTTAAAACTGCAAGTGCACCCACTCACTCAGCTGGTCTGCAGCAGACGGATTACCGTTTGCGTACGCCGCCTCCCTGAGAGTGGTCCCGAAAGATCAAAAGCTTCAAGCGTGAGCGACAGGCAGGTCCTGCTGTTTCAGGGTGCAGCGTAGGAAGAAAGTCGAGCTGCGCAGCGAAGGCAAACGCCTGCGGGTGAAAGTCAGCTCCTTGAAAGGATCATACAGGTGGTGGGTGAGCTGCCTGAGGTCAGCGGGCACGTCCTGGACGTGTTTGGAGGCAACTTGAACCAGTCGGTAAGCTGCGGCCCAAACCCTAACCTGACATGTACATGAAGCTGCGAGTCAGGTACTGTACCGGCAGAATCTGGCAGTTTCGGATCAGCACTCAAGACGATTTCTTCATGCCAGCACTGGCCGAAGCTGTGGAGATCAGCCATTGGCTCAGGATCTCCCAGAGTGACAGATTTTCAGGGAGGCAACGGCGTCACATTAGTGGAGGAGTGCGGCAAAGTATCAGCAAGGGAGAGCCACTGCTGGGCTCTCCTTCGATAGCTCAGCTGGTAGAGCGGAGGACTGTAGTGTGTCGCAAATCTGTCATCCTTAGGTCGCCGGTTCAATTCCGGCTCGAAGGAGCCTCGGCTGCGTTTTTGGAAAGAGTGAGCATTCACCAGCACGCGGGCCACAGCAACACAGATGAGCTGAAAACGCGACACCGCTTTCAGGACACATCAGCACACGCCCTTCCCCCTCTGCAACGAGCCAGCTGTCTCCGTGCTGCAGCTGACGGCCAGCAGGGTGCCTTTTTTTCAACACAAACGCATGAAAGCACTTTGTGCTCACTGCAACCAAATTAAGTCTTCTATCAGTCAGGCGGGGCCACCCGACGTCACCTCACGCTCGTGGTGGCTGCGCCAAGGTTGAAGTCGTTTCGACCTCCAATCAGCAATTGCCATCTCCTCAGCACTTCTTTCCTCGTCCATGTGGCCTTCCGCCTCGCCTGAGTCCACCAGCTGCCGCTGCTGCTCCTCCGACAAGTTGGTTGTTTCAGCGAGACAGGCATCAGCAATGTTTGGTCTCAGCCGTCCGACGGATGAGAGGATTTTCTGCACATCCTGGAGCGTGGCTACTCAGGATCCACTGCGGAAGAAGTCAAAGCATGGCCAGCTCACCGCCCGGGCGATTAGCTCAAATGGCAGAGTGCATGCTTGAGGTAGTGGGATCAATGCCCGCATTCTTCACTTGCTTTTAAAACTGCAAGTGCACCCACTCACTCAGCTGGTCTGCAGCAGACGGATTACCGTTTGCGTACGCCGCCTCCCTGAGAGTGGTCCCGAAAGATCAAAAGCTTCAAGCGTGAGCGACAGGCAGGTCCTGCTGTTTCAGGGTGCAGCGTAGGAAGAAAGTCGAGCTGCGCAGCGAAGGCAAACGCCTGCGGGTGAAAGTCAGCTCCTTGAAAGGATCATACAGGTGGTGGGTGAGCTGCCTGAGGTCAGCGGGCACGTCCTGGACGTGTTTGGAGGCAACTTGAACCAGTCGGTAAGCTGCGGCCCAAACCCTAACCTGACATGTACATGAAGCTGCGAGTCAGGTACTGTACCGGCAGAATCTGGCAGTTTCGGATCAGCACTCAAGACGATTTCTTCATGCCAGCACTGGCCGAAGCTGTGGAGATCAGCCATTGGCTCAGGATCTCCCAGAGTGACAGATTTTCAGGGAGGCAACGGCGTCACATTAGTGGAGGAGTGCGGCAAAGTATCAGCAAGGGAGAGCCACTGCTGGGCTCTCCTTCGATAGCTCAGCTGGTAGAGCGGAGGACTGTAGTGTGTCGCAAATCTGTCATCCTTAGGTCGCCGGTTCAATTCCGGCTCGAAGGAGCCTCGGCTGCGTTTTTGGAAAGAGTGAGCATTCACCAGCACGCGGGCCACAGCAACACAGATGAGCTGAAAACGCGACACCGCTTTCAGGACACATCAGCACACGCCCTTCCCCCTCTGCAACGAGCCAGCTGTCTCCGTGCTGCAGCTGACGGCCAGCAGGGTGCCTTTTTTTCAACACAAACGCATGAAAGCACTTTGTGCTCACTGCAACCAAATTAAGTCTTCTATCAGTCAGGCGGGGCCACCCGACGTCACCTCACGCTCGTGGTGGCTGCGCCAAGGTTGAAGTCGTTTCGACCTCCAATCAGCAATTGCCATCTCCTCAGCACTTCTTTCCTCGTCCATGTGGCCTTCCGCCTCGCCTGGGTCCACCAGCTGCCGCTGCTGCTCCTCCGACAAGTTGGTTGTTTCAGCGAGACAGGCATCAGCAATGTTTGGTCTCAGCCGTCCGACGGATGAGAGGATTTTCTGCACATCCTGGAGCGTGGCTACTCAGGATCCACTGCGGAAGAAGTCAAAGCATGGCCAGCTCACCGCCCGGGCGATTAGCTCAAATGGCAGAGTGCATGCTTGAGGTAGTGGGATCAATGCCCGCATTCTTCACTTGCTTTTAAAACTGCAAGTGCACCCACTCACTCAGCTGGTCTGCAGCAGACGGATTACCGTTTGCGTACGCCGCCTCCCTGAGAGTGGTCCCGAAAGATCAAAAGCTTCAAGCGTGAGCGACAGGCAGGTCCTGCTGTTTCAGGGTGCAGCGTAGGAAGAAAGTCGAGCTGCGCAGCGAAGGCAAACGCCTGCGGGTGAAAGTCAGCTCCTTGAAAGGATCATACAGGTGGTGGGTGAGCTGCCTGAGGTCAGCGGGCATGTCCTGGACGTGTTTGGAGGCAACTTGAACCAGTCGGTAAGCTGCGGCCCAAACCCTAACCTGACATGTACATGAAGCTGCGAGTCAGGTACTGTACCGGCAGAATCTGGCAGTTTCGGATCAGCACTCAAGACGATTTCTTCATGCCAGCACTGGCCGAAGCTGTGGAGATCAGCCATTGGCTCAGGATCTCCCAGAGTGACAGATTTTCAGGGAGGCAACGGCGTCACATTAGTGGAGGAGTGCGGCAAAGTATCAGCAAGGGAGAGCCACTGCTGGGCTCTCCTTCGATAGCTCAGCTGGTAGAGCGGAGGACTGTAGTGTGTCGCAAATCTGTCATCCTTAGGTCGCCGGTTCAATTCCGGCTCGAAGGAGCCTCGGCTGCGTTTTTGGAAAGAGTGAGCATTCACCAGCACGCGGGCCACAGCAACACAGATGAGCTGAAAACGCGACACCGCTTTCAGGACACATCAGCACACGCCCTTCCCCCTCTGCAACGAGCCAGCTGTCTCCGTGCTGCAGCTGACGGCCAGCAGGGTGCCTTTTTTTCAACACAAACGCATGAAAGCACTTTGTGCTCACTGCAACCAAATTAAGTCTTCTATCAGTCAGGCGGGGCCACCCGACGTCACCTCACGCTCGTGGTGGCTGCGCCAAGGTTGAAGTCGTTTCGACCTCCAATCAGCAATTGCCATCTCCTCAGCACTTCTTTCCTCGTCCATGTGGCCTTCCGCCTCGCCTGGGTCCACCAGCTGCCGCTGCTGCTCCTCCGACAAGTTGGTTGTTTCAGCGAGACAGGCATCAGCAATGTTTGGTCTCAGCCGTCCGACGGATGAGAGGATTTTCTGCACATCCTGGAGCGTGGCTACTCAGGATCCACTGCGGAAGAAGTCAAAGCATGGCCAGCTCACCGCCCGGGCGATTAGCTCAAATGGCAGAGTGCATGCTTGAGGTAGTGGGATCAATGCCCGCATTCTTCACTTGCTTTTAAAACTGCAAGTGCACCCACTCACTCAGCTGGTCTGCAGCAGACGGATTACCGTTTGCGTACGCCGCCTCCCTGAGAGTGGTCCCGAAAGATCAAAAGCTTCAAGCGTGAGCGACAGGCAGGTCCTGCTGTTTCAGGGTGCAGCGTAGGAAGAAAGTCGAGCTGCGCAGCGAAGGCAAACGCCTGCGGGTGAAAGTCAGCTCCTTGAAAGGATCATACAGGTGGTGGGTGAGCTGCCTGAGGTCAGCGGGCACGTCCTGGACGTGTTTGGAGGCAACTTGAACCAGTCGGTAAGCTGCGGCCCAAACCCTAACCTGACATGTACATGAAGCTGCGAGTCAGGTACTGTACCGGCAGAATCTGGCAGTTTCGGATCAGCACTCAAGACGATTTCTTCATGCCAGCACTGGCCGAAGCTGTGGAGATCAGCCATTGGCTCAGGATCTCCCAGAGTGACAGATTTTCAGGGAGGCAACGGCGTCACATTAGTGGAGGAGTGCGGCAAAGTATCAGCAAGGGAGAGCCACTGCTGGGCTCTCCTTCGATAGCTCAGCTGGTAGAGCGGAGGACTGTAGTGTGTCGCAAATCTGTCATCCTTAGGTCGCCGGTTCAATTCCGGCTCGAAGGAGCCTCGGCTGCGTTTTTGGAAAGAGTGAGCATTCACCAGCACGCGGGCCACAGCAACACAGATGAGCTGAAAACGCGACACCGCTTTCAGGACACATCAGCACACGCCCTTCCCCCTCTGCAACGAGCCAGCTGTCTCCGTGCTGCAGCTGACGGCCAGCAGGGTGCCTTTTTTTCAACACAAACGCATGAAAGCACTTTGTGCTCACTGCAACCAAATTAAGTCTTCTATCAGTCAGGCGGGGCCACCCGACGTCACCTCACGCTCGTGGTGGCTGCGCCAAGGTTGAAGTCGTTTCGACCTCCAATCAGCAATTGCCATCTCCTCAGCACTTCTTTCCTCGTCCATGTGGCCTTCCGCCTCGCCTGGGTCCACCAGCTGCCGCTGCTGCTCCTCCGACAAGTTGGTTGTTTCAGCGAGACAGGCATCAGCAATGTTTGGTCTCAGCCGTCCGACGGATGAGAGGATTTTCTGCACATCCTGGAGCGTGGCTACTCAGGATCCACTGCGGAAGAAGTCAAAGCATGGCCAGCTCACCGCCCGGGCGATTAGCTCAAATGGCAGAGTGCATGCTTGAGGTAGTGGGATCAATGCCCGCATTCTTCACTTGCTTTTAAAACTGCAAGTGCACCCACTCACTCAGCTGGTCTGCAGCAGACGGATTACCGTTTGCGTACGCCGCCTCCCTGAGAGTGGTCCCGAAAGATCAAAAGCTTCAAGCGTGAGCGACAGGCAGGTCCTGCTGTTTCAGGGTGCAGCGTAGGAAGAAAGTCGAGCTGCGCAGCGAAGGCAAACGCCTGCGGGTGAAAGTCAGCTCCTTGAAAGGATCATACAGGTGGTGGGTGAGCTGCCTGAGGTCAGCGGGCACGTCCTGGACGTGTTTGGAGGCAACTTGAACCAGTCGGTAAGCTGCGGCCCAAACCCTAACCTGACATGTACATGAAGCTGCGAGTCAGGTACTGTACCGGCAGAATCTGGCAGTTTCGGATCAGCACTCAAGACGATTTCTTCATGCCAGCACTGGCCGAAGCTGTGGAGATCAGCCATTGGCTCAGGATCTCCCAGAGTGACAGATTTTCAGGGAGGCAACGGCGTCACATTAGTGGAGGAGTGCGGCAAAGTATCAGCAAGGGAGAGCCACTGCTGGGCTCTCCTTCGATAGCTCAGCTGGTAGAGCGGAGGACTGTAGTGTGTCGCAAATCTGTCATCCTTAGGTCGCCGGTTCAATTCCGGCTCGAAGGAGCCTCGGCTGCGTTTTTGGAAAGAGTGAGCATTCACCAGCACGCGGGCCACAGCAACACAGATGAGCTGAAAACGCGACACCGCTTTCAGGACACATCAGCACACGCCCTTCCCCCTCTGCAACGAGCCAGCTGTCTCCGTGCTGCAGCTGACGGCCAGCAGGGTGCCTTTTTTTCAACACAAACGCATGAAAGCACTTTGTGCTCACTGCAACCAAATTAAGTCTTCTATCAGTCAGGCGGGGCCACCCGACGTCACCTCACGCTCGTGGTGGCTGCGCCAAGGTTGAAGGCGTTTCGACCTCCAATCAGCAATTGCCATCTCCTCAGCACGTCTTTCCTCGTCCATGTGGCCTTCCGCCTCGCCTGAGTCCACCAGCTGCCGCTGCTGCTCCTCCGACAAGTTGGTTGTTTCAGCGAGACAGGCATCACCAATGTTTGGTCTCAGCCGTCCGACGGATGAGAGGATTTTCTGCACATCCTGGAGCGTGGCTACTCAGGATCCACTGCGGAAGAAGTCAAAGCATGGCCAGCTCACCGCCCGGGCGATTAGCTCAAATGGCAGAGTGCATGCTTGAGGTAGTGGGATCAATGCCCGCATTCTTCACTTGCTTTTAAAACTGCAAGTGCACCCACTCACTCAGCTGGTCTGCAGCAGACGGATTACCGTTTGCGTACGCCGCCTCCCTGAGAGTGGTCCCGAAAGATCAAAAGCTTCAAGCGTGAGCGACAGGCAGGTCCTGCTGTTTCAGGGTGCAGCGTAGGAAGAAAGTCGAGCTGCGCAGCGAAGGCAAACGCCTGCGGATGAAAGTCAGCTCCTTGAAAGGATCATACAGGTGGTGGGTGAGCTGCCTGAGGTCAGCGGGCACGTCCTGGACGTGTTTGGAGGCAACTTGAACCAGTCGGTAAGCTGCGGCCCAAACCCTAACCTGACATGTACATGAAGCTGCGAGTCAGGTACTGTACCGGCAGAATCTGGCAGTTTCGGATCAGCACTCAAGACGATTTCTTCATGCCAGCACTGGCCGAAGCTGTGGAGATCAGCCATTGGCTCAGGATCTCCCAGAGTGACAGATTTTCAGGGAGGCAACGGCGTCACATTAGTGGAGGAGTGCGGCAAAGTATCAGCAAGGGAGAGCCACTGCTGGGCTCTCCTTCGATAGCTCAGCTGGTAGAGCGGAGGACTGTAGTGTGTCGCAAATCTGTCATCCTTAGGTCGCCGGTTCAATTCCGGCTCGAAGGAGCCTCGGCTGCGTTTTTGGAAAGAGTGAGCATTCACCAGCACGCGGGCCACAGCAACACAGATGAGCTGAAAACGCGACACCGCTTTCAGGACACATCAGCACACGCCCTTCCCCCTCTGCAACGAGCCAGCTGTCTCCGTGCTGCAGCTGACGGCCAGCAGGGTGCCTTTTTTTCAACACAAACGCATGAAAGCACTTTGTGCTCACTGCAACCAAATTAAGTCTTCTATCAGTCAGGCGGGGCCACCCGACGTCACCTCACGCTCGTGGTGGCTGCGCCAAGGTTGAAGTCGTTTCGACCTCCAATCAGCAATTGCCATCTCCTCAGCACTTCTTTCCTCGTCCATGTGGCCTTCCGCCTCGCCTGGGTCCACCAGCTGCCGCTGCTGCTCCTCCGACAAGTTGGTTGTTTCAGCGAGACAGGCATCAGCAATGTTTGGTCTCAGCCGTCCGACGGATGAGAGGATTTTCTGCACATCCTGGAGCGTGGCTACTCAGGATCCACTGCGGAAGAAGTCAAAGCATGGCCAGCTCACCGCCCGGGCGATTAGCTCAAATGGCAGAGTGCATGCTTGAGGTAGTGGGATCAATGCCCGCATTCTTCACTTGCTTTTAAAACTGCAAGTGCACCCACTCACTCAGCTGGTCTGCAGCAGACGGATTACCGTTTGCGTACGCCGCCTCCCTGAGAGTGGTCCCGAAAGATCAAAAGCTTCAAGCGTGAGCGACAGGCAGGTCCTGCTGTTTCAGGGTGCAGCGTAGGAAGAAAGTCGAGCTGCGCAGCGAAGGCAAACGCCTGCGGGTGAAAGTCAGCTCCTTGAAAGGATCATACAGGTGGTGGGTGAGCTGCCTGAGGTCAGCGGGCACGTCCTGGACGTGTTTGGAGGCAACTTGAACCAGTCGGTAAGCTGCGGCCCAAACCCTAACCTGACATGTACATGAAGCTGCGAGTCAGGTACTGTACCGGCAGAATCTGGCAGTTTCGGATCAGCACTCAAGACGATTTCTTCATGCCAGCACTGGCCGAAGCTGTGGAGATCAGCCATTGGCTCAGGATCTCCCAGAGTGACAGATTTTCAGGGAGGCAACGGCGTCACATTAGTGGAGGAGTGCGGCAAAGTATCAGCAAGGGAGAGCCACTGCTGGGCTCTCCTTCGATAGCTCAGCTGGTAGAGCGGAGGACTGTAGTGTGTCGCAAATCTGTCATCCTTAGGTCGCCGGTTCAATTCCGGCTCGAAGGAGCCTCGGCTGCGTTTTTGGAAAGAGTGAGCATTCACCAGCACGCGGGCCACAGCAACACAGATGAGCTGAAAACGCGACACCGCTTTCAGGACACATCAGCACACGCCCTTCCCCCTCTGCAACGAGCCAGCTGTCTCCGTGCTGCAGCTGACGGCCAGCAGGGTGCCTTTTTTTCAACACAAACGCATGAAAGCACTTTGTGCTCACTGCAACCAAATTAAGTCTTCTATCAGTCAGGCGGGGCCACCCGACGTCACCTCACGCTCGTGGTGGCTGCGCCAAGGTTGAAGTCGTTTCGACCTCCAATCAGCAATTGCCATCTCCTCAGCACTTCTTTCCTCGTCCATGTGGCCTTCCGCCTCGCCTGAGTCCACCAGCTGCCGCTGCTGCTCCTCCGACAAGTTGGTTGTTTCAGCGAGACAGGCATCAGCAATGTTTGGTCTCAGCCGTCCGACGGATGAGAGGATTTTCTGCACATCCTGGAGCGTGGCTACTCAGGATCCACTGCGGAAGAAGTCAAAGCATGGCCAGCTCACCGCCCGGGCGATTAGCTCAAATGGCAGAGTGCATGCTTGAGGTAGTGGGATCAATGCCCGCATTCTTCACTTGCTTTTAAAACTGCAAGTGCACCCACTCACTCAGCTGGTCTGCAGCAGACGGATTACCGTTTGCGTACGCCGCCTCCCTGAGAGTGGTCCCGAAAGATCAAAAGCTTCAAGCGTGAGCGACAGGCAGGTCCTGCTGTTTCAGGGTGCAGCGTAGGAAGAAAGTCGAGCTGCGCAGCGAAGGCAAACGCCTGCGGGTGAAAGTCAGCTCCTTGAAAGGATCATACAGGTGGTGGGTGAGCTGCCTGAGGTCAGCGGGCACGTCCTGGACGTGTTTGGAGGCAACTTGAACCAGTCGGTAAGCTGCGGCCCAAACCCTAACCTGACATGTACATGAAGCTGCGAGTCAGGTACTGTACCGGCAGAATCTGGCAGTTTCGGATCAGCACTCAAGACGATTTCTTCATGCCAGCACTGGCCGAAGCTGTGGAGATCAGCCATTGGCTCAGGATCTCCCAGAGTGACAGATTTTCAGGGAGGCAACGGCGTCACATTAGTGGAGGAGTGCGGCAAAGTATCAGCAAGGGAGAGCCACTGCTGGGCTCTCCTTCGATAGCTCAGCTGGTAGAGCGGAGGACTGTAGTGTGTCGCAAATCTGTCATCCTTAGGTCGCCGGTTCAATTCCGGCTCGAAGGAGCCTCGGCTGCGTTTTTGGAAAGAGTGAGCATTCACCAGCACGCGGGCCACAGCAACACAGATGAGCTGAAAACGCGACACCGCTTTCAGGACACATCAGCACACGCCCTTCCCCCTCTGCAACGAGCCAGCTGTCTCCGTGCTGCAGCTGACGGCCAGCAGGGTGCCTTTTTTTCAACACAAACGCATGAAAGCACTTTGTGCTCACTGCAACCAAATTAAGTCTTCTATCAGTCAGGCGGGGCCACCCGACGTCACCTCACGCTCGTGGTGGCTGCGCCAAGGTTGAAGTCGTTTCGACCTCCAATCAGCAATTGCCATCTCCTCAGCACTTCTTTCCTCGTCCATGTGGCCTTCCGCCTCGCCTGGGTCCACCAGCTGCCGCTGCTGCTCCTCCGACAAGTTGGTTGTTTCAGCGAGACAGGCATCAGCAATGTTTGGTCTCAGCCGTCCGACGGATGAGAGGATTTTCTGCACATCCTGGAGCGTGGCTACTCAGGATCCACTGCGGAAGAAGTCAAAGCATGGCCAGCTCACCGCCCGGGCGATTAGCTCAAATGGCAGAGTGCATGCTTGAGGTAGTGGGATCAATGCCCGCATTCTTCACTTGCTTTTAAAACTGCAAGTGCACCCACTCACTCAGCTGGTCTGCAGCAGACGGATTACCGTTTGCGTACGCCGCCTCCCTGAGAGTGGTCCCGAAAGATCAAAAGCTTCAAGCGTGAGCGACAGGCAGGTCCTGCTGTTTCAGGGTGCAGCGTAGGAAGAAAGTCGAGCTGCGCAGCGAAGGCAAACGCCTGCGGGTGAAAGTCAGCTCCTTGAAAGGATCATACAGGTGGTGGGTGAGCTGCCTGAGGTCAGCGGGCACGTCCTGGACGTGTTTGGAGGCAACTTGAACCAGTCGGTAAGCTGCGGCCCAAACCCTAACCTGACATGTACATGAAGCTGCGAGTCAGGTACTGTACCGGCAGAATCTGGCAGTTTCGGATCAGCACTCAAGACGATTTCTTCATGCCAGCACTGGCCGAAGCTGTGGAGATCAGCCATTGGCTCAGGATCTCCCAGAGTGACAGATTTTCAGGGAGGCAATGGCGTCACATTAGTGGAGGAGTGCGGCAAAGTATCAGCAAGGGAGAGCCACTGCTGGGCTCTCCTTCGATAGCTCAGCTGGTAGAGCGGAGGACTGTAGTGTGTCGCAAATCTGTCATCCTTAGGTCGCCGGTTCAATTCCGGCTCGAAGGAGCCTCGGCTGCGTTTTTGGAAAGAGTGAGCATTCACCAGCACGCGGGCCACAGCAACACAGATGAGCTGAAAACGCGACACCGCTTTCAGGACACATCAGCACACGCCCTTCCCCCTCTGCAACGAGCCAGCTGTCTCCGTGCTGCAGCTGACGGCCAGCAGGGTGCCTTTTTTTCAACACAAACGCATGAAAGCACTTTGTGCTCACTGCAACCAAATTAAGTCTTCTATCAGTCAGGCGGGGCCACCCGACGTCACCTCACGCTCGTGGTGGCTGCGCCAAGGTTGAAGTCGTTTCGACCTCCAATCAGCAATTGCCATCTCCTCAGCACTTCTTTCCTCGTCCATGTGGCCTTCCGCCTCGCCTGAGTCCACCAGCTGCCGCTGCTGCTCCTCCGACAAGTTGGTTGTTTCAGCGAGACAGGCATCAGCAATGTTTGGTCTCAGCCGTCCGACGGATGAGAGGATTTTCTGCACATCCTGGAGCGTGGCTACTCAGGATCCACTGCGGAAGAAGTCAAAGCATGGCCAGCTCACCGCCCGGGCGATTAGCTCAAATGGCAGAGTGCATGCTTGAGGTAGTGGGATCAATGCCCGCATTCTTCACTTGCTTTTAAAACTGCAAGTGCACCCACTCACTCAGCTGGTCTGCAGCAGACGGATTACCGTTTGCGTACGCCGCCTCCCTGAGAGTGGTCCCGAAAGATCAAAAGCTTCAAGCGTGAGCGACAGGCAGGTCCTGCTGTTTCAGGGTGCAGCGTAGGAAGAAAGTCGAGCTGCGCAGCGAAGGCAAACGCCTGCGGGTGAAAGTCAGCTCCTTGAAAGGATCATACAGGTGGTGGGTGAGCTGCCTGAGGTCAGCGGGCACGTCCTGGACGTGTTTGGAGGCAACTTGAACCAGTCGGTAAGCTGCGGCCCAAACCCTAACCTGACATGTACATGAAGCTGCGAGTCAGGTACTGTACCGGCAGAATCTGGCAGTTTCGGATCAGCACTCAAGACGATTTCTTCATGCCAGCACTGGCCGAAGCTGTGGAGATCAGCCATTGGCTCAGGATCTCCCAGAGTGACAGATTTTCAGGGAGGCAACGGCGTCACATTAGTGGAGGAGTGCGGCAAAGTATCAGCAAGGGAGAGCCACTGCTGGGCTCTCCTTCGATAGCTCAGCTGGTAGAGCGGAGGACTGTAGTGTGTCGCAAATCTGTCATCCTTAGGTCGCCGGTTCAATTCCGGCTCGAAGGAGCCTCGGCTGCGTTTTTGGAAAGAGTGAGCATTCACCAGCACGCGGGCCACAGCAACACAGATGAGCTGAAAACGCGACACCGCTTTCAGGACACATCAGCACACGCCCTTCCCCCTCTGCAACGAGCCAGCTGTCTCCGTGCTGCAGCTGACGGCCAGCAGGGTGCCTTTTTTTCAACACAAACGCATGAAAGCACTTTGTGCTCACTGCAACCAAATTAAGTCTTCTATCAGTCAGGCGGGGCCACCCGACGTCACCTCACGCTCGTGGTGGCTGCGCCAAGGTTGAAGTCGTTTCGACCTCCAATCAGCAATTGCCATCTCCTCAGCACTTCTTTCCTCGTCCATGTGGCCTTCCGCCTCGCCTGGGTCCACCAGCTGCCGCTGCTGCTCCTCCGACAAGTTGGTTGTTTCAGCGAGACAGGCATCAGCAATGTTTGGTCTCAGCCGTCCGACGGATGAGAGGATTTTCTGCACATCCTGGAGCGTGGCTACTCAGGATCCACTGCGGAAGAAGTCAAAGCATGGCCAGCTCACCGCCCGGGCGATTAGCTCAAATGGCAGAGTGCATGCTTGAGGTAGTGGGATCAATGCCCGCATTCTTCACTTGCTTTTAAAACTGCAAGTGCACCCACTCACTCAGCTGGTCTGCAGCAGACGGATTACCGTTTGCGTACGCCGCCTCCCTGAGAGTGGTCCCGAAAGATCAAAAGCTTCAAGCGTGAGCGACAGGCAGGTCCTGCTGTTTCAGGGTGCAGCGTAGGAAGAAAGTCGAGCTGCGCAGCGAAGGCAAACGCCTGCGGGTGAAAGTCAGCTCCTTGAAAGGATCATACAGGTGGTGGGTGAGCTGCCTGAGGTCAGCGGGCACGTCCTGGACGTGTTTGGAGGCAACTTGAACCAGTCGGTAAGCTGCGGCCCAAACCCTAACCTGACATGTACATGAAGCTGCGAGTCAGGTACTGTACCGGCAGAATCTGGCAGTTTCGGATCAGCACTCAAGACGATTTCTTCATGCCAGCACTGGCCGAAGCTGTGGAGATCAGCCATTGGCTCAGGATCTCCCAGAGTGACAGATTTTCAGGGAGGCAACGGCGTCACATTAGTGGAGGAGTGCGGCAAAGTATCAGCAAGGGAGAGCCACTGCTGGGCTCTCCTTCGATAGCTCAGCTGGTAGAGCGGAGGACTGTAGTGTGTCGCAAATCTGTCATCCTTAGGTCGCCGGTTCAATTCCGGCTCGAAGGAGCCTCGGCTGCGTTTTTGGAAAGAGTGAGCATTCACCAGCACGCGGGCCACAGCAACACAGATGAGCTGAAAACGCGACACCGCTTTCAGGACACATCAGCACACGCCCTTCCCCCTCTGCAACGAGCCAGCTGTCTCCGTGCTGCAGCTGACGGCCAGCAGGGTGCCTTTTTTTCAACACAAACGCATGAAAGCACTTTGTGCTCACTGCAACCAAATTAAGTCTTCTATCAGTCAGGCGGGGCCACCCGACGTCACCTCACGCTCGTGGTGGCTGCGCCAAGGTTGAAGTCGTTTCGACCTCCAATCAGCAATTGCCATCTCCTCAGCACTTCTTTCCTCGTCCATGTGGCCTTCCGCCTCGCCTGAGTCCACCAGCTGCCGCTGCTGCTCCTCCGACAAGTTGGTTGTTTCAGCGAGACAGGCATCAGCAATGTTTGGTCTCAGCCGTCCGACGGATGAGAGGATTTTCTGCACATCCTGGAGCGTGGCTACTCAGGATCCACTGCGGAAGAAGTCAAAGCATGGCCAGCTCACCGCCCGGGCGATTAGCTCAAATGGCAGAGTGCATGCTTGAGGTAGTGGGATCAATGCCCGCATTCTTCACTTGCTTTTAAAACTGCAAGTGCACCCACTCACTCAGCTGGTCTGCAGCAGACGGATTACCGTTTGCGTACGCCGCCTCCCTGAGAGTGGTCCCGAAAGATCAAAAGCTTCAAGCGTGAGCGACAGGCAGGTCCTGCTGTTTCAGGGTGCAGCGTAGGAAGAAAGTCGAGCTGCGCAGCGAAGGCAAACGCCTGCGGGTGAAAGTCAGCTCCTTGAAAGGATCATACAGGTGGTGGGTGAGCTGCCTGAGGTCAGCGGGCACGTCCTGGACGTGTTTGGAGGCAACTTGAACCAGTCGGTAAGCTGCGGCCCAAACCCTAACCTGACATGTACATGAAGCTGCGAGTCAGGTACTGTACCGGCAGAATCTGGCAGTTTCGGATCAGCACTCAAGACGATTTCTTCATGCCAGCACTGGCCGAAGCTGTGGAGATCAGCCATTGGCTCAGGATCTCCCAGAGTGACAGATTTTCAGGGAGGCAACGGCGTCACATTAGTGGAGGAGTGCGGCAAAGTATCAGCAAGGGAGAGCCACTGCTGGGCTCTCCTTCGATAGCTCAGCTGGTAGAGCGGAGGACTGTAGTGTGTCGCAAATCTGTCATCCTTAGGTCGCCGGTTCAATTCCGGCTCGAAGGAGCCTCGGCTGCGTTTTTGGAAAGAGTGAGCATTCACCAGCACGCGGGCCACAGCAACACAGATGAGCTGAAAACGCGACACCGCTTTCAGGACACATCAGCACACGCCCTTCCCCCTCTGCAACGAGCCAGCTGTCTCCGTGCTGCAGCTGACGGCCAGCAGGGTGCCTTTTTTTCAACACAAACGCATGAAAGCACTTTGTGCTCACTGCAACCAAATTAAGTCTTCTATCAGTCAGGCGGGGCCACCCGACGTCACCTCACGCTCGTGGTGGCTGCGCCAAGGTTGAAGTCGTTTCGACCTCCAATCAGCAATTGCCATCTCCTCAGCACTTCTTTCCTCGTCCATGTGGCCTTCCGCCTCGCCTGGGTCCACCAGCTGCCGCTGCTGCTCCTCCGACAAGTTGGTTGTTTCAGCGAGACAGGCATCAGCAATGTTTGGTCTCAGCCGTCCGACGGATGAGAGGATTTTCTGCACATCCTGGAGCGTGGCTACTCAGGATCCACTGCGGAAGAAGTCAAAGCATGGCCAGCTCACCGCCCGGGCGATTAGCTCAAATGGCAGAGTGCATGCTTGAGGTAGTGGGATCAATGCCCGCATTCTTCACTTGCTTTTAAAACTGCAAGTGCACCCACTCACTCAGCTGGTCTGCAGCAGACGGATTACCGTTTGCGTACGCCGCCTCCCTGAGAGTGGTCCCGAAAGATCAAAAGCTTCAAGCGTGAGCGACAGGCAGGTCCTGCTGTTTCAGGGTGCAGCGTAGGAAGAAAGTCGAGCTGCGCAGCGAAGGCAAACGCCTGCGGGTGAAAGTCAGCTCCTTGAAAGGATCATACAGGTGGTGGGTGAGCTGCCTGAGGTCAGCGGGCATGTCCTGGACGTGTTTGGAGGCAACTTGAACCAGTCGGTAAGCTGCGGCCCAAACCCTAACCTGACATGTACATGAAGCTGCGAGTCAGGTACTGTACCGGCAGAATCTGGCAGTTTCGGATCAGCACTCAAGACGATTTCTTCATGCCAGCACTGGCCGAAGCTGTGGAGATCAGCCATTGGCTCAGGATCTCCCAGAGTGACAGATTTTCAGGGAGGCAACGGCGTCACATTAGTGGAGGAGTGCGGCAAAGTATCAGCAAGGGAGAGCCACTGCTGGGCTCTCCTTCGATAGCTCAGCTGGTAGAGCGGAGGACTGTAGTGTGTCGCAAATCTGTCATCCTTAGGTCGCCGGTTCAATTCCGGCTCGAAGGAGCCTCGGCTGCGTTTTTGGAAAGAGTGAGCATTCACCAGCACGCGGGCCACAGCAACACAGATGAGCTGAAAACGCGACACCGCTTTCAGGACACATCAGCACACGCCCTTCCCCCTCTGCAACGAGCCAGCTGTCTCCGTGCTGCAGCTGACGGCCAGCAGGGTGCCTTTTTTTCAACACAAACGCATGAAAGCACTTTGTGCTCACTGCAACCAAATTAAGTCTTCTATCAGTCAGGCGGGGCCACCCGACGTCACCTCACGCTCGTGGTGGCTGCGCCAAGGTTGAAGTCGTTTCGACCTCCAATCAGCAATTGCCATCTCCTCAGCACTTCTTTCCTCGTCCATGTGGCCTTCCGCCTCGCCTGGGTCCACCAGCTGCCGCTGCTGCTCCTCCGACAAGTTGGTTGTTTCAGCGAGACAGGCATCAGCAATGTTTGGTCTCAGCCGTCCGACGGATGAGAGGATTTTCTGCACATCCTGGAGCGTGGCTACTCAGGATCCACTGCGGAAGAAGTCAAAGCATGGCCAGCTCACCGCCCGGGCGATTAGCTCAAATGGCAGAGTGCATGCTTGAGGTAGTGGGATCAATGCCCGCATTCTTCACTTGCTTTTAAAACTGCAAGTGCACCCACTCACTCAGCTGGTCTGCAGCAGACGGATTACCGTTTGCGTACGCCGCCTCCCTGAGAGTGGTCCCGAAAGATCAAAAGCTTCAAGCGTGAGCGACAGGCAGGTCCTGCTGTTTCAGGGTGCAGCGTAGGAAGAAAGTCGAGCTGCGCAGCGAAGGCAAACGCCTGCGGGTGAAAGTCAGCTCCTTGAAAGGATCATACAGGTGGTGGGTGAGCTGCCTGAGGTCAGCGGGCACGTCCTGGACGTGTTTGGAGGCAACTTGAACCAGTCGGTAAGCTGCGGCCCAAACCCTAACCTGACATGTACATGAAGCTGCGAGTCAGGTACTGTACCGGCAGAATCTGGCAGTTTCGGATCAGCACTCAAGACGATTTCTTCATGCCAGCACTGGCCGAAGCTGTGGAGATCAGCCATTGGCTCAGGATCTCCCAGAGTGACAGATTTTCAGGGAGGCAACGGCGTCACATTAGTGGAGGAGTGCGGCAAAGTATCAGCAAGGGAGAGCCACTGCTGGGCTCTCCTTCGATAGCTCAGCTGGTAGAGCGGAGGACTGTAGTGTGTCGCAAATCTGTCATCCTTAGGTCGCCGGTTCAATTCCGGCTCGAAGGAGCCTCGGCTGCGTTTTTGGAAAGAGTGAGCATTCACCAGCACGCGGGCCACAGCAACACAGATGAGCTGAAAACGCGACACCGCTTTCAGGACACATCAGCACACGCCCTTCCCCCTCTGCAACGAGCCAGCTGTCTCCGTGCTGCAGCTGACGGCCAGCAGGGTGCCTTTTTTTCAACACAAACGCATGAAAGCACTTTGTGCTCACTGCAACCAAATTAAGTCTTCTATCAGTCAGGCGGGGCCACCCGACGTCACCTCACGCTCGTGGTGGCTGCGCCAAGGTTGAAGTCGTTTCGACCTCCAATCAGCAATTGCCATCTCCTCAGCACTTCTTTCCTCGTCCATGTGGCCTTCCGCCTCGCCTGGGTCCACCAGCTGCCGCTGCTGCTCCTCCGACAAGTTGGTTGTTTCAGCGAGACAGGCATCAGCAATGTTTGGTCTCAGCCGTCCGACGGATGAGAGGATTTTCTGCACATCCTGGAGCGTGGCTACTCAGGATCCACTGCGGAAGAAGTCAAAGCATGGCCAGCTCACCGCCCGGGCGATTAGCTCAAATGGCAGAGTGCATGCTTGAGGTAGTGGGATCAATGCCCGCATTCTTCACTTGCTTTTAAAACTGCAAGTGCACCCACTCACTCAGCTGGTCTGCAGCAGACGGATTACCGTTTGCGTACGCCGCCTCCCTGAGAGTGGTCCCGAAAGATCAAAAGCTTCAAGCGTGAGCGACAGGCAGGTCCTGCTGTTTCAGGGTGCAGCGTAGGAAGAAAGTCGAGCTGCGCAGCGAAGGCAAACGCCTGCGGGTGAAAGTCAGCTCCTTGAAAGGATCATACAGGTGGTGGGTGAGCTGCCTGAGGTCAGCGGGCATGTCCTGGACGTGTTTGGAGGCAACTTGAACCAGTCGGTAAGCTGCGGCCCAAACCCTAACCTGACATGTACATGAAGCTGCGAGTCAGGTACTGTACCGGCAGAATCTGGCAGTTTCGGATCAGCACTCAAGACGATTTCTTCATGCCAGCACTGGCCGAAGCTGTGGAGATCAGCCAGTGGCTCAGGATCTCCCAGAGTGACAGATTTTCAGGGAGACAACAGCGTGACATTAGTGGAGGAGTGCGGCAAAGTATCAGCAAGGGAGAGCCACTGCTGGGCTCTCCTTCGATAGCTCAGCTGGTAGAGCGGAGGACTGTAGTGTGTCGCAAATCTGTCATCCTTAGGTCGCCGGTTCAATTCCGGCTCGAAGGAGCCTCGGCTGCGTTTTTGGAAAGAGTGAGCATTCACCAGCACGCGGGCCACAGCAACACAGATGAGCTGAAAACGCGACACCGCTTTCAGGACACATCAGCACACGCCCTTCCCCCTCTGCAACGAGCCAGCTGTCTCCGTGCTGCAGCTGACGGCCAGCAGGGTGCCTTTTTTTCAACACAAACGCATGAAAGCACTTTGTGCTCACTGCAACCAAATTAAGTCTTCTATCAGTCAGGCGGGGCCACCCGACGTCACCTCACGCTCGTGGTGGCTGCGCCAAGGTTGAAGTCGTTTCGACCTCCAATCAGCAATTGCCATCTCCTCAGCACTTCTTTCCTCGTCCATGTGGCCTTCCGCCTCGCCTGAGTCCACCAGCTGCCGCTGCTGCTCCTCCGACAAGTTGGTTGTTTCAGCGAGACAGGCATCAGCAATGTTTGGTCTCAGCCGTCCGACGGATGAGAGGATTTTCTGCACATCCTGGAGCGTGGCTACTCAGGATCCACTGCGGAAGAAGTCAAAGCATGGCCAGCTCACCGCCCGGGCGATTAGCTCAAATGGCAGAGTGCATGCTTGAGGTAGTGGGATCAATGCCCGCATTCTTCACTTGCTTTTAAAACTGCAAGTGCACCCACTCACTCAGCTGGTCTGCAGCAGACGGATTACCGTTTGCGTACGCCGCCTCCCTGAGAGTGGTCCCGAAAGATCAAAAGCTTCAAGCGTGAGCGACAGGCAGGTCCTGCTGTTTCAGGGTGCAGCGTAGGAAGAAAGTCGAGCTGCGCAGCGAAGGCAAACGCCTGCGGGTGAAAGTCAGCTCCTTGAAAGGATCATACAGGTGGTGGGTGAGCTGCCTGAGGTCAGCGGGCACGTCCTGGACGTGTTTGGAGGCAACTTGAACCAGTCGGTAAGCTGCGGCCCAAACCCTAACCTGACATGTACATGAAGCTGCGAGTCAGGTACTGTACCGGCAGAATCTGGCAGTTTCGGATCAGCACTCAAGACGATTTCTTCATGCCAGCACTGGCCGAAGCTGTGGAGATCAGCCATTGGCTCAGGATCTCCCAGAGTGACAGATTTTCAGGGAGGCAACGGCGTCACATTAGTGGAGGAGTGCGGCAAAGTATCAGCAAGGGAGAGCCACTGCTGGGCTCTCCTTCGATAGCTCAGCTGGTAGAGCGGAGGACTGTAGTGTGTCGCAAATCTGTCATCCTTAGGTCGCCGGTTCAATTCCGGCTCGAAGGAGCCTCGGCTGCGTTTTTGGAAAGAGTGAGCATTCACCAGCACGCGGGCCACAGCAACACAGATGAGCTGAAAACGCGACACCGCTTTCAGGACACATCAGCACACGCCCTTCCCCCTCTGCAACGAGCCAGCTGTCTCCGTGCTGCAGCTGACGGCCAGCAGGGTGCCTTTTTTTCAACACAAACGCATGAAAGCACTTTGTGCTCACTGCAACCAAATTAAGTCTTCTATCAGTCAGGCGGGGCCACCCGACGTCACCTCACGCTCGTGGTGGCTGCGCCAAGGTTGAAGTCGTTTCGACCTCCAATCAGCAATTGCCATCTCCTCAGCACTTCTTTCCTCGTCCATGTGGCCTTCCGCCTCGCCTGGGTCCACCAGCTGCCGCTGCTGCTCCTCCGACAAGTTGGTTGTTTCAGCGAGACAGGCATCAGCAATGTTTGGTCTCAGCCGTCCGACGGATGAGAGGATTTTCTGCACATCCTGGAGCGTGGCTACTCAGGATCCACTGCGGAAGAAGTCAAAGCATGGCCAGCTCACCGCCCGGGCGATTAGCTCAAATGGCAGAGTGCATGCTTGAGGTAGTGGGATCAATGCCCGCATTCTTCACTTGCTTTTAAAACTGCAAGTGCACCCACTCACTCAGCTGGTCTGCAGCAGACGGATTACCGTTTGCGTACGCCGCCTCCCTGAGAGTGGTCCCGAAAGATCAAAAGCTTCAAGCGTGAGCGACAGGCAGGTCCTGCTGTTTCAGGGTGCAGCGTAGGAAGAAAGTCGAGCTGCGCAGCGAAGGCAAACGCCTGCGGGTGAAAGTCAGCTCCTTGAAAGGATCATACAGGTGGTGGGTGAGCTGCCTGAGGTCAGCGGGCACGTCCTGGACGTGTTTGGAGGCAACTTGAACCAGTCGGTAAGCTGCGGCCCAAACCCTAACCTGACATGTACATGAAGCTGCGAGTCAGGTACTGTACCGGCAGAATCTGGCAGTTTCGGATCAGCACTCAAGACGATTTCTTCATGCCAGCACTGGCCGAAGCTGTGGAGATCAGCCATTGGCTCAGGATCTCCCAGAGTGACAGATTTTCAGGGAGGCAACGGCGTCACATTAGTGGAGGAGTGCGGCAAAGTATCAGCAAGGGAGAGCCACTGCTGGGCTCTCCTTCGATAGCTCAGCTGGTAGAGCGGAGGACTGTAGTGTGTCGCAAATCTGTCATCCTTAGGTCGCCGGTTCAATTCCGGCTCGAAGGAGCCTCGGCTGCGTTTTTGGAAAGAGTGAGCATTCACCAGCACGCGGGCCACAGCAACACAGATGAGCTGAAAACGCGACACCGCTTTCAGGACACATCAGCACACGCCCTTCCCCCTCTGCAACGAGCCAGCTGTCTCCGTGCTGCAGCTGACGGCCAGCAGGGTGCCTTTTTTTCAACACAAACGCATGAAAGCACTTTGTGCTCACTGCAACCAAATTAAGTCTTCTATCAGTCAGGCGGGGCCACCCGACGTCACCTCACGCTCGTGGTGGCTGCGCCAAGGTTGAAGTCGTTTCGACCTCCAATCAGCAATTGCCATCTCCTCAGCACTTCTTTCCTCGTCCATGTGGCCTTCCGCCTCGCCTGAGTCCACCAGCTGCCGCTGCTGCTCCTCCGACAAGTTGGTTGTTTCAGCGAGACAGGCATCAGCAATGTTTGGTCTCAGCCGTCCGACGGATGAGAGGATTTTCTGCACATCCTGGAGCGTGGCTACTCAGGATCCACTGCGGAAGAAGTCAAAGCATGGCCAGCTCACCGCCCGGGCGATTAGCTCAAATGGCAGAGTGCATGCTTGAGGTAGTGGGATCAATGCCCGCATTCTTCACTTGCTTTTAAAACTGCAAGTGCACCCACTCACTCAGCTGGTCTGCAGCAGACGGATTACCGTTTGCGTACGCCGCCTCCCTGAGAGTGGTCCCGAAAGATCAAAAGCTTCAAGCGTGAGCGACAGGCAGGTCCTGCTGTTTCAGGGTGCAGCGTAGGAAGAAAGTCGAGCTGCGCAGCGAAGGCAAACGCCTGCGGGTGAAAGTCAGCTCCTTGAAAGGATCATACAGGTGGTGGGTGAGCTGCCTGAGGTCAGCGGGCACGTCCTGGACGTGTTTGGAGGCAACTTGAACCAGTCGGTAAGCTGCGGCCCAAACCCTAACCTGACATGTACATGAAGCTGCGAGTCAGGTACTGTACCGGCAGAATCTGGCAGTTTCGGATCAGCACTCAAGACGATTTCTTCATGCCAGCACTGGCCGAAGCTGTGGAGATCAGCCATTGGCTCAGGATCTCCCAGAGTGACAGATTTTCAGGGAGGCAACGGCGTCACATTAGTGGAGGAGTGCGGCAAAGTATCAGCAAGGGAGAGCCACTGCTGGGCTCTCCTTCGATAGCTCAGCTGGTAGAGCGGAGGACTGTAGTGTGTCGCAAATCTGTCATCCTTAGGTCGCCGGTTCAATTCCGGCTCGAAGGAGCCTCGGCTGCGTTTTTGGAAAGAGTGAGCATTCACCAGCACGCGGGCCACAGCAACACAGATGAGCTGAAAACGCGACACCGCTTTCAGGACACATCAGCACACGCCCTTCCCCCTCTGCAACGAGCCAGCTGTCTCCGTGCTGCAGCTGACGGCCAGCAGGGTGCCTTTTTTTCAACACAAACGCATGAAAGCACTTTGTGCTCACTGCAACCAAATTAAGTCTTCTATCAGTCAGGCGGGGCCACCCGACGTCACCTCACGCTCGTGGTGGCTGCGCCAAGGTTGAAGTCGTTTCGACCTCCAATCAGCAATTGCCATCTCCTCAGCACTTCTTTCCTCGTCCATGTGGCCTTCCGCCTCGCCTGGGTCCACCAGCTGCCGCTGCTGCTCCTCCGACAAGTTGGTTGTTTCAGCGAGACAGGCATCAGCAATGTTTGGTCTCAGCCGTCCGACGGATGAGAGGATTTTCTGCACATCCTGGAGCGTGGCTACTCAGGATCCACTGCGGAAGAAGTCAAAGCATGGCCAGCTCACCGCCCGGGCGATTAGCTCAAATGGCAGAGTGCATGCTTGAGGTAGTGGGATCAATGCCCGCATTCTTCACTTGCTTTTAAAACTGCAAGTGCACCCACTCACTCAGCTGGTCTGCAGCAGACGGATTACCGTTTGCGTACGCCGCCTCCCTGAGAGTGGTCCCGAAAGATCAAAAGCTTCAAGCGTGAGCGACAGGCAGGTCCTGCTGTTTCAGGGTGCAGCGTAGGAAGAAAGTCGAGCTGCGCAGCGAAGGCAAACGCCTGCGGGTGAAAGTCAGCTCCTTGAAAGGATCATACAGGTGGTGGGTGAGCTGCCTGAGGTCAGCGGGCACGTCCTGGACGTGTTTGGAGGCAACTTGAACCAGTCGGTAAGCTGCGGCCCAAACCCTAACCTGACATGTACATGAAGCTGCGAGTCAGGTACTGTACCGGCAGAATCTGGCAGTTTCGGATCAGCACTCAAGACGATTTCTTCATGCCAGCACTGGCCGAAGCTGTGGAGATCAGCCATTGGCTCAGGATCTCCCAGAGTGACAGATTTTCAGGGAGGCAACGGCGTCACATTAGTGGAGGAGTGCGGCAAAGTATCAGCAAGGGAGAGCCACTGCTGGGCTCTCCTTCGATAGCTCAGCTGGTAGAGCGGAGGACTGTAGTGTGTCGCAAATCTGTCATCCTTAGGTCGCCGGTTCAATTCCGGCTCGAAGGAGCCTCGGCTGCGTTTTTGGAAAGAGTGAGCATTCACCAGCACGCGGGCCACAGCAACACAGATGAGCTGAAAACGCGACACCGCTTTCAGGACACATCAGCACACGCCCTTCCCCCTCTGCAACGAGCCAGCTGTCTCCGTGCTGCAGCTGACGGCCAGCAGGGTGCCTTTTTTTCAACACAAACGCATGAAAGCACTTTGTGCTCACTGCAACCAAATTAAGTCTTCTATCAGTCAGGCGGGGCCACCCGACGTCACCTCACGCTCGTGGTGGCTGCGCCAAGGTTGAAGTCGTTTCGACCTCCAATCAGCAATTGCCATCTCCTCAGCACTTCTTTCCTCGTCCATGTGGCCTTCCGCCTCGCCTGAGTCCACCAGCTGCCGCTGCTGCTCCTCCGACAAGTTGGTTGTTTCAGCGAGACAGGCATCAGCAATGTTTGGTCTCAGCCGTCCGACGGATGAGAGGATTTTCTGCACATCCTGGAGCGTGGCTACTCAGGATCCACTGCGGAAGAAGTCAAAGCATGGCCAGCTCACCGCCCGGGCGATTAGCTCAAATGGCAGAGTGCATGCTTGAGGTAGTGGGATCAATGCCCGCATTCTTCACTTGCTTTTAAAACTGCAAGTGCACCCACTCACTCAGCTGGTCTGCAGCAGACGGATTACCGTTTGCGTACGCCGCCTCCCTGAGAGTGGTCCCGAAAGATCAAAAGCTTCAAGCGTGAGCGACAGGCAGGTCCTGCTGTTTCAGGGTGCAGCGTAGGAAGAAAGTCGAGCTGCGCAGCGAAGGCAAACGCCTGCGGGTGAAAGTCAGCTCCTTGAAAGGATCATACAGGTGGTGGGTGAGCTGCCTGAGGTCAGCGGGCACGTCCTGGACGTGTTTGGAGGCAACTTGAACCAGTCGGTAAGCTGCGGCCCAAACCCTAACCTGACATGTACATGAAGCTGCGAGTCAGGTACTGTACCGGCAGAATCTGGCAGTTTCGGATCAGCACTCAAGACGATTTCTTCATGCCAGCACTGGCCGAAGCTGTGGAGATCAGCCATTGGCTCAGGATCTCCCAGAGTGACAGATTTTCAGGGAGGCAACGGCGTCACATTAGTGGAGGAGTGCGGCAAAGTATCAGCAAGGGAGAGCCACTGCTGGGCTCTCCTTCGATAGCTCAGCTGGTAGAGCGGAGGACTGTAGTGTGTCGCAAATCTGTCATCCTTAGGTCGCCGGTTCAATTCCGGCTCGAAGGAGCCTCGGCTGCGTTTTTGGAAAGAGTGAGCATTCACCAGCACGCGGGCCACAGCAACACAGATGAGCTGAAAACGCGACACCGCTTTCAGGACACATCAGCACACGCCCTTCCCCCTCTGCAACGAGCCAGCTGTCTCCGTGCTGCAGCTGACGGCCAGCAGGGTGCCTTTTTTTCAACACAAACGCATGAAAGCACTTTGTGCTCACTGCAACCAAATTAAGTCTTCTATCAGTCAGGCGGGGCCACCCGACGTCACCTCACGCTCGTGGTGGCTGCGCCAAGGTTGAAGTCGTTTCGACCTCCAATCAGCAATTGCCATCTCCTCAGCACTTCTTTCCTCGTCCATGTGGCCTTCCGCCTCGCCTGAGTCCACCAGCTGCCGCTGCTGCTCCTCCGACAAGTTGGTTGTTTCAGCGAGACAGGCATCAGCAATGTTTGGTCTCAGCCGTCCGACGGATGAGAGGATTTTCTGCACATCCTGGAGCGTGGCTACTCAGGATCCACTGCGGAAGAAGTCAAAGCATGGCCAGCTCACTGCCCGGGCGATTAGCTCAAATGGCAGAGTGCATGCTTGAGGTAGTGGGATCAATGCCCGCATTCTTCACTTGCTTTTAAAACTGCAAGTGCACCCACTCACTCAGCTGGTCTGCAGCAGACGGATTACCGTTTGCGTACGCCGCCTCCCTGAGAGTGGTCCCGAAAGATCAAAAGCTTCAAGCGTGAGCGACAGGCAGGTCCTGCTGTTTCAGGGTGCAGCGTAGGAAGAAAGTCGAGCTGCGCAGCGAAGGCAAACGCCTGCGGGTGAAAGTCAGCTCCTTGAAAGGATCATACAGGTGGTGGGTGAGCTGCCTGAGGTCAGCGGGCACGTCCTGGACGTGTTTGGAGGCAACTTGAACCAGTCGGTAAGCTGCGGCCCAAACCCTAACCTGACATGTACATGAAGCTGCGAGTCAGGTACTGTACCGGCAGAATCTGGCAGTTTCGGATCAGCACTCAAGACGATTTCTTCATGCCAGCACTGGCCGAAGCTGTGGAGATCAGCCATTGGCTCAGGATCTCCCAGAGTGACAGATTTTCAGGGAGGCAACGGCGTCACATTAGTGGAGGAGTGCGGCAAAGTATCAGCAAGGGAGAGCCACTGCTGGGCTCTCCTTCGATAGCTCAGCTGGTAGAGCGGAGGACTGTAGTGTGTCGCAAATCTGTCATCCTTAGGTCGCCGGTTCAATTCCGGCTCGAAGGAGCCTCGGCTGCGTTTTTGGAAAGAGTGAGCATTCACCAGCACGCGGGCCACAGCAACACAGATGAGCTGAAAACGCGACACCGCTTTCAGGACACATCAGCACACGCCCTTCCCCCTCTGCAACGAGCCAGCTGTCTCCGTGCTGCAGCTGACGGCCAGCAGGGTGCCTTTTTTTCAACACAAACGCATGAAAGCACTTTGTGCTCACTGCAACCAAATTAAGTCTTCTATCAGTCAGGCGGGGCCACCCGACGTCACCTCACGCTCGTGGTGGCTGCGCCAAGGTTGAAGTCGTTTCGACCTCCAATCAGCAATTGCCATCTCCTCAGCACTTCTTTCCTCGTCCATGTGGCCTTCCGCCTCGCCTGAGTCCACCAGCTGCCGCTGCTGCTCCTCCGACAAGTTGGTTGTTTCAGCGAGACAGGCATCAGCAATGTTTGGTCTCAGCCGTCCGACGGATGAGAGGATTTTCTGCACATCCTGGAGCGTGGCTACTCAGGATCCACTGCGGAAGAAGTCAAAGCATGGCCAGCTCACCGCCCGGGCGATTAGCTCAAATGGCAGAGTGCATGCTTGAGGTAGTGGGATCAATGCCCGCATTCTTCACTTGCTTTTAAAACTGCAAGTGCACCCACTCACTCAGCTGGTCTGCAGCAGACGGATTACCGTTTGCGTACGCCGCCTCCCTGAGAGTGGTCCCGAAAGATCAAAAGCTTCAAGCGTGAGCGACAGGCAGGTCCTGCTGTTTCAGGGTGCAGCGTAGGAAGAAAGTCGAGCTGCGCAGCGAAGGCAAACGCCTGCGGGTGAAAGTCAGCTCCTTGAAAGGATCATACAGGTGGTGGGTGAGCTGCCTGAGGTCAGCGGGCACGTCCTGGACGTGTTTGGAGGCAACTTGAACCAGTCGGTAAGCTGCGGCCCAAACCCTAACCTGACATGTACATGAAGCTGCGAGTCAGGTACTGTACCGGCAGAATCTGGCAGTTTCGGATCAGCACTCAAGACGATTTCTTCATGCCAGCACTGGCCGAAGCTGTGGAGATCAGCCATTGGCTCAGGATCTCCCAGAGTGACAGATTTTCAGGGAGGCAACGGCGTCACATTAGTGGAGGAGTGCGGCAAAGTATCAGCAAGGGAGAGCCACTGCTGGGCTCTCCTTCGATAGCTCAGCTGGTAGAGCGGAGGACTGTAGTGTGTCGCAAATCTGTCATCCTTAGGTCGCCGGTTCAATTCCGGCTCGAAGGAGCCTCGGCTGCGTTTTTGGAAAGAGTGAGCATTCACCAGCACGCGGGCCACAGCAACACAGATGAGCTGAAAACGCGACACCGCTTTCAGGACACATCAGCACACGCCCTTCCCCCTCTGCAACGAGCCAGCTGTCTCCGTGCTGCAGCTGACGGCCAGCAGGGTGCCTTTTTTTCAACACAAACGCATGAAAGCACTTTGTGCTCACTGCAACCAAATTAAGTCTTCTATCAGTCAGGCGGGGCCACCCGACGTCACCTCACGCTCGTGGTGGCTGCGCCAAGGTTGAAGTCGTTTCGACCTCCAATCAGCAATTGCCATCTCCTCAGCACTTCTTTCCTCGTCCATGTGGCCTTCCGCCTCGCCTGGGTCCACCAGCTGCCGCTGCTGCTCCTCCGACAAGTTGGTTGTTTCAGCGAGACAGGCATCAGCAATGTTTGGTCTCAGCCGTCCGACGGATGAGAGGATTTTCTGCACATCCTGGAGCGTGGCTACTCAGGATCCACTGCGGAAGAAGTCAAAGCATGGCCAGCTCACCGCCCGGGCGATTAGCTCAAATGGCAGAGTGCATGCTTGAGGTAGTGGGATCAATGCCCGCATTCTTCACTTGCTTTTAAAACTGCAAGTGCACCCACTCACTCAGCTGGTCTGCAGCAGACGGATTACCGTTTGCGTACGCCGCCTCCCTGAGAGTGGTCCCGAAAGATCAAAAGCTTCAAGCGTGAGCGACAGGCAGGTCCTGCTGTTTCAGGGTGCAGCGTAGGAAGAAAGTCGAGCTGCGCAGCGAAGGCAAACGCCTGCGGGTGAAAGTCAGCTCCTTGAAAGGATCATACAGGTGGTGGGTGAGCTGCCTGAGGTCAGCGGGCACGTCCTGGACGTGTTTGGAGGCAACTTGAACCAGTCGGTAAGCTGCGGCCCAAACCCTAACCTGACATGTACATGAAGCTGCGAGTCAGGTACTGTACCGGCAGAATCTGGCAGTTTCGGATCAGCACTCAAGACGATTTCTTCATGCCAGCACTGGCCGAAGCTGTGGAGATCAGCCATTGGCTCAGGATCTCCCAGAGTGACAGATTTTCAGGGAGGCAACGGCGTCACATTAGTGGAGGAGTGCGGCAAAGTATCAGCAAGGGAGAGCCACTGCTGGGCTCTCCTTCGATAGCTCAGCTGGTAGAGCGGAGGACTGTAGTGTGTCGCAAATCTGTCATCCTTAGGTCGCCGGTTCAATTCCGGCTCGAAGGAGCCTCGGCTGCGTTTTTGGAAAGAGTGAGCATTCACCAGCACGCGGGCCACAGCAACACAGATGAGCTGAAAACGCGACACCGCTTTCAGGACACATCAGCACACGCCCTTCCCCCTCTGCAACGAGCCAGCTGTCTCCGTGCTGCAGCTGACGGCCAGCAGGGTGCCTTTTTTTCAACACAAACGCATGAAAGCACTTTGTGCTCACTGCAACCAAATTAAGTCTTCTATCAGTCAGGCGGGGCCACCCGACGTCACCTCACGCTCGTGGTGGCTGCGCCAAGGTTGAAGTCGTTTCGACCTCCAATCAGCAATTGCCATCTCCTCAGCACTTCTTTCCTCGTCCATGTGGCCTTCCGCCTCGCCTGAGTCCACCAGCTGCCGCTGCTGCTCCTCCGACAAGTTGGTTGTTTCAGCGAGACAGGCATCAGCAATGTTTGGTCTCAGCCGTCCGACGGATGAGAGGATTTTCTGCACATCCTGGAGCGTGGCTACTCAGGATCCACTGCGGAAGAAGTCAAAGCATGGCCAGCTCACCGCCCGGGCGATTAGCTCAAATGGCAGAGTGCATGCTTGAGGTAGTGGGATCAATGCCCGCATTCTTCACTTGCTTTTAAAACTGCAAGTGCACCCACTCACTCAGCTGGTCTGCAGCAGACGGATTACCGTTTGCGTACGCCGCCTCCCTGAGAGTGGTCCCGAAAGATCAAAAGCTTCAAGCGTGAGCGACAGGCAGGTCCTGCTGTTTCAGGGTGCAGCGTAGGAAGAAAGTCGAGCTGCGCAGCGAAGGCAAACGCCTGCGGGTGAAAGTCAGCTCCTTGAAAGGATCATACAGGTGGTGGGTGAGCTGCCTGAGGTCAGCGGGCACGTCCTGGACGTGTTTGGAGGCAACTTGAACCAGTCGGTAAGCTGCGGCCCAAACCCTAACCTGACATGTACATGAAGCTGCGAGTCAGGTACTGTACCGGCAGAATCTGGCAGTTTCGGATCAGCACTCAAGACGATTTCTTCATGCCAGCACTGGCCGAAGCTGTGGAGATCAGCCATTGGCTCAGGATCTCCCAGAGTGACAGATTTTCAGGGAGGCAACGGCGTCACATTAGTGGAGGAGTGCGGCAAAGTATCAGCAAGGGAGAGCCACTGCTGGGCTCTCCTTCGATAGCTCAGCTGGTAGAGCGGAGGACTGTAGTGTGTCGCAAATCTGTCATCCTTAGGTCGCCGGTTCAATTCCGGCTCGAAGGAGCCTCGGCTGCGTTTTTGGAAAGAGTGAGCATTCACCAGCACGCGGGCCACAGCAACACAGATGAGCTGAAAACGCGACACCGCTTTCAGGACACATCAGCACACGCCCTTCCCCCTCTGCAACGAGCCAGCTGTCTCCGTGCTGCAGCTGACGGCCAGCAGGGTGCCTTTTTTTCAACACAAACGCATGAAAGCACTTTGTGCTCACTGCAACCAAATTAAGTCTTCTATCAGTCAGGCGGGGCCACCCGACGTCACCTCACGCTCGTGGTGGCTGCGCCAAGGTTGAAGTCGTTTCGACCTCCAATCAGCAATTGCCATCTCCTCAGCACTTCTTTCCTCGTCCATGTGGCCTTCCGCCTCGCCTGAGTCCACCAGCTGCCGCTGCTGCTCCTCCGACAAGTTGGTTGTTTCAGCGAGACAGGCATCAGCAATGTTTGGTCTCAGCCGTCCGACGGATGAGAGGATTTTCTGCACATCCTGGAGCGTGGCTACTCAGGATCCACTGCGGAAGAAGTCAAAGCATGGCCAGCTCACTGCCCGGGCGATTAGCTCAAATGGCAGAGTGCATGCTTGAGGTAGTGGGATCAATGCCCGCATTCTTCACTTGCTTTTAAAACTGCAAGTGCACCCACTCACTCAGCTGGTCTGCAGCAGACGGATTACCGTTTGCGTACGCCGCCTCCCTGAGAGTGGTCCCGAAAGATCAAAAGCTTCAAGCGTGAGCGACAGGCAGGTCCTGCTGTTTCAGGGTGCAGCGTAGGAAGAAAGTCGAGCTGCGCAGCGAAGGCAAACGCCTGCGGGTGAAAGTCAGCTCCTTGAAAGGATCATACAGGTGGTGGGTGAGCTGCCTGAGGTCAGCGGGCACGTCCTGGACGTGTTTGGAGGCAACTTGAACCAGTCGGTAAGCTGCGGCCCAAACCCTAACCTGACATGTACATGAAGCTGCGAGTCAGGTACTGTACCGGCAGAATCTGGCAGTTTCGGATCAGCACTCAAGACGATTTCTTCATGCCAGCACTGGCCGAAGCTGTGGAGATCAGCCATTGGCTCAGGATCTCCCAGAGTGACAGATTTTCAGGGAGGCAACGGCGTCACATTAGTGGAGGAGTGCGGCAAAGTATCAGCAAGGGAGAGCCACTGCTGGGCTCTCCTTCGATAGCTCAGCTGGTAGAGCGGAGGACTGTAGTGTGTCGCAAATCTGTCATCCTTAGGTCGCCGGTTCAATTCCGGCTCGAAGGAGCCTCGGCTGCGTTTTTGGAAAGAGTGAGCATTCACCAGCACGCGGGCCACAGCAACACAGATGAGCTGAAAACGCGACACCGCTTTCAGGACACATCAGCACACGCCCTTCCCCCTCTGCAACGAGCCAGCTGTCTCCGTGCTGCAGCTGACGGCCAGCAGGGTGCCTTTTTTTCAACACAAACGCATGAAAGCACTTTGTGCTCACTGCAACCAAATTAAGTCTTCTATCAGTCAGGCGGGGCCACCCGACGTCACCTCACGCTCGTGGTGGCTGCGCCAAGGTTGAAGTCGTTTCGACCTCCAATCAGCAATTGCCATCTCCTCAGCACTTCTTTCCTCGTCCATGTGGCCTTCCGCCTCGCCTGAGTCCACCAGCTGCCGCTGCTGCTCCTCCGACAAGTTGGTTGTTTCAGCGAGACAGGCATCAGCAATGTTTGGTCTCAGCCGTCCGACGGATGAGAGGATTTTCTGCACATCCTGGAGCGTGGCTACTCAGGATCCACTGCGGAAGAAGTCAAAGCATGGCCAGCTCACCGCCCGGGCGATTAGCTCAAATGGCAGAGTGCATGCTTGAGGTAGTGGGATCAATGCCCGCATTCTTCACTTGCTTTTAAAACTGCAAGTGCACCCACTCACTCAGCTGGTCTGCAGCAGACGGATTACCGTTTGCGTACGCCGCCTCCCTGAGAGTGGTCCCGAAAGATCAAAAGCTTCAAGCGTGAGCGACAGGCAGGTCCTGCTGTTTCAGGGTGCAGCGTAGGAAGAAAGTCGAGCTGCGCAGCGAAGGCAAACGCCTGCGGGTGAAAGTCAGCTCCTTGAAAGGATCATACAGGTGGTGGGTGAGCTGCCTGAGGTCAGCGGGCACGTCCTGGACGTGTTTGGAGGCAACTTGAACCAGTCGGTAAGCTGCGGCCCAAACCCTAACCTGACATGTACATGAAGCTGCGAGTCAGGTACTGTACCGGCAGAATCTGGCAGTTTCGGATCAGCACTCAAGACGATTTCTTCATGCCAGCACTGGCCGAAGCTGTGGAGATCAGCCATTGGCTCAGGATCTCCCAGAGTGACAGATTTTCAGGGAGGCAACGGCGTCACATTAGTGGAGGAGTGCGGCAAAGTATCAGCAAGGGAGAGCCACTGCTGGGCTCTCCTTCGATAGCTCAGCTGGTAGAGCGGAGGACTGTAGTGTGTCGCAAATCTGTCATCCTTAGGTCGCCGGTTCAATTCCGGCTCGAAGGAGCCTCGGCTGCGTTTTTGGAAAGAGTGAGCATTCACCAGCACGCGGGCCACAGCAACACAGATGAGCTGAAAACGCGACACCGCTTTCAGGACACATCAGCACACGCCCTTCCCCCTCTGCAACGAGCCAGCTGTCTCCGTGCTGCAGCTGACGGCCAGCAGGGTGCCTTTTTTTCAACACAAACGCATGAAAGCACTTTGTGCTCACTGCAACCAAATTAAGTCTTCTATCAGTCAGGCGGGGCCACCCGACGTCACCTCACGCTCGTGGTGGCTGCGCCAAGGTTGAAGTCGTTTCGACCTCCAATCAGCAATTGCCATCTCCTCAGCACTTCTTTCCTCGTCCATGTGGCCTTCCGCCTCGCCTGGGTCCACCAGCTGCCGCTGCTGCTCCTCCGACAAGTTGGTTGTTTCAGCGAGACAGGCATCAGCAATGTTTGGTCTCAGCCGTCCGACGGATGAGAGGATTTTCTGCACATCCTGGAGCGTGGCTACTCAGGATCCACTGCGGAAGAAGTCAAAGCATGGCCAGCTCACCGCCCGGGCGATTAGCTCAAATGGCAGAGTGCATGCTTGAGGTAGTGGGATCAATGCCCGCATTCTTCACTTGCTTTTAAAACTGCAAGTGCACCCACTCACTCAGCTGGTCTGCAGCAGACGGATTACCGTTTGCGTACGCCGCCTCCCTGAGAGTGGTCCCGAAAGATCAAAAGCTTCAAGCGTGAGCGACAGGCAGGTCCTGCTGTTTCAGGGTGCAGCGTAGGAAGAAAGTCGAGCTGCGCAGCGAAGGCAAACGCCTGCGGGTGAAAGTCAGCTCCTTGAAAGGATCATACAGGTGGTGGGTGAGCTGCCTGAGGTCAGCGGGCATGTCCTGGACGTGTTTGGAGGCAACTTGAACCAGTCGGTAAGCTGCGGCCCAAACCCTAACCTGACATGTACATGAAGCTGCGAGTCAGGTACTGTACCGGCAGAATCTGGCAGTTTCGGATCAGCACTCAAGACGATTTCTTCATGCCAGCACTGGCCGAAGCTGTGGAGATCAGCCATTGGCTCAGGATCTCCCAGAGTGACAGATTTTCAGGGAGGCAACGGCGTCACATTAGTGGAGGAGTGCGGCAAAGTATCAGCAAGGGAGAGCCACTGCTGGGCTCTCCTTCGATAGCTCAGCTGGTAGAGCGGAGGACTGTAGTGTGTCGCAAATCTGTCATCCTTAGGTCGCCGGTTCAATTCCGGCTCGAAGGAGCCTCGGCTGCGTTTTTGGAAAGAGTGAGCATTCACCAGCACGCGGGCCACAGCAACACAGATGAGCTGAAAACGCGACACCGCTTTCAGGACACATCAGCACACGCCCTTCCCCCTCTGCAACGAGCCAGCTGTCTCCGTGCTGCAGCTGACGGCCAGCAGGGTGCCTTTTTTTCAACACAAACGCATGAAAGCACTTTGTGCTCACTGCAACCAAATTAAGTCTTCTATCAGTCAGGCGGGGCCACCCGACGTCACCTCACGCTCGTGGTGGCTGCGCCAAGGTTGAAGTCGTTTCGACCTCCAATCAGCAATTGCCATCTCCTCAGCACTTCTTTCCTCGTCCATGTGGCCTTCCGCCTCGCCTGAGTCCACCAGCTGCCGCTGCTGCTCCTCCGACAAGTTGGTTGTTTCAGCGAGACAGGCATCAGCAATGTTTGGTCTCAGCCGTCCGACGGATGAGAGGATTTTCTGCACATCCTGGAGCGTGGCTACTCAGGATCCACTGCGGAAGAAGTCAAAGCATGGCCAGCTCACCGCCCGGGCGATTAGCTCAAATGGCAGAGTGCATGCTTGAGGTAGTGGGATCAATGCCCGCATTCTTCACTTGCTTTTAAAACTGCAAGTGCACCCACTCACTCAGCTGGTCTGCAGCAGACGGATTACCGTTTGCGTACGCCGCCTCCCTGAGAGTGGTCCCGAAAGATCAAAAGCTTCAAGCGTGAGCGACAGGCAGGTCCTGCTGTTTCAGGGTGCAGCGTAGGAAGAAAGTCGAGCTGCGCAGCGAAGGCAAACGCCTGCGGGTGAAAGTCAGCTCCTTGAAAGGATCATACAGGTGGTGGGTGAGCTGCCTGAGGTCAGCGGGCACGTCCTGGACGTGTTTGGAGGCAACTTGAACCAGTCGGTAAGCTGCGGCCCAAACCCTAACCTGACATGTACATGAAGCTGCGAGTCAGGTACTGTACCGGCAGAATCTGGCAGTTTCGGATCAGCACTCAAGACGATTTCTTCATGCCAGCACTGGCCGAAGCTGTGGAGATCAGCCATTGGCTCAGGATCTCCCAGAGTGACAGATTTTCAGGGAGGCAACGGCGTCACATTAGTGGAGGAGTGCGGCAAAGTATCAGCAAGGGAGAGCCACTGCTGGGCTCTCCTTCGATAGCTCAGCTGGTAGAGCGGAGGACTGTAGTGTGTCGCAAATCTGTCATCCTTAGGTCGCCGGTTCAATTCCGGCTCGAAGGAGCCTCGGCTGCGTTTTTGGAAAGAGTGAGCATTCACCAGCACGCGGGCCACAGCAACACAGATGAGCTGAAAACGCGACACCGCTTTCAGGACACATCAGCACACGCCCTTCCCCCTCTGCAACGAGCCAGCTGTCTCCGTGCTGCAGCTGACGGCCAGCAGGGTGCCTTTTTTTCAACACAAACGCATGAAAGCACTTTGTGCTCACTGCAACCAAATTAAGTCTTCTATCAGTCAGGCGGGGCCACCCGACGTCACCTCACGCTCGTGGTGGCTGCGCCAAGGTTGAAGTCGTTTCGACCTCCAATCAGCAATTGCCATCTCCTCAGCACTTCTTTCCTCGTCCATGTGGCCTTCCGCCTCGCCTGAGTCCACCAGCTGCCGCTGCTGCTCCTCCGACAAGTTGGTTGTTTCAGCGAGACAGGCATCAGCAATGTTTGGTCTCAGCCGTCCGACGGATGAGAGGATTTTCTGCACATCCTGGAGCGTGGCTACTCAGGATCCACTGCGGAAGAAGTCAAAGCATGGCCAGCTCACCGCCCGGGCGATTAGCTCAAATGGCAGAGTGCATGCTTGAGGTAGTGGGATCAATGCCCGCATTCTTCACTTGCTTTTAAAACTGCAAGTGCACCCACTCACTCAGCTGGTCTGCAGCAGACGGATTACCGTTTGCGTACGCCGCCTCCCTGAGAGTGGTCCCGAAAGATCAAAAGCTTCAAGCGTGAGCGACAGGCAGGTCCTGCTGTTTCAGGGTGCAGCGTAGGAAGAAAGTCGAGCTGCGCAGCGAAGGCAAACGCCTGCGGGTGAAAGTCAGCTCCTTGAAAGGATCATACAGGTGGTGGGTGAGCTGCCTGAGGTCAGCGGGCACGTCCTGGACGTGTTTGGAGGCAACTTGAACCAGTCGGTAAGCTGCGGCCCAAACCCTAACCTGACATGTACATGAAGCTGCGAGTCAGGTACTGTACCGGCAGAATCTGGCAGTTTCGGATCAGCACTCAAGACGATTTCTTCATGCCAGCACTGGCCGAAGCTGTGGAGATCAGCCATTGGCTCAGGATCTCCCAGAGTGACAGATTTTCAGGGAGGCAACGGCGTCACATTAGTGGAGGAGTGCGGCAAAGTATCAGCAAGGGAGAGCCACTGCTGGGCTCTCCTTCGATAGTTCAGCTGGTAGAGCGGAGGACTGTAGTGTGTCGCAAATCTGTCATCCTTAGGTCGCCGGTTCAATTCCGGCTCGAAGGAGCCTCGGCTGCGTTTTTGGAAAGAGTGAGCATTCACCAGCACGCGGGCCACAGCAACACAGATGAGCTGAAAACGCGACACCGCTTTCAGGACACATCAGCACACGCCCTTCCCCCTCTGCAACGAGCCAGCTGTCTCCGTGCTGCAGCTGACGGCCAGCAGGGTGCCTTTTTTTCAACACAAACGCATGAAAGCACTTTGTGCTCACTGCAACCAAATTAAGTCTTCTATCAGTCAGGCGGGGCCACCCGACGTCACCTCACGCTCGTGGTGGCTGCGCCAAGGTTGAAGTCGTTTCGACCTCCAATCAGCAATTGCCATCTCCTCAGCACTTCTTTCCTCGTCCATGTGGCCTTCCGCCTCGCCTGGGTCCACCAGCTGCCGCTGCTGCTCCTCCGACAAGTTGGTTGTTTCAGCGAGACAGGCATCAGCAATGTTTGGTCTCAGCCGTCCGACGGATGAGAGGATTTTCTGCACATCCTGGAGCGTGGCTACTCAGGATCCACTGCGGAAGAAGTCAAAGCATGGCCAGCTCACCGCCCGGGCGATTAGCTCAAATGGCAGAGTGCATGCTTGAGGTAGTGGGATCAATGCCCGCATTCTTCACTTGCTTTTAAAACTGCAAGTGCACCCACTCACTCAGCTGGTCTGCAGCAGACGGATTACCGTTTGCGTACGCCGCCTCCCTGAGAGTGGTCCCGAAAGATCAAAAGCTTCAAGCGTGAGCGACAGGCAGGTCCTGCTGTTTCAGGGTGCAGCGTAGGAAGAAAGTCGAGCTGCGCAGCGAAGGCAAACGCCTGCGGGTGAAAGTCAGCTCCTTGAAAGGATCATACAGGTGGTGGGTGAGCTGCCTGAGGTCAGCGGGCACGTCCTGGACGTGTTTGGAGGCAACTTGAACCAGTCGGTAAGCTGCGGCCCAAACCCTAACCTGACATGTACATGAAGCTGCGAGTCAGGTACTGTACCGGCAGAATCTGGCAGTTTCGGATCAGCACTCAAGACGATTTCTTCATGCCAGCACTGGCCGAAGCTGTGGAGATCAGCCATTGGCTCAGGATCTCCCAGAGTGACAGATTTTCAGGGAGGCAACGGCGTCACATTAGTGGAGGAGTGCGGCAAAGTATCAGCAAGGGAGAGCCACTGCTGGGCTCTCCTTCGATAGCTCAGCTGGTAGAGCGGAGGACTGTAGTGTGTCGCAAATCTGTCATCCTTAGGTCGCTGGTTCAATTCCGGCTCGAAGGAGCCTCGGCTGCGTTTTTGGAAAGAGTGAGCATTCACCAGCACGCGGGCCACAGCAACACAGATGAGCTGAAAACGCGACACCGCTTTCAGGACACATCAGCACACGCCCTTCCCCCTCTGCAACGAGCCAGCTGTCTCCGTGCTGCAGCTGACGGCCAGCAGGGTGCCTTTTTTTCAACACAAACGCATGAAAGCACTTTGTGCTCACTGCAACCAAATTAAGTCTTCTATCAGTCAGGCGGGGCCACCCGACGTCACCTCACGCTCGTGGTGGCTGCGCCAAGGTTGAAGTCGTTTCGACCTCCAATCAGCAATTGCCATCTCCTCAGCACTTCTTTCCTCGTCCATGTGGCCTTCCGCCTCGCCTGAGTCCACCAGCTGCCGCTGCTGCTCCTCCGACAAGTTGGTTGTTTCAGCGAGACAGGCATCAGCAATGTTTGGTCTCAGCCGTCCGACGGATGAGAGGATTTTCTGCACATCCTGGAGCGTGGCTACTCAGGATCCACTGCGGAAGAAGTCAAAGCATGGCCAGCTCACCGCCCGGGCGATTAGCTCAAATGGCAGAGTGCATGCTTGAGGTAGTGGGATCAATGCCCGCATTCTTCACTTGCTTTTAAAACTGCAAGTGCACCCACTCACTCAGCTGGTCTGCAGCAGACGGATTACCGTTTGCGTACGCCGCCTCCCTGAGAGTGGTCCCGAAAGATCAAAAGCTTCAAGCGTGAGCGACAGGCAGGTCCTGCTGTTTCAGGGTGCAGCGTAGGAAGAAAGTCGAGCTGCGCAGCGAAGGCAAACGCCTGCGGGTGAAAGTCAGCTCCTTGAAAGGATCATACAGGTGGTGGGTGAGCTGCCTGAGGTCAGCGGGCACGTCCTGGACGTGTTTGGAGGCAACTTGAACCAGTCGGTAAGCTGCGGCCCAAACCCTAACCTGACATGTACATGAAGCTGCGAGTCAGGTACTGTACCGGCAGAATCTGGCAGTTTCGGATCAGCACTCAAGACGATTTCTTCATGCCAGCACTGGCCGAAGCTGTGGAGATCAGCCATTGGCTCAGGATCTCCCAGAGTGACAGATTTTCAGGGAGGCAACGGCGTCACATTAGTGGAGGAGTGCGGCAAAGTATCAGCAAGGGAGAGCCACTGCTGGGCTCTCCTTCGATAGCTCAGCTGGTAGAGCGGAGGACTGTAGTGTGTCGCAAATCTGTCATCCTTAGGTCGCCGGTTCAATTCCGGCTCGAAGGAGCCTCGGCTGCGTTTTTGGAAAGAGTGAGCATTCACCAGCACGCGGGCCACAGCAACACAGATGAGCTGAAAACGCGACACCGCTTTCAGGACACATCAGCACACGCCCTTCCCCCTCTGCAACGAGCCAGCTGTCTCCGTGCTGCAGCTGACGGCCAGCAGGGTGCCTTTTTTTCAACACAAACACATGAAAGCACTTTGTGCTCACTGCAACCAAATTAAGTCTTCTATCAGTCAGGCGGGGCCACCCGACGTCACCTCACGCTCGTGGTGGCTGCGCCAAGGTTGAAGTCGTTTCGACCTCCAATCAGCAATTGCCATCTCCTCAGCACTTCTTTCCTCGTCCATGTGGCCTTCCGCCTCGCCTGAGTCCACCAGCTGCCGCTGCTGCTCCTCCGACAAGTTGGTTGTTTCAGCGAGACAGGCATCAGCAATGTTTGGTCTCAGCCGTCCGACGGATGAGAGGATTTTCTGCACATCCTGGAGCGTGGCTACTCAGGATCCACTGCGGAAGAAGTCAAAGCATGGCCAGCTCACCGCCCGGGCGATTAGCTCAAATGGCAGAGTGCATGCTTGAGGTAGTGGGATCAATGCCCGCATTCTTCACTTGCTTTTAAAACTGCAAGTGCACCCACTCACTCAGCTGGTCTGCAGCAGACGGATTACCGTTTGCGTACGCCGCCTCCCTGAGAGTGGTCCCGAAAGATCAAAAGCTTCAAGCGTGAGCGACAGGCAGGTCCTGCTGTTTCAGGGTGCAGCGTAGGAAGAAAGTCGAGCTGCGCAGCGAAGGCAAACGCCTGCGGGTGAAAGTCAGCTCCTTGAAAGGATCATACAGGTGGTGGGTGAGCTGCCTGAGGTCAGCGGGCACGTCCTGGACGTGTTTGGAGGCAACTTGAACCAGTCGGTAAGCTGCGGCCCAAACCCTAACCTGACATGTACATGAAGCTGCGAGTCAGGTACTGTACCGGCAGAATCTGGCAGTTTCGGATCAGCACTCAAGACGATTTCTTCATGCCAGCACTGGCCGAAGCTGTGGAGATCAGCCATTGGCTCAGGATCTCCCAGAGTGACAGATTTTCAGGGAGGCAACGGCGTCACATTAGTGGAGGAGTGCGGCAAAGTATCAGCAAGGGAGAGCCACTGCTGGGCTCTCCTTCGATAGCTCAGCTGGTAGAGCGGAGGACTGTAGTGTGTCGCAAATCTGTCATCCTTAGGTCGCTGGTTCAATTCCGGCTCGAAGGAGCCTCGGCTGTGTTTTTGGAAAGAGTGAGCATTCACCAGCACGCGGGCCACAGCAACACAGATGAGCTGAAAACGCGACACCGCTTTCAGGACACATCAGCACACGCCCTTCCCCCTCTGCAACGAGCCAGCTGTCTCCGTGCTGCAGCTGACGGCCAGCAGGGTGCCTTTTTTTCAACACAAACGCATGAAAGCACTTTGTGCTCACTGCAACCAAATTAAGTCTTCTATCAGTCAGGCGGGGCCACCCGACGTCACCTCACGCTCGTGGTGGCTGCGCCAAGGTTGAAGTCGTTTCGACCTCCAATCAGCAATTGCCATCTCCTCAGCACGTCTTTCCTCGTCCATGTGGCCTTCCGCCTCGCCTGAGTCCACCAGCTGCCGCTGCTGCTCCTCCGACAAGTTGGTTGTTTCAGCGAGACAGGCATCAGCAATGTTTGGTCTCAGCCGTCCGACGGATGAGAGGATTTTCTGCACATCCTGGAGCGTGGCTACTCAGGATCCACTGCGGAAGAAGTCAAAGCATGGCCAGTTCACCGACCGGGCGATTAGCTCAAATGGCAGAGTGCATGCGTGAGGTAGTGGGATCAATGCCCGCATTCTTCACTTGCTTTTAAAACTGCAAGTGCACCCACTCACTCAGCTGGTCTGCAGCAGACGGATTACCGTTTGCGTACGCCGCCTCCCTGAGAGTGGTCCCGAAAGATCAAAAGCTTCAAGCGTGAGCGACAGGCAGGTCCTGCTGTTTCAGGGTGCAGCGTAGGAAGAAAGTCGAGCTGCGCAGCGAAGGCAAACGCCTGCGGGTGAAAGTCAGCTCCTTGAAAGGATCATACAGGTGGTGGGTGAGCTGCCTGAGGTCAGCGGGCACGTCCTGGACGTGTTTGGAGGCAACTTGAACCAGTCGGTAAGCTGCGGCCCAAACCCTAACCTGACATGTACATGAAGCTGCGAGTCAGGTACTGTACCGGCAGAATCTGGCAGTTTCGGATCAGCACTCAAGACGATTTCTTCATGCCAGCACTGGCCGAAGCTGTGGAGATCAGCCATTGGCTCAGGATCTCCCAGAGTGACAGATTTTCAGGGAGGCAACGGCGTCACATTAGTGGAGGAGTGCGGCAAAGTATCAGCAAGGGAGAGCCACTGCTGGGCTCTCCTTCGATAGCTCAGCTGGTAGAGCGGAGGACTGTAGTGTGTCGCAAATCTGTCATCCTTAGGTCGCTGGTTCAATTCCGGCTCGAAGGAGCCTCGGCTGCGTTTTTGGAAAGAGTGAGCATTCACCAGCACGCGGGCCACAGCAACACAGATGAGCTGAAAACGCGACACCGCTTTCAGGACACATCAGCACACGCCCTTCCCCCTCTGCAACGAGCCAGCTGTCTCCGTGCTGCAGCTGACGGCCAGCAGGGTGCCTTTTTTTCAACACAAACGCATGAAAGCACTTTGTGCTCACTGCAACCAAATTAAGTCTTCTATCAGTCAGGCGGGGCCACCCGACGTCACCTCACGCTCGTGGTGGCTGCGCCAAGGTTGAAGTCGTTTCGACCTCCAATCAGCAATTGCCATCTCCTCAGCACGTCTTTCCTCGTCCATGTGGCCTTCCGCCTCGCCTGAGTCCACCAGCTGCCGCTGCTGCTCCTCCGACAAGTTGGTTGTTTCAGCGAGACAGGCATCAGCAATGTTTGGTCTCAGCCGTCCGACGGATGAGAGGATTTTCTGCACATCCTGGAGCGTGGCTACTCAGGATCCACTGCGGAAGAAGTCAAAGCATGGCCAGTTCACCGACCGGGCGATTAGCTCAAATGGCAGAGTGCATGCGTGAGGTAGTGGGATCAATGCCCGCATTCTTCACTTGCTTTTAAAACTGCAAGTGCACCCACTCACTCAGCTGGTCTGCAGCAGACGGATTACCGTTTGCGTACGCCGCCTCCCTGAGAGTGGTCCCGAAAGATCAAAAGCTTCAAGCGTGAGCGACAGGCAGGTCCTGCTGTTTCAGGGTGCAGCGTAGGAAGAAAGTCGAGCTGCGCAGCGAAGGCAAACGCCTGCGGGTGAAAGTCAGCTCCTTGAAAGGATCATACAGGTGGTGGGTGAGCTGCCTGAGGTCAGCGGGCACGTCCTGGACGTGTTTGGAGGCAACTTGAACCAGTCGGTAAGCTGCGGCCCAAACCCTAACCTGACATGTACATGAAGCTGCGAGTCAGGTACTGTACCGGCAGAATCTGGCAGTTTCGGATCAGCACTCAAGACGATTTCTTCATGCCAGCACTGGCCGAAGCTGTGGAGATCAGCCATTGGCTCAGGATCTCCCAGAGTGACAGATTTTCAGGGAGGCAACGGCGTCACATTAGTGGAGGAGTGCGGCAAAGTATCAGCAAGGGAGAGCCACTGCTGGGCTCTCCTTCGATAGCTCAGCTGGTAGAGCGGAGGACTGTAGTGTGTCGCAAATCTGTCATCCTTAGGTCGCTGGTTCAATTCCGGCTCGAAGGAGCCTCGGCTGCGTTTTTGGAAAGAGTGAGCATTCACCAGCACGCGGGCCACAGCAACACAGATGAGCTGAAAACGCGACACCGCTTTCAGGACACATCAGCACACGCCCTTCCCCCTCTGCAACGAGCCAGCTGTCTCCGTGCTGCAGCTGACGGCCAGCAGGGTGCCTTTTTTTCAACACAAACGCATGAAAGCACTTTGTGCTCACTGCAACCAAATTAAGTCTTCTATCAGTCAGGCGGGGCCACCCGACGTCACCTCACGCTCGTGGTGGCTGCGCCAAGGTTGAAGTCGTTTCGACCTCCAATCAGCAATTGCCATCTCCTCAGCACGTCTTTCCTCGTCCATGTGGCCTTCCGCCTCGCCTGAGTCCACCAGCTGCCGCTGCTGCTCCTCCGACAAGTTGGTTGTTTCAGCGAGACAGGCATCAGCAATGTTTGGTCTCAGCCGTCCGACGGATGAGAGGATTTTCTGCACATCCTGGAGCGTGGCTACTCAGGATCCACTGCGGAAGAAGTCAAAGCATGGCCAGTTCACCGACCGGGCGATTAGCTCAAATGGCAGAGTGCATGCGTGAGGTAGTGGGATCAATGCCCGCATTCTTCACTTGCTTTTAAAACTGCAAGTGCACCCACTCACTCAGCTGGTCTGCAGCAGACGGATTACCGTTTGCGTACGCCGCCTCCCTGAGAGTGGTCCCGAAAGATCAAAAGCTTCAAGCGTGAGCGACAGGCAGGTCCTGCTGTTTCAGGGTGCAGCGTAGGAAGAAAGTCGAGCTGCGCAGCGAAGGCAAACGCCTGCGGGTGAAAGTCAGCTCCTTGAAAGGATCATACAGGTGGTGGGTGAGCTGCCTGAGGTCAGCGGGCACGTCCTGGACGTGTTTGGAGGCAACTTGAACCAGTCGGTAAGCTGCGGCCCAAACCCTAACCTGACATGTACATGAAGCTGCGAGTCAGGTACTGTACCGGCAGAATCTGGCAGTTTCGGATCAGCACTCAAGACGATTTCTTCATGCCAGCACTGGCCGAAGCTGTGGAGATCAGCCATTGGCTCAGGATCTCCCAGAGTGACAGATTTTCAGGGAGGCAACGGCGTCACATTAGTGGAGGAGTGCGGCAAAGTATCAGCAAGGGAGAGCCACTGCTGGGCTCTCCTTCGATAGCTCAGCTGGTAGAGCGGAGGACTGTAGTGTGTCGCAAATCTGTCATCCTTAGGTCGCTGGTTCAATTCCGGCTCGAAGGAGCCTCGGCTGCGTTTTTGGAAAGAGTGAGCATTCACCAGCACGCGGGCCACAGCAACACAGATGAGCTGAAAACGCGACACCGCTTTCAGGACACATCAGCACACGCCCTTCCCCCTCTGCAACGAGCCAGCTGTCTCCGTGCTGCAGCTGACGGCCAGCAGGGTGCCTTTTTTTCAACACAAACGCATGAAAGCACTTTGTGCTCACTGCAACCAAATTAAGTCTTCTATCAGTCAGGCGGGGCCACCCGACGTCACCTCACGCTCGTGGTGGCTGCGCCAAGGTTGAAGTCGTTTCGACCTCCAATCAGCAATTGCCATCTCCTCAGCACGTCTTTCCTCGTCCATGTGGCCTTCCGCCTCGCCTGAGTCCACCAGCTGCCGCTGCTGCTCCTCCGACAAGTTGGTTGTTTCAGCGAGACAGGCATCAGCAATGTTTGGTCTCAGCCGTCCGACGGATGAGAGGATTTTCTGCACATCCTGGAGCGTGGCTACTCAGGATCCACTGCGGAAGAAGTCAAAGCATGGCCAGTTCACCGACCGGGCGATTAGCTCAAATGGCAGAGTGCATGCGTGAGGTAGTGGGATCAATGCCCGCATTCTTCACTTGCTTTTAAAACTGCAAGTGCACCCACTCACTCAGCTGGTCTGCAGCAGACGGATTACCGTTTGCGTACGCCGCCTCCCTGAGAGTGGTCCCGAAAGATCAAAAGCTTCAAGCGTGAGCGACAGGCAGGTCCTGCTGTTTCAGGGTGCAGCGTAGGAAGAAAGTCGAGCTGCGCAGCGAAGGCAAACGCCTGCGGGTGAAAGTCAGCTCCTTGAAAGGATCATACAGGTGGTGGGTGAGCTGCCTGAGGTCAGCGGGCACGTCCTGGACGTGTTTGGAGGCAACTTGAACCAGTCGGTAAGCTGCGGCCCAAACCCTAACCTGACATGTACATGAAGCTGCGAGTCAGGTACTGTACCGGCAGAATCTGGCAGTTTCGGATCAGCACTCAAGACGATTTCTTCATGCCAGCACTGGCCGAAGCTGTGGAGATCAGCCATTGGCTCAGGATCTCCCAGAGTGACAGATTTTCAGGGAGGCAACGGCGTCACATTAGTGGAGGAGTGCGGCAAAGTATCAGCAAGGGAGAGCCACTGCTGGGCTCTCCTTCGATAGCTCAGCTGGTAGAGCGGAGGACTGTAGTGTGTCGCAAATCTGTCATCCTTAGGTCGCTGGTTCAATTCCGGCTCGAAGGAGCCTCGGCTGCGTTTTTGGAAAGAGTGAGCATTCACCAGCACGCGGGCCACAGCAACACAGATGAGCTGAAAACGCGACACCGCTTTCAGGACACATCAGCACACGCCCTTCCCCCTCTGCAACGAGCCAGCTGTCTCCGTGCTGCAGCTGACGGCCAGCAGGGTGCCTTTTTTTCAACACAAACGCATGAAAGCACTTTGTGCTCACTGCAACCAAATTAAGTCTTCTATCAGTCAGGCGGGGCCACCCGACGTCACCTCACGCTCGTGGTGGCTGCGCCAAGGTTGAAGTCGTTTCGACCTCCAATCAGCAATTGCCATCTCCTCAGCACGTCTTTCCTCGTCCATGTGGCCTTCCGCCTCGCCTGAGTCCACCAGCTGCCGCTGCTGCTCCTCCGACAAGTTGGTTGTTTCAGCGAGACAGGCATCAGCAATGTTTGGTCTCAGCCGTCCGACGGATGAGAGGATTTTCTGCACATCCTGGAGCGTGGCTACTCAGGATCCACTGCGGAAGAAGTCAAAGCATGGCCAGTTCACCGACCGGGCGATTAGCTCAAATGGCAGAGTGCATGCGTGAGGTAGTGGGATCAATGCCCGCATTCTTCACTTGCTTTTAAAACTGCAAGTGCACCCACTCACTCAGCTGGTCTGCAGCAGACGGATTACCGTTTGCGTACGCCGCCTCCCTGAGAGTGGTCCCGAAAGATCAAAAGCTTCAAGCGTGAGCGACAGGCAGGTCCTGCTGTTTCAGGGTGCAGCGTAGGAAGAAAGTCGAGCTGCGCAGCGAAGGCAAACGCCTGCGGGTGAAAGTCAGCTCCTTGAAAGGATCATACAGGTGGTGGGTGAGCTGCCTGAGGTCAGCGGGCACGTCCTGGACGTGTTTGGAGGCAACTTGAACCAGTCGGTAAGCTGCGGCCCAAACCCTAACCTGACATGTACATGAAGCTGCGAGTCAGGTACTGTACCGGCAGAATCTGGCAGTTTCGGATCAGCACTCAAGACGATTTCTTCATGCCAGCACTGGCCGAAGCTGTGGAGATCAGCCATTGGCTCAGGATCTCCCAGAGTGACAGATTTTCAGGGAGGCAACGGCGTCACATTAGTGGAGGAGTGCGGCAAAGTATCAGCAAGGGAGAGCCACTGCTGGGCTCTCCTTCGATAGCTCAGCTGGTAGAGCGGAGGACTGTAGTGTGTCGCAAATCTGTCATCCTTAGGTCGCTGGTTCAATTCCGGCTCGAAGGAGCCTCGGCTGCGTTTTTGGAAAGAGTGAGCATTCACCAGCACGCGGGCCACAGCAACACAGATGAGCTGAAAACGCGACACCGCTTTCAGGACACATCAGCACACGCCCTTCCCCCTCTGCAACGAGCCAGCTGTCTCCGTGCTGCAGCTGACGGCCAGCAGGGTGCCTTTTTTTCAACACAAACGCATGAAAGCACTTTGTGCTCACTGCAACCAAATTAAGTCTTCTATCAGTCAGGCGGGGCCACCCGACGTCACCTCACGCTCGTGGTGGCTGCGCCAAGGTTGAAGTCGTTTCGACCTCCAATCAGCAATTGCCATCTCCTCAGCACGTCTTTCCTCGTCCATGTGGCCTTCCGCCTCGCCTGAGTCCACCAGCTGCCGCTGCTGCTCCTCCGACAAGTTGGTTGTTTCAGCGAGACAGGCATCAGCAATGTTTGGTCTCAGCCGTCCGACGGATGAGAGGATTTTCTGCACATCCTGGAGCGTGGCTACTCAGGATCCACTGCGGAAGAAGTCAAAGCATGGCCAGTTCACCGACCGGGCGATTAGCTCAAATGGCAGAGTGCATGCGTGAGGTAGTGGGATCAATGCCCGCATTCTTCACTTGCTTTTAAAACTGCAAGTGCACCCACTCACTCAGCTGGTCTGCAGCAGACGGATTACCGTTTGCGTACGCCGCCTCCCTGAGAGTGGTCCCGAAAGATCAAAAGCTTCAAGCGTGAGCGACAGGCAGGTCCTGCTGTTTCAGGGTGCAGCGTAGGAAGAAAGTCGAGCTGCGCAGCGAAGGCAAACGCCTGCGGGTGAAAGTCAGCTCCTTGAAAGGATCATACAGGTGGTGGGTGAGCTGCCTGAGGTCAGCGGGCACGTCCTGGACGTGTTTGGAGGCAACTTGAACCAGTCGGTAAGCTGCGGCCCAAACCCTAACCTGACATGTACATGAAGCTGCGAGTCAGGTACTGTACCGGCAGAATCTGGCAGTTTCGGATCAGCACTCAAGACGATTTCTTCATGCCAGCACTGGCCGAAGCTGTGGAGATCAGCCATTGGCTCAGGATCTCCCAGAGTGACAGATTTTCAGGGAGGCAACGGCGTCACATTAGTGGAGGAGTGCGGCAAAGTATCAGCAAGGGAGAGCCACTGCTGGGCTCTCCTTCGATAGCTCAGCTGGTAGAGCGGAGGACTGTAGTGTGTCGCAAATCTGTCATCCTTAGGTCGCTGGTTCAATTCCGGCTCGAAGGAGCCTCGGCTGCGTTTTTGGAAAGAGTGAGCATTCACCAGCACGCGGGCCACAGCAACACAGATGAGCTGAAAACGCGACACCGCTTTCAGGACACATCAGCACACGCCCTTCCCCCTCTGCAACGAGCCAGCTGTCTCCGTGCTGCAGCTGACGGCCAGCAGGGTGCCTTTTTTTCAACACAAACGCATGAAAGCACTTTGTGCTCACTGCAACCAAATTAAGTCTTCTATCAGTCAGGCGGGGCCACCCGACGTCACCTCACGCTCGTGGTGGCTGCGCCAAGGTTGAAGTCGTTTCGACCTCCAATCAGCAATTGCCATCTCCTCAGCACGTCTTTCCTCGTCCATGTGGCCTTCCGCCTCGCCTGAGTCCACCAGCTGCCGCTGCTGCTCCTCCGACAAGTTGGTTGTTTCAGCGAGACAGGCATCAGCAATGTTTGGTCTCAGCCGTCCGACGGATGAGAGGATTTTCTGCACATCCTGGAGCGTGGCTACTCAGGATCCACTGCGGAAGAAGTCAAAGCATGGCCAGTTCACCGACCGGGCGATTAGCTCAAATGGCAGAGTGCATGCGTGAGGTAGTGGGATCAATGCCCGCATTCTTCACTTGCTTTTAAAACTGCAAGTGCACCCACTCACTCAGCTGGTCTGCAGCAGACGGATTACCGTTTGCGTACGCCGCCTCCCTGAGAGTGGTCCCGAAAGATCAAAAGCTTCAAGCGTGAGCGACAGGCAGGTCCTGCTGTTTCAGGGTGCAGCGTAGGAAGAAAGTCGAGCTGCGCAGCGAAGGCAAACGCCTGCGGGTGAAAGTCAGCTCCTTGAAAGGATCATACAGGTGGTGGGTGAGCTGCCTGAGGTCAGCGGGCACGTCCTGGACGTGTTTGGAGGCAACTTGAACCAGTCGGTAAGCTGCGGCCCAAACCCTAACCTGACATGTACATGAAGCTGCGAGTCAGGTACTGTACCGGCAGAATCTGGCAGTTTCGGATCAGCACTCAAGACGATTTCTTCATGCCAGCACTGGCCGAAGCTGTGGAGATCAGCCATTGGCTCAGGATCTCCCAGAGTGACAGATTTTCAGGGAGGCAACGGCGTCACATTAGTGGAGGAGTGCGGCAAAGTATCAGCAAGGGAGAGCCACTGCTGGGCTCTCCTTCGATAGCTCAGCTGGTAGAGCGGAGGACTGTAGTGTGTCGCAAATCTGTCATCCTTAGGTCGCTGGTTCAATTCCGGCTCGAAGGAGCCTCGGCTGCGTTTTTGGAAAGAGTGAGCATTCACCAGCACGCGGGCCACAGCAACACAGATGAGCTGAAAACGCGACACCGCTTTCAGGACACATCAGCACACGCCCTTCCCCCTCTGCAACGAGCCAGCTGTCTCCGTGCTGCAGCTGACGGCCAGCAGGGTGCCTTTTTTTCAACACAAACGCATGAAAGCACTTTGTGCTCACTGCAACCAAATTAAGTCTTCTATCAGTCAGGCGGGGCCACCCGACGTCACCTCACGCTCGTGGTGGCTGCGCCAAGGTTGAAGTCGTTTCGACCTCCAATCAGCAATTGCCATCTCCTCAGCACGTCTTTCCTCGTCCATGTGGCCTTCCGCCTCGCCTGAGTCCACCAGCTGCCGCTGCTGCTCCTCCGACAAGTTGGTTGTTTCAGCGAGACAGGCATCAGCAATGTTTGGTCTCAGCCGTCCGACGGATGAGAGGATTTTCTGCACATCCTGGAGCGTGGCTACTCAGGATCCACTGCGGAAGAAGTCAAAGCATGGCCAGTTCACCGACCGGGCGATTAGCTCAAATGGCAGAGTGCATGCGTGAGGTAGTGGGATCAATGCCCGCATTCTTCACTTGCTTTTAAAACTGCAAGTGCACCCACTCACTCAGCTGGTCTGCAGCAGACGGATTACCGTTTGCGTACGCCGCCTCCCTGAGAGTGGTCCCGAAAGATCAAAAGCTTCAAGCGTGAGCGACAGGCAGGTCCTGCTGTTTCAGGGTGCAGCGTAGGAAGAAAGTCGAGCTGCGCAGCGAAGGCAAACGCCTGCGGGTGAAAGTCAGCTCCTTGAAAGGATCATACAGGTGGTGGGTGAGCTGCCTGAGGTCAGCGGGCACGTCCTGGACGTGTTTGGAGGCAACTTGAACCAGTCGGTAAGCTGCGGCCCAAACCCTAACCTGACATGTACATGAAGCTGCGAGTCAGGTACTGTACCGGCAGAATCTGGCAGTTTCGGATCAGCACTCAAGACGATTTCTTCATGCCAGCACTGGCCGAAGCTGTGGAGATCAGCCATTGGCTCAGGATCTCCCAGAGTGACAGATTTTCAGGGAGGCAACGGCGTCACATTAGTGGAGGAGTGCGGCAAAGTATCAGCAAGGGAGAGCCACTGCTGGGCTCTCCTTCGATAGCTCAGCTGGTAGAGCGGAGGACTGTAGTGTGTCGCAAATCTGTCATCCTTAGGTCGCTGGTTCAATTCCGGCTCGAAGGAGCCTCGGCTGCGTTTTTGGAAAGAGTGAGCATTCACCAGCACGCGGGCCACAGCAACACAGATGAGCTGAAAACGCGACACCGCTTTCAGGACACATCAGCACACGCCCTTCCCCCTCTGCAACGAGCCAGCTGTCTCCGTGCTGCAGCTGACGGCCAGCAGGGTGCCTTTTTTTCAACACAAACGCATGAAAGCACTTTGTGCTCACTGCAACCAAATTAAGTCTTCTATCAGTCAGGCGGGGCCACCCGACGTCACCTCACGCTCGTGGTGGCTGCGCCAAGGTTGAAGTCGTTTCGACCTCCAATCAGCAATTGCCATCTCCTCAGCACGTCTTTCCTCGTCCATGTGGCCTTCCGCCTCGCCTGAGTCCACCAGCTGCCGCTGCTGCTCCTCCGACAAGTTGGTTGTTTCAGCGAGACAGGCATCAGCAATGTTTGGTCTCAGCCGTCCGACGGATGAGAGGATTTTCTGCACATCCTGGAGCGTGGCTACTCAGGATCCACTGCGGAAGAAGTCAAAGCATGGCCAGTTCACCGACCGGGCGATTAGCTCAAATGGCAGAGTGCATGCGTGAGGTAGTGGGATCAATGCCCGCATTCTTCACTTGCTTTTAAAACTGCAAGTGCACCCACTCACTCAGCTGGTCTGCAGCAGACGGATTACCGTTTGCGTACGCCGCCTCCCTGAGAGTGGTCCCGAAAGATCAAAAGCTTCAAGCGTGAGCGACAGGCAGGTCCTGCTGTTTCAGGGTGCAGCGTAGGAAGAAAGTCGAGCTGCGCAGCGAAGGCAAACGCCTGCGGGTGAAAGTCAGCTCCTTGAAAGGATCATACAGGTGGTGGGTGAGCTGCCTGAGGTCAGCGGGCACGTCCTGGACGTGTTTGGAGGCAACTTGAACCAGTCGGTAAGCTGCGGCCCAAACCCTAACCTGACATGTACATGAAGCTGCGAGTCAGGTACTGTACCGGCAGAATCTGGCAGTTTCGGATCAGCACTCAAGACGATTTCTTCATGCCAGCACTGGCCGAAGCTGTGGAGATCAGCCATTGGCTCAGGATCTCCCAGAGTGACAGATTTTCAGGGAGGCAACGGCGTCACATTAGTGGAGGAGTGCGGCAAAGTATCAGCAAGGGAGAGCCACTGCTGGGCTCTCCTTCGATAGCTCAGCTGGTAGAGCGGAGGACTGTAGTGTGTCGCAAATCTGTCATCCTTAGGTCGCCGGTTCAATTCCGGCTCGAAGGAGCCTCGGCTGCGTTTTTGGAAAGAGTGAGCATTCACCAGCACGCGGGCCACAGCAACACAGATGAGCTGAAAACGCGACACCGCTTTCAGGACACATCAGCACACGCCCTTCCCCCTCTGCAACGAGCCAGCTGTCTCCGTGCTGCAGCTGACGGCCAGCAGGGTGCCTTTTTTTCAACACAAACGCATGAAAGCACTTTGTGCTCACTGCAACCAAATTAAGTCTTCTATCAGTCAGGCGGGGCCACCCGACGTCACCTCACGCTCGTGGTGGCTGCGCCAAGGTTGAAGTCGTTTCGACCTCCAATCAGCAATTGCCATCTCCTCAGCACTTCTTTCCTCGTCCATGTGGCCTTCCGCCTCGCCTGAGTCCACCAGCTGCCGCTGCTGCTCCTCCGACAAGTTGGTTGTTTCAGCGAGACAGGCATCAGCAATGTTTGGTCTCAGCCGTCCGACGGATGAGAGGATTTTCTGCACATCCTGGAGCGTGGCTACTCAGGATCCACTGCGGAAGAAGTCAAAGCATGGCCAGCTCACCGCCCGGGCGATTAGCTCAAATGGCAGAGTGCATGCTTGAGGTAGTGGGATCAATGCCCGCATTCTTCACTTGCTTTTAAAACTGCAAGTGCACCCACTCACTCAGCTGGTCTGCAGCAGACGGATTACCGTTTGCGTACGCCGCCTCCCTGAGAGAGGTCCCGAAAGATCAAAAGCTTCAAGCGTGAGCGACAGGCAGGCCCTGCTGTTTCAGGGTGCAGCGTAGGAAGAAAGTCGAGCTGCGCAGCGAAGGCAAACGCCTGCGGGTGAAAGTCAGCTCCTTGAAAGGATCATACAGGTGGTGGGTGAGCTGCCTGAGGTCAGCGGGCACGTCCTGGACGTGTTTGGAGGCAACTTGAACCAGTCGGTAAGCTGCGGCCCAAACCCTAACCTGACATGTACATGAAGCTGCGAGTCAGGTACTGTACCGGCAGAATCTGGCAGTTTCGGATCAGCACTCAAGACGATTTCTTCATGCCAGCACTGGCCGAAGCTGTGGAGATCAGCCATTGGCTCAGGATCTCCCAGAGTGACAGATTTTCAGGGAGGCAACGGCGTCACATTAGTGGAGGAGTGCGGCAAAGTATCAGCAAGGGAGAGCCACTGCTGGGCTCTCCTTCGATAGCTCAGCTGGTAGAGCGGAGGACTGTAGTGTGTCGTAAATCTGTCATCCTTAGGTCGCCGGTTCAATTCCGGCTCGAAGGAGCCTCGGCTGCGTTTTTGGAAAGAGTGAGCATTCACCAGCACGCGGGCCACAGCAACACAGATGAGCTGAAAACGCGACACCGCTTTCAGGACACATCAGCACACGCCCTTCCCCCTCTGCAACGAGCCAGCTGTCTCCGTGCTGCAGCTGACGGCCAGCAGGGTGCCTTTTTTTCAACACAAACGCATGAAAGCACTTTGTGCTCACTGCAACCAAATTAAGTCTTCTATCAGTCAGGCGGGGCCACCCGACGTCACCTCACGCTCGTGGTGGCTGCGCCAAGGTTGAAGTCGTTTCGACCTCCAATCAGCAATTGCCATCTCCTCAGCACTTCTTTCCTCGTCCATGTGGCCTTCCGCCTCGCCTGAGTCCACCAGCTGCCGCTGCTGCTCCTCCGACAAGTTGGTTGTTTCAGCGAGACAGGCATCAGCAATGTTTGGTCTCAGCCGTCCGACGGATGAGAGGATTTTCTGCACATCCTGGAGCGTGGCTACTCAGGATCCACTGCGGAAGAAGTCAAAGCATGGCCAGCTCACCGCCCGGGCGATTAGCTCAAATGGCAGAGTGCATGCTTGAGGTAGTGGGATCAATGCCCGCATTCTTCACTTGCTTTTAAAACTGCAAGTGCACCCACTCACTCAGCTGGTCTGCAGCAGACGGATTACCGTTTGCGTACGCCGCCTCCCTGAGAGAGGTCCCGAAAGATCAAAAGCTTCAAGCGTGAGCGACAGGCAGGCCCTGCTGTTTCAGGGTGCAGCGTAGGAAGAAAGTCGAGCTGCGCAGCGAAGGCAAACGCCTGCGGGTGAAAGTCAGCTCCTTGAAAGGATCATACAGGTGGTGGGTGAGCTGCCTGAGGTCAGCGGGCACGTCCTGGACGTGTTTGGAGGCAACTTGAACCAGTCGGTAAGCTGCGGCCCAAACCCTAACCTGACATGTACATGAAGCTGCGAGTCAGGTACTGTACCGGCAGAATCTGGCAGTTTCGGATCAGCACTCAAGACGATTTCTTCATGCCAGCACTGGCCGAAGCTGTGGAGATCAGCCATTGGCTCAGGATCTCCCAGAGTGACAGATTTTCAGGGAGGCAACGGCGTCACATTAGTGGAGGAGTGCGGCAAAGTATCAGCAAGGGAGAGCCACTGCTGGGCTCTCCTTCGATAGCTCAGCTGGTAGAGCGGAGGACTGTAGTGTGTCGCAAATCTGTCATCCTTAGGTCGCTGGTTCAATTCCGGCTCGAAGGAGCCTCGGCTGTGTTTTTGTAAAGAGTGAGCATTCACCAGCACGCGGGCCACAGCAACACAGATGAGCTGAAAACGCGACACCGCTTTCAGGACACATCAGCACACGCCCTTCCCCCTCTGCAACGAGCCAGCTGTCTCCGTGCTGCAGCTGACGGCCAGCAGGGTGCCTTTTTTTCAACACAAACGCATGAAAGCACTTTGTGCTCACTGCAACCAAATTAAGTCTTCTATCAGTCAGGCGGGGCCACCCGACGTCACCTCACGCTCGTGGTGGCTGCGCCAAGGTTGAAGTCGTTTCGACCTCCAATCAGCAATTGCCATCTCCTCAGCACGTCTTTCCTCGTCCATGTGGCCTTCCGCCTCGCCTGAGTCCACCAGCTGCCGCTGCTGCTCCTCCGACAAGTTGGTTGTTTCAGCGAGACAGGCATCAGCAATGTTTGGTCTCAGCCGTCCGACGGATGAGAGGATTTTCTGCACATCCTGGAGCGTGGCTACTCAGGATCCACTGCGGAAGAAGTCAAAGCATGGCCAGTTCACCGACCGGGCGATTAGCTCAAATGGCAGAGTGCATGCGTGAGGTAGTGGGATCAATGCCCGCATTCTTCACTTGCTTTTAAAACTGCAAGTGCACCCACTCACTCAGCTGGTCTGCAGCAGACGGATTACCGTTTGCGTACGCCGCCTCCCTGAGAGTGGTCCCGAAAGATCAAAAGCTTCAAGCGTGAGCGACAGGCAGGTCCTGCTGTTTCAGGGTGCAGCGTAGGAAGAAAGTCGAGCTGCGCAGCGAAGGCAAACGCCTGCGGGTGAAAGTCAGCTCCTTGAAAGGATCATACAGGTGGTGGGTGAGCTGCCTGAGGTCAGCGGGCACGTCCTGGACGTGTTTGGAGGCAACTTGAACCAGTCGGTAAGCTGCGGCCCAAACCCTAACCTGACATGTACATGAAGCTGCGAGTCAGGTACTGTACCGGCAGAATCTGGCAGTTTCGGATCAGCACTCAAGACGATTTCTTCATGCCAGCACTGGCCGAAGCTGTGGAGATCAGCCATTGGCTCAGGATCTCCCAGAGTGACAGATTTTCAGGGAGGCAACGGCGTCACATTAGTGGAGGAGTGCGGCAAAGTATCAGCAAGGGAGAGCCACTGCTGGGCTCTCCTTCGATAGCTCAGCTGGTAGAGCGGAGGACTGTAGTGTGTCGCAAATCTGTCATCCTTAGGTCGCCGGTTCAATTCCGGCTCGAAGGAGCCTCGGCTGCGTTTTTGGAAAGAGTGAGCATTCACCAGCACGCGGGCCACAGCAACACAGATGAGCTGAAAACGCGACACCGCTTTCAGGACACATCAGCACACGCCCTTCCCCCTCTGCAACGAGCCAGCTGTCTCCGTGCTGCAGCTGACGGCCAGCAGGGTGCCTTTTTTTCAACACAAACGCATGAAAGCACTTTGTGCTCACTGCAACCAAATTAAGTCTTCTATCAGTCAGGCGGGGCCACCCGACGTCACCTCACGCTCGTGGTGGCTGCGCCAAGGTTGAAGTCGTTTCGACCTCCAATCAGCAATTGCCATCTCCTCAGCACGTCTTTCCTCGTCCATGTGGCCTTCCGCCTCGCCTGAGTCCACCAGCTGCCGCTGCTGCTCCTCCGACAAGTTGGTTGTTTCAGCGAGACAGGCATCAGCAATGTTTGGTCTCAGCCGTCCGACGGATGAGAGGATTTTCTGCACATCCTGGAGCGTGGCTACTCAGGATCCACTGCGGAAGAAGTCAAAGCATGGCCAGTTCACCGACCGGGCGATTAGCTCAAATGGCAGAGTGCATGCGTGAGGTAGTGGGATCAATGCCCGCATTCTTCACTTGCTTTTAAAACTGCAAGTGCACCCACTCACTCAGCTGGTCTGCAGCAGACGGATTACCGTTTGCGTACGCCGCCTCCCTGAGAGTGGTCCCGAAAGATCAAAAGCTTCAAGCGTGAGCGACAGGCAGGTCCTGCTGTTTCAGGGTGCAGCGTAGGAAGAAAGTCGAGCTGCGCAGCGAAGGCAAACGCCTGCGGGTGAAAGTCAGCTCCTTGAAAGGATCATACAGGTGGTGGGTGAGCTGCCTGAGGTCAGCGGGCACGTCCTGGACGTGTTTGGAGGCAACTTGAACCAGTCGGTAAGCTGCGGCCCAAACCCTAACCTGACATGTACATGAAGCTGCGAGTCAGGTACTGTACCGGCAGAATCTGGCAGTTTCGGATCAGCACTCAAGACGATTTCTTCATGCCAGCACTGGCCGAAGCTGTGGAGATCAGCCATTGGCTCAGGATCTCCCAGAGTGACAGATTTTCAGGGAGGCAACGGCGTCACATTAGTGGAGGAGTGCGGCAAAGTATCAGCAAGGGAGAGCCACTGCTGGGCTCTCCTTCGATAGCTCAGCTGGTAGAGCGGAGGACTGTAGTGTGTCGCAAATCTGTCATCCTTAGGTCGCCGGTTCAATTCCGGCTCGAAGGAGCCTCGGCTGCGTTTTTGGAAAGAGTGAGCATTCACCAGCACGCGGGCCACAGCAACACAGATGAGCTGAAAACGCGACACCGCTTTCAGGACACATCAGCACACGCCCTTCCCCCTCTGCAACGAGCCAGCTGTCTCCGTGCTGCAGCTGACGGCCAGCAGGGTGCCTTTTTTTCAACACAAACGCATGAAAGCACTTTGTGCTCACTGCAACCAAATTAAGTCTTCTATCAGTCAGGCGGGGCCACCCGACGTCACCTCACGCTCGTGGTGGCTGCGCCAAGGTTGAAGTCGTTTCGACCTCCAATCAGCAATTGCCATCTCCTCAGCACTTCTTTCCTCGTCCATGCCGCTGCTGCTCCTCCGACAAGTTGGTTGTTTCAGCGAGACAGGCATCAGCAATGTTTGGTCTCAGCCGTCCGACGGATGAGAGGATTTTCTGCACATCCTGGAGCGTGGCTACTCAGGATCCACTGCGGAAGAAGTCAAAGCATGGCCAGCTCACCGCCCGGGCGATTAGCTCAAATGGCAGAGTGCATGCTTGAGGTAGTGGGATCAATGCCCGCATTCTTCACTTGCTTTTAAAACTGCAAGTGCACCCACTCACTCAGCTGGTCTGCAGCAGACGGATTACCGTTTGCGTACGCCGCCTCCCTGAGAGTGGTCCCGAAAGATCAAAAGCTTCAAGCGTGAGCGACAGGCAGGTCCTGCTGTTTCAGGGTGCAGCGTAGGAAGAAAGTCGAGCTGCGCAGCGAAGGCAAACGCCTGCGGGTGAAAGTCAGCTCCTTGAAAGGATCATACAGGTGGTGGGTGAGCTGCCTGAGGTCAGCGGGCACGTCCTGGACGTGTTTGGAGGCAACTTGAACCAGTCGGTAAGCTGCGGCCCAAACCCTAACCTGACATGTACATGAAGCTGCGAGTCAGGTACTGTACCGGCAGAATCTGGCAGTTTCGGATCAGCACTCAAGACGATTTCTTCATGCCAGCACTGGCCGAAGCTGTGGAGATCAGCCATTGGCTCAGGATCTCCCAGAGTGACAGATTTTCAGGGAGGCAACGGCGTCACATTAGTGGAGGAGTGCGGCAAAGTATCAGCAAGGGAGAGCCACTGCTGGGCTCTCCTTCGATAGCTCAGCTGGTAGAGCGGAGGACTGTAGTGTGTCGCAAATCTGTCATCCTTAGGTCGCCGGTTCAATTCCGGCTCGAAGGAGCCTCGGCTGCGTTTTTGGAAAGAGTGAGCATTCACCAGCACACGGGCCACAGCAACACAGATGAGCTGAAAACGCGACACCGCTTTCAGGACACATCAGCACACGCCCTTCCCCCTCTGCAACGAGCCAGCTGTCTCCGTGCTGCAGCTGACGGCCAGCAGGGTGCCTTTTTTTCAACACAAACGCATGAAAGCACTTTGTGCTCACTGCAACCAAATTAAGTCTTCTATCAGTCAGGCGGGGCCACCCGACGTCACCTCACGCTCGTGGTGGCTGCGCCAAGGTTGAAGTCGTTTCGACCTCCAATCAGCAATTGCCATCTCCTCAGCACTTCTTTCCTCGTCCATGCCGCTGCTGCTCCTCCGACAAGTTGGTTGTTTCAGCGAGACAGGCATCAGCAATGTTTGGTCTCAGCCGTCCGACGGATGAGAGGATTTTCTGCACATCCTGGAGCGTGGCTACTCAGGATCCACTGCGGAAGAAGTCAAAGCATGGCCAGCTCACCGCCCGGGCGATTAGCTCAAATGGCAGAGTGCATGCTTGAGGTAGTGGGATCAATGCCCGCATTCTTCACTTGCTTTTAAAACTGCAAGTGCACCCACTCACTCAGCTGGTCTGCAGCAGACGGATTACCGTTTGCGTACGCCGCCTCCCTGAGAGTGGTCCCGAAAGATCAAAAGCTTCAAGCGTGAGCGACAGGCAGGTCCTGCTGTTTCAGGGTGCAGCGTAGGAAGAAAGTCGAGCTGCGCAGCGAAGGCAAACGCCTGCGGGTGAAAGTCAGCTCCTTGAAAGGATCATACAGGTGGTGGGTGAGCTGCCTGAGGTCAGCGGGCACGTCCTGGACGTGTTTGGAGGCAACTTGAACCAGTCGGTAAGCTGCGGCCCAAACCCTAACCTGACATGTACATGAAGCTGCGAGTCAGGTACTGTACCGGCAGAATCTGGCAGTTTCGGATCAGCACTCAAGACGATTTCTTCATGCCAGCACTGGCCGAAGCTGTGGAGATCAGCCATTGGCTCAGGATCTCCCAGAGTGACAGATTTTCAGGGAGGCAACGGCGTCACATTAGTGGAGGAGTGCGGCAAAGTATCAGCAAGGGAGAGCCACTGCTGGGCTCTCCTTCGATAGCTCAGCTGGTAGAGCGGAGGACTGTAGTGTGTCGCAAATCTGTCATCCTTAGGTCGCCGGTTCAATTCCGGCTCGAAGGAGCCTCGGCTGCGTTTTTGGAAAGAGTGAGCATTCACCAGCACACGGGCCACAGCAACACAGATGAGCTGAAAACGCGACACCGCTTTCAGGACACATCAGCACACGCCCTTCCCCCTCTGCAACGAGCCAGCTGTCTCCGTGCTGCAGCTGACGGCCAGCAGGGTGCCTTTTTTTCAACACAAACGCATGAAAGCACTTTGTGCTCACTGCAACCAAATTAAGTCTTCTATCAGTCAGGCGGGGCCACCCGACGTCACCTCACGCTCGTGGTGGCTGCGCCAAGGTTGAAGTCGTTTCGACCTCCAATCAGCAATTGCCATCTCCTCAGCACTTCTTTCCTCGTCCATGTGGCCTTCCGCCTCGCCTGGGTCCACCAGCTGCCGCTGCTGCTCCTCCGACAAGTTGGTTGTTTCAGCGAGACAGGCATCAGCAATGTTTGGTCTCAGCCGTCCGACGGATGAGAGGATTTTCTGCACATCCTGGAGCGTGGCTACTCAGGATCCACTGCGGAAGAAGTCAAAGCATGGCCAGCTCACCGCCCGGGCGATTAGCTCAAATGGCAGAGTGCATGCTTGAGGTAGTGGGATCAATGCCCGCATTCTTCACTTGCTTTTAAAACTGCAAGTGCACCCACTCACTCAGCTGGTCTGCAGCAGACGGATTACCGTTTGCGTACGCCGCCTCCCTGAGAGTGGTCCCGAAAGATCAAAAGCTTCAAGCGTGAGCGACAGGCAGGTCCTGCTGTTTCAGGGTGCAGCGTAGGAAGAAAGTCGAGCTGCGCAGCGAAGGCAAACGCCTGCGGGTGAAAGTCAGCTCCTTGAAAGGATCATACAGGTGGTGGGTGAGCTGCCTGAGGTCAGCGGGCACGTCCTGGACGTGTTTGGAGGCAACTTGAACCAGTCGGTAAGCTGCGGCCCAAACCCTAACCTGACATGTACATGAAGCTGCGAGTCAGGTACTGTACCGGCAGAATCTGGCAGTTTCGGATCAGCACTCAAGACGATTTCTTCATGCCAGCACTGGCCGAAGCTGTGGAGATCAGCCATTGGCTCAGGATCTCCCAGAGTGACAGATTTTCAGGGAGGCAACGGCGTCACATTAGTGGAGGAGTGCGGCAAAGTATCAGCAAGGGAGAGCCACTGCTGGGCTCTCCTTCGATAGCTCAGCTGGTAGAGCGGAGGACTGTAGTGTGTCGCAAATCTGTCATCCTTAGGTCGCTGGTTCAATTCCGGCTCGAAGGAGCCTCGGCTGCGTTTTTGGAAAGAGTGAGCATTCACCAGCACGCGGGCCACAGCAACACAGATGAGCTGAAAACGCGACACCGCTTTCAGGACACATCAGCACACGCCCTTCCCCCTCTGCAACGAGCCAGCTGTCTCCGTGCTGCAGCTGACGGCCAGCAGGGTGCCTTTTTTTCAACACAAACGCATGAAAGCACTTTGTGCTCACTGCAACCAAATTAAGTCTTCTTGCAGTCAGGCGGGGCCACCCGACGTCACCTCACGCTCGTGGTGGCTGCGCCAAGGTTGAAGTCGTTTCGACCTCCAATCAGCAATTGCCATCTCCTCAGCACTTCTTTCCTCGTCCATGTGGCCTTCCGCCTCGCCTGAGTCCACCAGCTGCCGCTGCTGCTCCTCCGACAAGTTGGTTGTTTCAGCGAGACAGGCATCAGCAATGTTTGGTCTCAGCCGTCCGACGGATGAGAGGATTTTCTGCACATCCTGGAGCGTGGCTACTCAGGATCCACTGCGGAAGAAGTCAAAGCATGGCCAGCTCACCGCCCGGGCGATTAGCTCAAATGGCAGAGTGCATGCTTGAGGTAGTGGGATCAATGCCCGCATTCTTCACTTGCTTTTAAAACTGCAAGTGCACCCACTCACTCAGCTGGTCTGCAGCAGACGGATTACCGTTTGCGTACGCCGCCTCCCTGAGAGTGGTCCCGAAAGATCAAAAGCTTCAAGCGTGAGCGACAGGCAGGTCCTGCTGTTTCAGGGTGCAGCGTAGGAAGAAAGTCGAGCTGCGCAGCGAAGGCAAACGCCTGCGGGTGAAAGTCAGCTCCTTGAAAGGATCATACAGGTGGTGGGTGAGCTGCCTGAGGTCAGCGGGCACGTCCTGGACGTGTTTGGAGGCAACTTGAACCAGTCGGTAAGCTGCGGCCCAAACCCTAACCTGACATGTACATGAAGCTGCGAGTCAGGTACTGTACCGGCAGAATCTGGCAGTTTCGGATCAGCACTCAAGACGATTTCTTCATGCCAGCACTGGCCGAAGCTGTGGAGATCAGCCATTGGCTCAGGATCTCCCAGAGTGACAGATTTTCAGGGAGGCAACGGCGTCACATTAGTGGAGGAGTGCGGCAAAGTATCAGCAAGGGAGAGCCACTGCTGGGCTCTCCTTCGATAGCTCAGCTGGTAGAGCGGAGGACTGTAGTGTGTCGCAAATCTGTCATCCTTAGGTCGCCGGTTCAATTCCGGCTCGAAGGAGCCTCGGCTGCGTTTTTGGAAAGAGTGAGCATTCACCAGCACGCGGGCCACAGCAACACAGATGAGCTGAAAACGCGACACCGCTTTCAGGACACATCAGCACACGCCCTTCCCCCTCTGCAACGAGCCAGCTGTCTCCGTGCTGCAGCTGACGGCCAGCAGGGTGCCTTTTTTTCAACACAAACGCATGAAAGCACTTTGTGCTCACTGCAACCAAATTAAGTCTTCTATCAGTCAGGCGGGGCCACCCGACGTCACCTCACGCTCGTGGTGGCTGCGCCAAGGTTGAAGTCGTTTCGACCTCCAATCAGCAATTGCCATCTCCTCAGCACTTCTTTCCTCGTCCATGTGGCCTTCCGCCTCGCCTGAGTCCACCAGCTGCCGCTGCTGCTCCTCCGACAAGTTGGTTGTTTCAGCGAGACAGGCATCAGCAATGTTTGGTCTCAGCCGTCCGACGGATGAGAGGATTTTCTGCACATCCTGGAGCGTGGCTACTCAGGATCCACTGCGGAAGAAGTCAAAGCATGGCCAGCTCACCGCCCGGGCGATTAGCTCAAATGGCAGAGTGCATGCTTGAGGTAGTGGGATCAATGCCCGCATTCTTCACTTGCTTTTAAAACTGCAAGTGCACCCACTCACTCAGCTGGTCTGCAGCAGACGGATTACCGTTTGCGTACGCCGCCTCCCTGAGAGTGGTCCCGAAAGATCAAAAGCTTCAAGCGTGAGCGACAGGCAGGTCCTGCTGTTTCAGGGTGCAGCGTAGGAAGAAAGTCGAGCTGCGCAGCGAAGGCAAACGCCTGCGGGTGAAAGTCAGCTCCTTGAAAGGATCATACAGGTGGTGGGTGAGCTGCCTGAGGTCAGCGGGCACGTCCTGGACGTGTTTGGAGGCAACTTGAACCAGTCGGTAAGCTGCGGCCCAAACCCTAACCTGACATGTACATGAAGCTGCGAGTCAGGTACTGTACCGGCAGAATCTGGCAGTTTCGGATCAGCACTCAAGACGATTTCTTCATGCCAGCACTGGCCGAAGCTGTGGAGATCAGCCATTGGCTCAGGATCTCCCAGAGTGACAGATTTTCAGGGAGGCAACGGCGTCACATTAGTGGAGGAGTGCGGCAAAGTATCAGCAAGGGAGAGCCACTGCTGGGCTCTCCTTCGATAGCTCAGCTGGTAGAGCGGAGGACTGTAGTGTGTCGCAAATCTGTCATCCTTAGGTCGCCGGTTCAATTCCGGCTCGAAGGAGCCTCGGCTGCGTTTTTGGAAAGAGTGAGCATTCACCAGCACGCGGGCCACAGCAACACAGATGAGCTGAAAACGCGACACCGCTTTCAGGACACATCAGCACACGCCCTTCCCCCTCTGCAACGAGCCAGCTGTCTCCGTGCTGCAGCTGACGGCCAGCAGGGTGCCTTTTTTTCAACACAAACGCATGAAAGCACTTTGTGCTCACTGCAACCAAATTAAGTCTTCTATCAGTCAGGCGGGGCCACCCGACGTCACCTCACGCTCGTGGTGGCTGCGCCAAGGTTGAAGTCGTTTCGACCTCCAATCAGCAATTGCCATCTCCTCAGCACTTCTTTCCTCGTCCATGTGGCCTTCCGCCTCGCCTGGGTCCACCAGCTGCCGCTGCTGCTCCTCCGACAAGTTGGTTGTTTCAGCGAGACAGGCATCAGCAATGTTTGGTCTCAGCCGTCCGACGGATGAGAGGATTTTCTGCACATCCTGGAGCGTGGCTACTCAGGATCCACTGCGGAAGAAGTCAAAGCATGGCCAGCTCACCGCCCGGGCGATTAGCTCAAATGGCAGAGTGCATGCTTGAGGTAGTGGGATCAATGCCCGCATTCTTCACTTGCTTTTAAAACTGCAAGTGCACCCACTCACTCAGCTGGTCTGCAGCAGACGGATTACCGTTTGCGTACGCCGCCTCCCTGAGAGTGGTCCCGAAAGATCAAAAGCTTCAAGCGTGAGCGACAGGCAGGTCCTGCTGTTTCAGGGTGCAGCGTAGGAAGAAAGTCGAGCTGCGCAGCGAAGGCAAACGCCTGCGGGTGAAAGTCAGCTCCTTGAAAGGATCATACAGGTGGTGGGTGAGCTGCCTGAGGTCAGCGGGCACGTCCTGGACGTGTTTGGAGGCAACTTGAACCAGTCGGTAAGCTGCGGCCCAAACCCTAACCTGACATGTACATGAAGCTGCGAGTCAGGTACTGTACCGGCAGAATCTGGCAGTTTCGGATCAGCACTCAAGACGATTTCTTCATGCCAGCACTGGCCGAAGCTGTGGAGATCAGCCATTGGCTCAGGATCTCCCAGAGTGACAGATTTTCAGGGAGGCAACGGCGTCACATTAGTGGAGGAGTGCGGCAAAGTATCAGCAAGGGAGAGCCACTGCTGGGCTCTCCTTCGATAGCTCAGCTGGTAGAGCGGAGGACTGTAGTGTGTCGCAAATCTGTCATCCTTAGGTCGCCGGTTCAATTCCGGCTCGAAGGAGCCTCGGCTGCGTTTTTGGAAAGAGTGAGCATTCACCAGCACGCGGGCCACAGCAACACAGATGAGCTGAAAACGCGACACCGCTTTCAGGACACATCAGCACACGCCCTTCCCCCTCTGCAACGAGCCAGCTGTCTCCGTGCTGCAGCTGACGGCCAGCAGGGTGCCTTTTTTTCAACACAAACGCATGAAAGCACTTTGTGCTCACTGCAACCAAATTAAGTCTTCTATCAGTCAGGCGGGGCCACCCGACGTCACCTCACGCTCGTGGTGGCTGCGCCAAGGTTGAAGTCGTTTCGACCTCCAATCAGCAATTGCCATCTCCTCAGCACTTCTTTCCTCGTCCATGTGGCCTTCCGCCTCGCCTGGGTCCACCAGCTGCCGCTGCTGCTCCTCCGACAAGTTGGTTGTTTCAGCGAGACAGGCATCAGCAATGTTTGGTCTCAGCCGTCCGACGGATGAGAGGATTTTCTGCACATCCTGGAGCGTGGCTACTCAGGATCCACTGCGGAAGAAGTCAAAGCATGGCCAGCTCACCGCCCGGGCGATTAGCTCAAATGGCAGAGTGCATGCTTGAGGTAGTGGGATCAATGCCCGCATTCTTCACTTGCTTTTAAAACTGCAAGTGCACCCACTCACTCAGCTGGTCTGCAGCAGACGGATTACCGTTTGCGTACGCCGCCTCCCTGAGAGTGGTCCCGAAAGATCAAAAGCTTCAAGCGTGAGCGACAGGCAGGTCCTGCTGTTTCAGGGTGCAGCGTAGGAAGAAAGTCGAGCTGCGCAGCGAAGGCAAACGCCTGCGGGTGAAAGTCAGCTCCTTGAAAGGATCATACAGGTGGTGGGTGAGCTGCCTGAGGTCAGCGGGCACGTCCTGGACGTGTTTGGAGGCAACTTGAACCAGTCGGTAAGCTGCGGCCCAAACCCTAACCTGACATGTACATGAAGCTGCGAGTCAGGTACTGTACCAGCAGAATCTGGCAGTTTCGGATCAGCACTCAAGACGATTTCTTCATGCCAGCACTGGCCGAAGCTGTGGAGATCAGCCATTGGCTCAGGATCTCCCAGAGTGACAGATTTTCAGGGAGGCAACGGCGTCACATTAGTGGAGGAGTGCGGCAAAGTATCAGCAAGGGAGAGCCACTGCTGGGCTCTCCTTCGATAGCTCAGCTGGTAGAGCGGAGGACTGTAGTGTGTCGCAAATCTGTCATCCTTAGGTCGCCGGTTCAATTCCGGCTCGAAAGAGCCTCGGCTGCGTTTTTGGAAAGAGTGAGCATTCACCAGCACGCGGGCCACAGCAACACAGATGAGCTGAAAACGCGACACCGCTTTCAGGACACATCAGCACACGCCCTTCCCCCTCTGCAACGAGCCAGCTGTCTCCGTGCTGCAGCTGACGGCCAGCAGGGTGCCTTTTTTTCAACACAAACGCATGAAAGCACTTTGTGCTCACTGCAACCAAATTAAGTCTTCTATCAGTCAGGCGGGGCCACCCGACGTCACCTCACGCTCGTGGTGGCTGCGCCAAGGTTGAAGTCGTTTCGACCTCCAATCAGCAATTGCCATCTCCTCAGCACTTCTTTCCTCGTCCATGTGGCCTTCCGCCTCGCCTGGGTCCACCAGCTGCCGCTGCTGCTCCTCCGACAAGTTGGTTGTTTCAGCGAGACAGGCATCAGCAATGTTTGGTCTCAGCCGTCCGACGGATGAGAGGATTTTCTGCACATCCTGGAGCGTGGCTACTCAGGATCCACTGCGGAAGAAGTCAAAGCATGGCCAGCTCACCGCCCGGGCGATTAGCTCAAATGGCAGAGTGCATGCTTGAGGTAGTGGGATCAATGCCCGCATTCTTCACTTGCTTTTAAAACTGCAAGTGCACCCACTCACTCAGCTGGTCTGCAGCAGACGGATTACCGTTTGCGTACGCCGCCTCCCTGAGAGTGGTCCCGAAAGATCAAAAGCTTCAAGCGTGAGCGACAGGCAGGTCCTGCTGTTTCAGGGTGCAGCGTAGGAAGAAAGTCGAGCTGCGCAGCGAAGGCAAACGCCTGCGGGTGAAAGTCAGCTCCTTGAAAGGATCATACAGGTGGTGGGTGAGCTGCCTGAGGTCAGCGGGCACGTCCTGGACGTGTTTGGAGGCAACTTGAACCAGTCGGTAAGCTGCGGCCCAAACCCTAACCTGACATGTACATGAAGCTGCGAGTCAGGTACTGTACCGGCAGAATCTGGCAGTTTCGGATCAGCACTCAAGACGATTTCTTCATGCCAGCACTGGCCGAAGCTGTGGAGATCAGCCATTGGCTCAGGATCTCCCAGAGTGACAGATTTTCAGGGAGGCAACGGCGTCACATTAGTGGAGGAGTGCGGCAAAGTATCAGCAAGGGAGAGCCACTGCTGGGCTCTCCTTCGATAGCTCAGCTGGTAGAGCGGAGGACTGTAGTGTGTCGCAAATCTGTCATCCTTAGGTCGCCGGTTCAATTCCGGCTCGAAGGAGCCTCGGCTGCGTTTTTGGAAAGAGTGAGCATTCACCAGCACGCGGGCCACAGCAACACAGATGAGCTGAAAACGCGACACCGCTTTCAGGACACATCAGCACACGCCCTTCCCCCTCTGCAACGAGCCAGCTGTCTCCGTGCTGCAGCTGACGGCCAGCAGGGTGCCTTTTTTTCAACACAAACGCATGAAAGCACTTTGTGCTCACTGCAACCAAATTAAGTCTTCTATCAGTCAGGCGGGGCCACCCGACGTCACCTCACGCTCGTGGTGGCTGCGCCAAGGTTGAAGTCGTTTCGACCTCCAATCAGCAATTGCCATCTCCTCAGCACTTCTTTCCTCGTCCATGTGGCCTTCCGCCTCGCCTGGGTCCACCAGCTGCCGCTGCTGCTCCTCCGACAAGTTGGTTGTTTCAGCGAGACAGGCATCAGCAATGTTTGGTCTCAGCCGTCCGACGGATGAGAGGATTTTCTGCACATCCTGGAGCGTGGCTACTCAGGATCCACTGCGGAAGAAGTCAAAGCATGGCCAGCTCACCGCCCGGGCGATTAGCTCAAATGGCAGAGTGCATGCTTGAGGTAGTGGGATCAATGCCCGCATTCTTCACTTGCTTTTAAAACTGCAAGTGCACCCACTCACTCAGCTGGTCTGCAGCAGACGGATTACCGTTTGCGTACGCCGCCTCCCTGAGAGTGGTCCCGAAAGATCAAAAGCTTCAAGCGTGAGCGACAGGCAGGTCCTGCTGTTTCAGGGTGCAGCGTAGGAAGAAAGTCGAGCTGCGCAGCGAAGGCAAACGCCTGCGGGTGAAAGTCAGCTCCTTGAAAGGATCATACAGGTGGTGGGTGAGCTGCCTGAGGTCAGCGGGCACGTCCTGGACGTGTTTGGAGGCAACTTGAACCAGTCGGTAAGCTGCGGCCCAAACCCTAACCTGACATGTACATGAAGCTGCGAGTCAGGTACTGTACCGGCAGAATCTGGCAGTTTCGGATCAGCACTCAAGACGATTTCTTCATGCCAGCACTGGCCGAAGCTGTGGAGATCAGCCATTGGCTCAGGATCTCCCAGAGTGACAGATTTTCAGGGAGGCAACGGCGTCACATTAGTGGAGGAGTGCGGCAAAGTATCAGCAAGGGAGAGCCACTGCTGGGCTCTCCTTCGATAGCTCAGCTGGTAGAGCGGAGGACTGTAGTGTGTCGCAAATCTGTCATCCTTAGGTCGCCGGTTCAATTCCGGCTCGAAGGAGCCTCGGCTGCGTTTTTGGAAAGAGTGAGCATTCACCAGCACGCGGGCCACAGCAACACAGATGAGCTGAAAACGCGACACCGCTTTCAGGACACATCAGCACACGCCCTTCCCCCTCTGCAACGAGCCAGCTGTCTCCGTGCTGCAGCTGACGGCCAGCAGGGTGCCTTTTTTTCAACACAAACGCATGAAAGCACTTTGTGCTCACTGCAACCAAATTAAGTCTTCTATCAGTCAGGCGGGGCCACCCGACGTCACCTCACGCTCGTGGTGGCTGCGCCAAGGTTGAAGTCGTTTCGACCTCCAATCAGCAATTGCCATCTCCTCAGCACTTCTTTCCTCGTCCATGTGGCCTTCCGCCTCGCCTGAGTCCACCAGCTGCCGCTGCTGCTCCTCCGACAAGTTGGTTGTTTCAGCGAGACAGGCATCAGCAATGTTTGGTCTCAGCCGTCCGACGGATGAGAGGATTTTCTGCACATCCTGGAGCGTGGCTACTCAGGATCCACTGCGGAAGAAGTCAAAGCATGGCCAGCTCACCGCCCGGGCGATTAGCTCAAATGGCAGAGTGCATGCTTGAGGTAGTGGGATCAATGCCCGCATTCTTCACTTGCTTTTAAAACTGCAAGTGCACCCACTCACTCAGCTGGTCTGCAGCAGACGGATTACCGTTTGCGTACGCCGCCTCCCTGAGAGTGGTCCCGAAAGATCAAAAGCTTCAAGCGTGAGCGACAGGCAGGTCCTGCTGTTTCAGGGTGCAGCGTAGGAAGAAAGTCGAGCTGCGCAGCGAAGGCAAACGCCTGCGGGTGAAAGTCAGCTCCTTGAAAGGATCATACAGGTGGTGGGTGAGCTGCCTGAGGTCAGCGGGCACGTCCTGGACGTGTTTGGAGGCAACTTGAACCAGTCGGTAAGCTGCGGCCCAAACCCTAACCTGACATGTACATGAAGCTGCGAGTCAGGTACTGTACCGGCAGAATCTGGCAGTTTCGGATCAGCACTCAAGACGATTTCTTCATGCCAGCACTGGCCGAAGCTGTGGAGATCAGCCATTGGCTCAGGATCTCCCAGAGTGACAGATTTTCAGGGAGGCAACGGCGTCACATTAGTGGAGGAGTGCGGCAAAGTATCAGCAAGGGAGAGCCACTGCTGGGCTCTCCTTCGATAGCTCAGCTGGTAGAGCGGAGGACTGTAGTGTGTCGCAAATCTGTCATCCTTAGGTCGCCGGTTCAATTCCGGCTCGAAGGAGCCTCGGCTGCGTTTTTGGAAAGAGTGAGCATTCACCAGCACGCGGGCCACAGCAACACAGATGAGCTGAAAACGCGACACCGCTTTCAGGACACATCAGCACACGCCCTTCCCCCTCTGCAACGAGCCAGCTGTCTCCGTGCTGCAGCTGACGGCCAGCAGGGTGCCTTTTTTTCAACACAAACGCATGAAAGCACTTTGTGCTCACTGCAACCAAATTAAGTCTTCTATCAGTCAGGCGGGGCCACCCGACGTCACCTCACGCTCGTGGTGGCTGCGCCAAGGTTGAAGTCGTTTCGACCTCCAATCAGCAATTGCCATCTCCTCAGCACTTCTTTCCTCGTCCATGTGGCCTTCCGCCTCGCCTGAGTCCACCAGCTGCCGCTGCTGCTCCTCCGACAAGTTGGTTGTTTCAGCGAGACAGGCATCAGCAATGTTTGGTCTCAGCCGTCCGACGGATGAGAGGATTTTCTGCACATCCTGGAGCGTGGCTACTCAGGATCCACTGCGGAAGAAGTCAAAGCATGGCCAGCTCACCGCCCGGGCGATTAGCTCAAATGGCAGAGTGCATGCTTGAGGTAGTGGGATCAATGCCCGCATTCTTCACTTGCTTTTAAAACTGCAAGTGCACCCACTCACTCAGCTGGTCTGCAGCAGACGGATTACCGTTTGCGTACGCCGCCTCCCTGAGAGTGGTCCCGAAAGATCAAAAGCTTCAAGCGTGAGCGACAGGCAGGTCCTGCTGTTTCAGGGTGCAGCGTAGGAAGAAAGTCGAGCTGCGCAGCGAAGGCAAACGCCTGCGGGTGAAAGTCAGCTCCTTGAAAGGATCATACAGGTGGTGGGTGAGCTGCCTGAGGTCAGCGGGCACGTCCTGGACGTGTTTGGAGGCAACTTGAACCAGTCGGTAAGCTGCGGCCCAAACCCTAACCTGACATGTACATGAAGCTGCGAGTCAGGTACTGTACCGGCAGAATCTGGCAGTTTCGGATCAGCACTCAAGACGATTTCTTCATGCCAGCACTGGCCGAAGCTGTGGAGATCAGCCATTGGCTCAGGATCTCCCAGAGTGACAGATTTTCAGGGAGGCAACGGCGTCACATTAGTGGAGGAGTGCGGCAAAGTATCAGCAAGGGAGAGCCACTGCTGGGCTCTCCTTCGATAGCTCAGCTGGTAGAGCGGAGGACTGTAGTGTGTCGCAAATCTGTCATCCTTAGGTCGCCGGTTCAATTCCGGCTCGAAGGAGCCTCGGCTGCGTTTTTGGAAAGAGTGAGCATTCACCAGCACACGGGCCACAGCAACACAGATGAGCTGAAAACGCGACACCGCTTTCAGGACACATCAGCACACGCCCTTCCCCCTCTGCAACGAGCCAGCTGTCTCCGTGCTGCAGCTGACGGCCAGCAGGGTGCCTTTTTTTCAACACAAACGCATGAAAGCACTTTGTGCTCACTGCAACCAAATTAAGTCTTCTATCAGTCAGGCGGGGCCACCCGACGTCACCTCACGCTCGTGGTGGCTGCGCCAAGGTTGAAGTCGTTTCGACCTCCAATCAGCAATTGCCATCTCCTCAGCACTTCTTTCCTCGTCCATGTGGCCTTCCGCCTCGCCTGGGTCCACCAGCTGCCGCTGCTGCTCCTCCGACAAGTTGGTTGTTTCAGCGAGACAGGCATCAGCAATGTTTGGTCTCAGCCGTCCGACGGATGAGAGGATTTTCTGCACATCCTGGAGCGTGGCTACTCAGGATCCACTGCGGAAGAAGTCAAAGCATGGCCAGCTCACCGCCCGGGCGATTAGCTCAAATGGCAGAGTGCATGCTTGAGGTAGTGGGATCAATGCCCGCATTCTTCACTTGCTTTTAAAACTGCAAGTGCACCCACTCACTCAGCTGGTCTGCAGCAGACGGATTACCGTTTGCGTACGCCGCCTCCCTGAGAGAGGTCCCGAAAGATCAAAAGCTTCAAGCGTGAGCGACAGGCAGGTCCTGCTGTTTCAGGGTGCAGCGTAGGAAGAAAGTCGAGCTGCGCAGCGAAGGCAAACGCCTGCGGGTGAAAGTCAGCTCCTTGAAAGGATCATACAGGTGGTGGGTGAGCTGCCTGAGGTCAGCGGGCACGTCCTGGACGTGTTTGGAGGCAACTTGAACCAGTCGGTAAGTTGCGGCCCAAACCCTAACCTGACATGTACATGAAGCTGCGAGTCAGGTACTGTACCGGCAGAATCTGGCAGTTTCGGATCAGCACTCAAGACGATTTCTTCATGCCAGCACTGGCCGAAGCTGTGGAGATCAGCCATTGGCTCAGGATCTCCCAGAGTGACAGATTTTCAGGGAGGCAACGGCGTCACATTAGTGGAGGAGTGCGGCAAAGTATCAGCAAGGGAGAGCCACTGCTGGGCTCTCCTTCGATAGCTCAGCTGGTAGAGCGGAGGACTGTAGTATGTCGCAAATCTGTCATCCTTAGGTCGCTGGTTCAATTCCTGCTCGAAGGAGCCTCGGCTGCGTTTTTGTAAAGAGTGAGCATTCACCAGCACGCGGGCCACAGCAACACAGATGAGCTGAAAACGCGACACCGCTTTCAGGACACATCAGCACACGCCCTTCCCCCTCTGCAACGAGCCAGCTGTCTCCGTGCTGCAGCTGACGGCCAGCAGGGTGCCTTTTTTTCAACACAAACGCATGAAAGCACTTTGTGCTCACTGCAACCAAATTAAGTCTTCTATCAGTCAGGCGGGGCCACCCGACGTCACCTCACGCTCGTGGTGGCTGCGCCAAGGTTGAAGTCGTTTCGACCTCCAATCAGCAATTGCCATCTCCTCAGCACTTCTTTCCTCGTCCATGTGGCCTTCCGCCTCGCCTGAGTCCACCAGCTGCCGCTGCTGCTCCTCCGACAAGTTGGTTGTTTCAGCGAGACAGGCATCAGCAATGTTTGGTCTCAGCCGTCCGACGGATGAGAGGATTTTCTGCACATCCTGGAGCGTGGCTACTCAGGATCCACTGCGGAAGAAGTCAAAGCATGGCCAGCTCACCGCCCGGGCGATTAGCTCAAATGGCAGAGTGCATGCTTGAGGTAGTGGGATCAATGCCCGCATTCTTCACTTGCTTTTAAAACTGCAAGTGCACCCACTCACTCAGCTGGTCTGCAGCAGACGGATTACCGTTTGCGTACGCCGCCTCCCTGAGAGTGGTCCCGAAAGATCAAAAGCTTCAAGCGTGAGCGACAGGCAGGTCCTGCTGTTTCAGGGTGCAGCGTAGGAAGAAAGTCGAGCTGCGCAGCGAAGGCAAACGCCTGCGGGTGAAAGTCAGCTCCTTGAAAGGATCATACAGGTGGTGGGTGAGCTGCCTGAGGTCAGCGGGCACGTCCTGGACGTGTTTGGAGGCAACTTGAACCAGTCGGTAAGCTGCGGCCCAAACCCTAACCTGACATGTACATGAAGCTGCGAGTCAGGTACTGTACCGGCAGAATCTGGCAGTTTCGGATCAGCACTCAAGACGATTTCTTCATGCCAGCACTGGCCGAAGCTGTGGAGATCAGCCATTGGCTCAGGATCTCCCAGAGTGACAGATTTTCAGGGAGGCAACGGCGTCACATTAGTGGAGGAGTGCGGCAAAGTATCAGCAAGGGAGAGCCACTGCTGGGCTCTCCTTCGATAGCTCAGCTGGTAGAGCGGAGGACTGTAGTGTGTCGCAAATCTGTCATCCTTAGGTCGCCGGTTCAATTCCGGCTCGAAGGAGCCTCGGCTGCGTTTTTGGAAAGAGTGAGCATTCACCAGCACGCGGGCCACAGCAACACAGATGAGCTGAAAACGCGACACCGCTTTCAGGACACATCAGCACACGCCCTTCCCCCTCTGCAACGAGCCAGCTGTCTCCGTGCTGCAGCTGACGGCCAGCAGGGTGCCTTTTTTTCAACACAAACGCATGAAAGCACTTTGTGCTCACTGCAACCAAATTAAGTCTTCTATCAGTCAGGCGGGGCCACCCGACGTCACCTCACGCTCGTGGTGGCTGCGCCAAGGTTGAAGTCGTTTCGACCTCCAATCAGCAATTGCCATCTCCTCAGCACTTCTTTCCTCGTCCATGTGGCCTTCCGCCTCGCCTGAGTCCACCAGCTGCCGCTGCTGCTCCTCCGACAAGTTGGTTGTTTCAGCGAGACAGGCATCAGCAATGTTTGGTCTCAGCCGTCCGACGGATGAGAGGATTTTCTGCACATCCTGGAGCGTGGCTACTCAGGATCCACTGCGGAAGAAGTCAAAGCATGGCCAGCTCACCGCCCGGGCGATTAGCTCAAATGGCAGAGTGCATGCTTGAGGTAGTGGGATCAATGCCCGCATTCTTCACTTGCTTTTAAAACTGCAAGTGCACCCACTCACTCAGCTGGTCTGCAGCAGACGGATTACCGTTTGCGTACGCCGCCTCCCTGAGAGAGGTCCCGAAAGATCAAAAGCTTCAAGCGTGAGCGACAGGCAGGTCCTGCTGTTTCAGGGTGCAGCGTAGGAAGAAAGTCGAGCTGCGCAGCGAAGGCAAACGCCTGCGGGTGAAAGTCAGCTCCTTGAAAGGATCATACAGGTGGTGGGTGAGCTGCCTGAGGTCAGCGGGCACGTCCTGGACGTGTTTGGAGGCAACTTGAACCAGTCGGTAAGTTGCGGCCCAAACCCTAACCTGACATGTACATGAAGCTGCGAGTCAGGTACTGTACCGGCAGAATCTGGCAGTTTCGGATCAGCACTCAAGACGATTTCTTCATGCCAGCACTGGCCGAAGCTGTGGAGATCAGCCATTGGCTCAGGATCTCCCAGAGTGACAGATTTTCAGGGAGGCAACGGCGTCACATTAGTGGAGGAGTGCGGCAAAGTATCAGCAAGGGAGAGCCACTGCTGGGCTCTCCTTCGATAGCTCAGCTGGTAGAGCGGAGGACTGTAGTATGTCGCAAATCTGTCATCCTTAGGTCGCTGGTTCAATTCCTGCTCGAAGGAGCCTCGGCTGCGTTTTTGTAAAGAGTGAGCATTCACCAGCACGCGGGCCACAGCAACACAGATGAGCTGAAAACGCGACACCGCTTTCAGGACACATCAGCACACGCCCTTCCCCCTCTGCAACGAGCCAGCTGTCTCCGTGCTGCAGCTGACGGCCAGCAGGGTGCCTTTTTTTCAACACAAACGCATGAAAGCACTTTGTGCTCACTGCAACCAAATTAAGTCTTCTATCAGTCAGGCGGGGCCACCCGACGTCACCTCACGCTCGTGGTGGCTGCGCCAAGGTTGAAGTCGTTTCGACCTCCAATCAGCAATTGCCATCTCCTCAGCACTTCTTTCCTCGTCCATGTGGCCTTCCGCCTCGCCTGAGTCCACCAGCTGCCGCTGCTGCTCCTCCGACAAGTTGGTTGTTTCAGCGAGACAGGCATCAGCAATGTTTGGTCTCAGCCGTCCGACGGATGAGAGGATTTTCTGCACATCCTGGAGCGTGGCTACTCAGGATCCACTGCGGAAGAAGTCAAAGCATGGCCAGCTCACCGCCCGGGCGATTAGCTCAAATGGCAGAGTGCATGCTTGAGGTAGTGGGATCAATGCCCGCATTCTTCACTTGCTTTTAAAACTGCAAGTGCACCCACTCACTCAGCTGGTCTGCAGCAGACGGATTACCGTTTGCGTACGCCGCCTCCCTGAGAGTGGTCCCGAAAGATCAAAAGCTTCAAGCGTGAGCGACAGGCAGGTCCTGCTGTTTCAGGGTGCAGCGTAGGAAGAAAGTCGAGCTGCGCAGCGAAGGCAAACGCCTGCGGGTGAAAGTCAGCTCCTTGAAAGGATCATACAGGTGGTGGGTGAGCTGCCTGAGGTCAGCGGGCACGTCCTGGACGTGTTTGGAGGCAACTTGAACCAGTCGGTAAGCTGCGGCCCAAACCCTAACCTGACATGTACATGAAGCTGCGAGTCAGGTACTGTACCGGCAGAATCTGGCAGTTTCGGATCAGCACTCAAGACGATTTCTTCATGCCAGCACTGGCCGAAGCTGTGGAGATCAGCCATTGGCTCAGGATCTCCCAGAGTGACAGATTTTCAGGGAGGCAACGGCGTCACATTAGTGGAGGAGTGCGGCAAAGTATCAGCAAGGGAGAGCCACTGCTGGGCTCTCCTTCGATAGCTCAGCTGGTAGAGCGGAGGACTGTAGTGTGTCGCAAATCTGTCATCCTTAGGTCGCCGGTTCAATTCCGGCTCGAAGGAGCCTCGGCTGCGTTTTTGGAAAGAGTGAGCATTCACCAGCACGCGGGCCACAGCAACACAGATGAGCTGAAAACGCGACACCGCTTTCAGGACACATCAGCACACGCCCTTCCCCCTCTGCAACGAGCCAGCTGTCTCCGTGCTGCAGCTGACGGCCAGCAGGGTGCCTTTTTTTCAACACAAACGCATGAAAGCACTTTGTGCTCACTGCAACCAAATTAAGTCTTCTATCAGTCAGGCGGGGCCACCCGACGTCACCTCACGCTCGTGGTGGCTGCGCCAAGGTTGAAGTCGTTTCGACCTCCAATCAGCAATTGCCATCTCCTCAGCACTTCTTTCCTCGTCCATGTGGCCTTCCGCCTCGCCTGAGTCCACCAGCTGCCGCTGCTGCTCCTCCGACAAGTTGGTTGTTTCAGCGAGACAGGCATCAGCAATGTTTGGTCTCAGCCGTCCGACGGATGAGAGGATTTTCTGCACATCCTGGAGCGTGGCTACTCAGGATCCACTGCGGAAGAAGTCAAAGCATGGCCAGCTCACCGCCCGGGCGATTAGCTCAAATGGCAGAGTGCATGCTTGAGGTAGTGGGATCAATGCCCGCATTCTTCACTTGCTTTTAAAACTGCAAGTGCACCCACTCACTCAGCTGGTCTGCAGCAGACGGATTACCGTTTGCGTACGCCGCCTCCCTGAGAGTGGTCCCGAAAGATCAAAAGCTTCAAGCGTGAGCGACAGGCAGGTCCTGCTGTTTCAGGGTGCAGCGTAGGAAGAAAGTCGAGCTGCGCAGCGAAGGCAAACGCCTGCGGGTGAAAGTCAGCTCCTTGAAAGGATCATACAGGTGGTGGGTGAGCTGCCTGAGGTCAGCGGGCACGTCCTGGACGTGTTTGGAGGCAACTTGAACCAGTCGGTAAGCTGCGGCCCAAACCCTAACCTGACATGTACATGAAGCTGCGAGTCAGGTACTGTACCGGCAGAATCTGGCAGTTTCGGATCAGCACTCAAGACGATTTCTTCATGCCAGCACTGGCCGAAGCTGTGGAGATCAGCCATTGGCTCAGGATCTCCCAGAGTGACAGATTTTCAGGGAGGCAACGGCGTCACATTAGTGGAGGAGTGCGGCAAAGTATCAGCAAGGGAGAGCCACTGCTGGGCTCTCCTTCGATAGCTCAGCTGGTAGAGCGGAGGACTGTAGTGTGTCGCAAATCTGTCATCCTTAGGTCGCCGGTTCAATTCCGGCTCGAAGGAGCCTCGGCTGCGTTTTTGGAAAGAGTGAGCATTCACCAGCACGCGGGCCACAGCAACACAGATGAGCTGAAAACGCGACACCGCTTTCAGGACACATCAGCACACGCCCTTCCCCCTCTGCAACGAGCCAGCTGTCTCCGTGCTGCAGCTGACGGCCAGCAGGGTGCCTTTTTTTCAACACAAACGCATGAAAGCACTTTGTGCTCACTGCAACCAAATTAAGTCTTCTATCAGTCAGGCGGGGCCACCCGACGTCACCTCACGCTCGTGGTGGCTGCGCCAAGGTTGAAGTCGTTTCGACCTCCAATCAGCAATTGCCATCTCCTCAGCACTTCTTTCCACGTCCATGTGGCCTTCCGCCTCGCCTGAGTCCACCAGCTGCCGCTGCTGCTCCTCCGACAAGTTGGTTGTTTCAGCGAGACAGGCATCAGCAATGTTTGGTCTCAGCCGTCCGACGGATGAGAGGATTTTCTGCACATCCTGGAGCGTGGCTACTCAGGATCCACTGCGGAAGAAGTCAAAGCATGGCCAGCTCACCGCCCGGGCGATTAGCTCAAATGGCAGAGTGCATGCTTGAGGTAGTGGGATCAATGCCCGCATTCTTCACTTGCTTTTAAAACTGCAAGTGCACCCACTCACTCAGCTGGTCTGCAGCAGACGGATTACCGTTTGCGTACGCCGCCTCCCTGAGAGTGGTCCCGAAAGATCAAAAGCTTCAAGCGTGAGCGACAGGCAGGTCCTGCTGTTTCAGGGTGCAGCGTAGGAAGAAAGTCGAGCTGCGCAGCGAAGGCAAACGCCTGCGGGTGAAAGTCAGCTCCTTGAAAGGATCATACAGGTGGTGGGTGAGCTGCCTGAGGTCAGCGGGCACGTCCTGGACGTGTTTGGAGGCAACTTGAACCAGTCGGTAAGCTGCGGCCCAAACCCTAACCTGACATGTACATGAAGCTGCGAGTCAGGTACTGTACCGGCAGAATCTGGCAGTTTCGGATCAGCACTCAAGACGATTTCTTCATGCCAGCACTGGCCGAAGCTGTGGAGATCAGCCATTGGCTCAGGATCTCCCAGAGTGACAGATTTTCAGGGAGGCAACGGCGTCACATTAGTGGAGGAGTGCGGCAAAGTATCAGCAAGGGAGAGCCACTGCTGGGCTCTCCTTCGATAGCTCAGCTGGTAGAGCGGAGGACTGTAGTGTGTCGCAAATCTGTCATCCTTAGGTCGCCGGTTCAATTCCGGCTCGAAGGAGCCTCGGCTGCGTTTTTGGAAAGAGTGAGCATTCACCAGCACACGGGCCACAGCAACACAGATGAGCTGAAAACGCGACACCGCTTTCAGGACACATCAGCACACGCCCTTCCCCCTCTGCAACGAGCCAGCTGTCTCCGTGCTGCAGCTGACGGCCAGCAGGGTGCCTTTTTTTCAACACAAACGCATGAAAGCACTTTGTGCTCACTGCAACCAAATTAAGTCTTCTATCAGTCAGGCGGGGCCACCCGACGTCACCTCACGCTCGTGGTGGCTGCGCCAAGGTTGAAGTCGTTTCGACCTCCAATCAGCAATTGCCATCTCCTCAGCACTTCTTTCCTCGTCCATGTGGCCTTCCGCCTCGCCTGGGTCCACCAGCTGCCGCTGCTGCTCCTCCGACAAGTTGGTTGTTTCAGCGAGACAGGCATCAGCAATGTTTGGTCTCAGCCGTCCGACGGATGAGAGGATTTTCTGCACATCCTGGAGCGTGGCTACTCAGGATCCACTGCGGAAGAAGTCAAAGCATGGCCAGCTCACCGCCCGGGCGATTAGCTCAAATGGCAGAGTGCATGCTTGAGGTAGTGGGATCAATGCCCGCATTCTTCACTTGCTTTTAAAACTGCAAGTGCACCCACTCACTCAGCTGGTCTGCAGCAGACGGATTACCGTTTGCGTACGCCGCCTCCCTGAGAGAGGTCCCGAAAGATCAAAAGCTTCAAGCGTGAGCGACAGGCAGGTCCTGCTGTTTCAGGGTGCAGCGTAGGAAGAAAGTCGAGCTGCGCAGCGAAGGCAAACGCCTGCGGGTGAAAGTCAGCTCCTTGAAAGGATCATACAGGTGGTGGGTGAGCTGCCTGAGGTCAGCGGGCACGTCCTGGACGTGTTTGGAGGCAACTTGAACCAGTCGGTAAGCTGCGGCCCAAACCCTAACCTGACATGTACATGAAGCTGCGAGTCAGGTACTGTACCGGCAGAATCTGGCAGTTTCGGATCAGCACTCAAGACGATTTCTTCATGCCAGCACTGGCCGAAGCTGTGGAGATCAGCCATTGGCTCAGGATCTCCCAGAGTGACAGATTTTCAGGGAGGCAACGGCGTCACATTAGTGGAGGAGTGCGGCAAAGTATCAGCAAGGGAGAGCCACTGCTGGGCTCTCCTTCGATAGCTCAGCTGGTAGAGCGGAGGACTGTAGTGTGTCGCAAATCTGTCATCCTTAGGTCGCCGGTTCAATTCCGGCTCGAAGGAGCCTCGGCTGCGTTTTTGGAAAGAGTGAGCATTCACCAGCACACGGGCCACAGCAACACAGATGAGCTGAAAACGCGACACCGCTTTCAGGACACATCAGCACACGCCCTTCCCCCTCTGCAACGAGCCAGCTGTCTCCGTGCTGCAGCTGACGGCCAGCAGGGTGCCTTTTTTTCAACACAAACGCATGAAAGCACTTTGTGCTCACTGCAACCAAATTAAGTCTTCTATCAGTCAGGCGGGGCCACCCGACGTCACCTCACGCTCGTGGTGGCTGCGCCAAGGTTGAAGTCGTTTCGACCTCCAATCAGCAATTGCCATCTCCTCAGCACTTCTTTCCTCGTCCATGTGGCCTTCCGCCTCGCCTGGGTCCACCAGCTGCCGCTGCTGCTCCTCCGACAAGTTGGTTGTTTCAGCGAGACAGGCATCAGCAATGTTTGGTCTCAGCCGTCCGACGGATGAGAGGATTTTCTGCACATCCTGGAGCGTGGCTACTCAGGATCCACTGCGGAAGAAGTCAAAGCATGGCCAGCTCACCGCCCGGGCGATTAGCTCAAATGGCAGAGTGCATGCTTGAGGTAGTGGGATCAATGCCCGCATTCTTCACTTGCTTTTAAAACTGCAAGTGCACCCACTCACTCAGCTGGTCTGCAGCAGACGGATTACCGTTTGCGTACGCCGCCTCCCTGAGAGAGGTCCCGAAAGATCAAAAGCTTCAAGCGTGAGCGACAGGCAGGTCCTGCTGTTTCAGGGTGCAGCGTAGGAAGAAAGTCGAGCTGCGCAGCGAAGGCAAACGCCTGCGGGTGAAAGTCAGCTCCTTGAAAGGATCATACAGGTGGTGGGTGAGCTGCCTGAGGTCAGCGGGCACGTCCTGGACGTGTTTGGAGGCAACTTGAACCAGTCGGTAAGTTGCGGCCCAAACCCTAACCTGACATGTACATGAAGCTGCGAGTCAGGTACTGTACCGGCAGAATCTGGCAGTTTCGGATCAGCACTCAAGACGATTTCTTCATGCCAGCACTGGCCGAAGCTGTGGAGATCAGCCATTGGCTCAGGATCTCCCAGAGTGACAGATTTTCAGGGAGGCAACGGCGTCACATTAGTGGAGGAGTGCGGCAAAGTATCAGCAAGGGAGAGCCACTGCTGGGCTCTCCTTCGATAGCTCAGCTGGTAGAGCGGAGGACTGTAGTGTGTCGCAAATCTGTCATCCTTAGGTCGCCGGTTCAATTCCGGCTCGAAGGAGCCTCGGCTGCGTTTTTGGAAAGAGTGAGCATTCACCAGCACACGGGCCACAGCAACACAGATGAGCTGAAAACGCGACACCGCTTTCAGGACACATCAGCACACGCCCTTCCCCCTCTGCAACGAGCCAGCTGTCTCCGTGCTGCAGCTGACGGCCAGCAGGGTGCCTTTTTTTCAACACAAACGCATGAAAGCACTTTGTGCTCACTGCAACCAAATTAAGTCTTCTATCAGTCAGGCGGGGCCACCCGACGTCACCTCACGCTCGTGGTGGCTGCGCCAAGGTTGAAGTCGTTTCGACCTCCAATCAGCAATTGCCATCTCCTCAGCACTTCTTTCCTCGTCCATGTGGCCTTCCGCCTCGCCTGGGTCCACCAGCTGCCGCTGCTGCTCCTCCGACAAGTTGGTTGTTTCAGCGAGACAGGCATCAGCAATGTTTGGTCTCAGCCGTCCGACGGATGAGAGGATTTTCTGCACATCCTGGAGCGTGGCTACTCAGGATCCACTGCGGAAGAAGTCAAAGCATGGCCAGCTCACCGCCCGGGCGATTAGCTCAAATGGCAGAGTGCATGCTTGAGGTAGTGGGATCAATGCCCGCATTCTTCACTTGCTTTTAAAACTGCAAGTGCACCCACTCACTCAGCTGGTCTGCAGCAGACGGATTACCGTTTGCGTACGCCGCCTCCCTGAGAGAGGTCCCGAAAGATCAAAAGCTTCAAGCGTGAGCGACAGGCAGGTCCTGCTGTTTCAGGGTGCAGCGTAGGAAGAAAGTCGAGCTGCGCAGCGAAGGCAAACGCCTGCGGGTGAAAGTCAGCTCCTTGAAAGGATCATACAGGTGGTGGGTGAGCTGCCTGAGGTCAGCGGGCACGTCCTGGACGTGTTTGGAGGCAACTTGAACCAGTCGGTAAGTTGCGGCCCAAACCCTAACCTGACATGTACATGAAGCTGCGAGTCAGGTACTGTACCGGCAGAATCTGGCAGTTTCGGATCAGCACTCAAGACGATTTCTTCATGCCAGCACTGGCCGAAGCTGTGGAGATCAGCCATTGGCTCAGGATCTCCCAGAGTGACAGATTTTCAGGGAGGCAACGGCGTCACATTAGTGGAGGAGTGCGGCAAAGTATCAGCAAGGGAGAGCCACTGCTGGGCTCTCCTTCGATAGCTCAGCTGGTAGAGCGGAGGACTGTAGTGTGTCGCAAATCTGTCATCCTTAGGTCGCCGGTTCAATTCCGGCTCGAAGGAGCCTCGGCTGCGTTTTTGGAAAGAGTGAGCATTCACCAGCACACGGGCCACAGCAACACAGATGAGCTGAAAACGCGACACCGCTTTCAGGACACATCAGCACACGCCCTTCCCCCTCTGCAACGAGCCAGCTGTCTCCGTGCTGCAGCTGACGGCCAGCAGGGTGCCTTTTTTTCAACACAAACGCATGAAAGCACTTTGTGCTCACTGCAACCAAATTAAGTCTTCTATCAGTCAGGCGGGGCCACCCGACGTCACCTCACGCTCGTGGTGGCTGCGCCAAGGTTGAAGTCGTTTCGACCTCCAATCAGCAATTGCCATCTCCTCAGCACTTCTTTCCTCGTCCATGTGGCCTTCCGCCTCGCCTAGGTCCACCAGCTGCCGCTGCTGCTCCTCCGACAAGTTGGTTGTTTCAGCGAGACAGGCATCAGCAATGTTTGGTCTCAGCCGTCCGACGGATGAGAGGATTTTCTGCACATCCTGGAGCGTGGCTACTCAGGATCCACTGCGGAAGAAGTCAAAGCATGGCCAGCTCACCGCCCGGGCGATTAGCTCAAATGGCAGAGTGCATGCTTGAGGTAGTGGGATCAATGCCCGCATTCTTCACTTGCTTTTAAAACTGCAAGTGCACCCACTCACTCAGCTGGTCTGCAGCAGACGGATTACCGTTTGCGTACGCCGCCTCCCTGAGAGAGGTCCCGAAAGATCAAAAGCTTCAAGCGTGAGCGACAGGCAGGTCCTGCTGTTTCAGGGTGCAGCGTAGGAAGAAAGTCGAGCTGCGCAGCGAAGGCAAACGCCTGTGGGTGAAAGTCAGCTCCTTGAAAGGATCATACAGGTGGTGGGTGAGCTGCCTGAGGTCAGCGGGCACGTCCTGGACGTGTTTGGAGGCAACTTGAACCAGTCGGTAAGTTGCGGCCCAAACCCTAACCTGACATGTACATGAAGCTGCGAGTCAGGTACTGTACCGGCAGAATCTGGCAGTTTCGGATCAGCACTCAAGACGATTTCTTCATGCCAGCACTGGCCGAAGCTGTGGAGATCAGCCATTGGCTCAGGATCTCCCAGAGTGACAGATTTTCAGGGAGGCAACGGCGTCACATTAGTGGAGGAGTGCGGCAAAGTATCAGCAAGGGAGAGCCACTGCTGGGCTCTCCTTCGATAGCTCAGCTGGTAGAGCGGAGGACTGTAGTGTGTCGCAAATCTGTCATCCTTAGGTCGCTGGTTCAATTCCGGCTCGAAGGAGCCTCGGCTGCGTTTTTGTAAAGAGTGAGCATTCACCAGCACGCGGGCCACAGCAACACAGATGAGCTGAAAACGCGACACCGCTTTCAGGACACATCAGCACACGCCCTTCCCCCTCTGCAACGAGCCAGCTGTCTCCGTGCTGCAGCTGACGGCCAGCAGGGTGCCTTTTTTTCAACACAAACGCATGAAAGCACTTTGTGCTCACTGCAACCAAATTAAGTCTTCTATCAGTCAGGCGGGGCCACCCGACGTCACCTCACGCTCGTGGTGGCTGCGCCAAGGTTGAAGTCGTTTCGACCTCCAATCAGCAATTGCCATCTCCTCAGCACTTCTTTCCTCGTCCATGTGGCCTTCCGCCTCGCCTGAGTCCACCAGCTGCCGCTGCTGCTCCTCCGACAAGTTGGTTGTTTCAGCGAGACAGGCATCAGCAATGTTTGGTCTCAGCCGTCCGACGGATGAGAGGATTTTCTGCACATCCTGGAGCGTGGCTACTCAGGATCCACTGCGGAAGAAGTCAAAGCATGGCCAGTTCACCGACCGGGCGATTAGCTCAAATGGCAGAGTGCATGCGTGAGGTAGTGGGATCAATGCCCGCATTCTTCACTTGCTTTTAAAACTGCAAGTGCACCCACTCACTCAGCTGGTCTGCAGCAGACGGATTACCGTTTGCGTACGCCGCCTCCCTGAGAGTGGTCCCGAAAGATCAAAAGCTTCAAGCGTGAGCGACAGGCAGGTCCTGCTGTTTCAGGGTGCAGCGTAGGAAGAAAGTCGAGCTGCGCAGCGAAGGCAAACGCCTGCGGGTGAAAGTCAGCTCCTTGAAAGGATCATACAGGTGGTGGGTGAGCTGCCTGAGGTCAGCGGGCACGTCCTGGACGTGTTTGGAGGCAACTTGAACCAGTCGGTAAGCTGCGGCCCAAACCCTAACCTGACATGTACATGAAGCTGCGAGTCAGGTACTGTACCGGCAGAATCTGGCAGTTTCGGATCAGCACTCAAGACGATTTCTTCATGCCAGCACTGGCCGAAGCTGTGGAGATCAGCCATTGGCTCAGGATCTCCCAGAGTGACAGATTTTCAGGGAGGCAACGGCGTCACATTAGTGGAGGAGTGCGGCAAAGTATCAGCAAGGGAGAGCCACTGCTGGGCTCTCCTTCGATAGCTCAGCTGGTAGAGCGGAGGACTGTAGTGTGTCGCAAATCTGTCACCCTTAGGTCGCCGGTTCAATTCCGGCTCGAAGGAGCCTCGGCTGCGTTTTTGGAAAGAGTGAGCATTCACCAGCACGCGGGCCACAGCAACACAGATGAGCTGAAAACGCGACACCGCTTTCAGGACACATCAGCACACGCCCTTCCCCCTCTGCAACGAGCCAGCTGTCTCCGTGCTGCAGCTGACGGCCAGCAGGGTGCCTTTTTTTCAACACAAACGCATGAAAGCACTTTGTGCTCACTGCAACCAAATTAAGTCTTCTATCAGTCAGGCGGGGCCACCCGACGTCACCTCACGCTCGTGGTGGCTGCGCCAAGGTTGAAGTCGTTTCGACCTCCAATCAGCAATTGCCATCTCCTCAGCACTTCTTTCCTCGTCCATGTGGCCTTCCGCCTCGCCTGAGTCCACCAGCTGCCGCTGCTGCTCCTCCGACAAGTTGGTTGTTTCAGCGAGACAGGCATCAGCAATGTTTGGTCTCAGCCGTCCGACGGATGAGAGGATTTTCTGCACATCCTGGAGCGTGGCTACTCAGGATCCACTGCGGAAGAAGTCAAAGCATGGCCAGTTCACCGACCGGGCGATTAGCTCAAATGGCAGAGTGCATGCGTGAGGTAGTGGGATCAATGCCCGCATTCTTCACTTGCTTTTAAAACTGCAAGTGCACCCACTCACTCAGCTGGTCTGCAGCAGACGGATTACCGTTTGCGTACGCCGCCTCCCTGAGAGTGGTCCCGAAAGATCAAAAGCTTCAAGCGTGAGCGACAGGCAGGTCCTGCTGTTTCAGGGTGCAGCGTAGGAAGAAAGTCGAGCTGCGCAGCGAAGGCAAACGCCTGCGGGTGAAAGTCAGCTCCTTGAAAGGATCATACAGGTGGTGGGTGAGCTGCCTGAGGTCAGCGGGCACGTCCTGGACGTGTTTGGAGGCAACTTGAACCAGTCGGTAAGCTGCGGCCCAAACCCTAACCTGACATGTACATGAAGCTGCGAGTCAGGTACTGTACCGGCAGAATCTGGCAGTTTCGGATCAGCACTCAAGACGATTTCTTCATGCCAGCACTGGCCGAAGCTGTGGAGATCAGCCATTGGCTCAGGATCTCCCAGAGTGACAGATTTTCAGGGAGGCAACGGCGTCACATTAGTGGAGGAGTGCGGCAAAGTATCAGCAAGGGAGAGCCACTGCTGGGCTCTCCTTCGATAGCTCAGCTGGTAGAGCGGAGGACTGTAGTGTGTCGCAAATCTGTCATCCTTAGGTCGCCGGTTCAATTCCGGCTCGAAGGAGCCTCGGCTGCGTTTTTGGAAAGAGTGAGCATTCACCAGCACGCGGGCCACAGCAACACAGATGAGCTGAAAACGCGACACCGCTTTCAGGACACATCAGCACACGCCCTTCCCCCTCTGCAACGAGCCAGCTGTCTCCGTGCTGCAGCTGACGGCCAGCAGGGTGCCTTTTTTTCAACACAAACGCATGAAAGCACTTTGTGCTCACTGCAACCAAATTAAGTCTTCTATCAGTCAGGCGGGGCCACCCGACGTCACCTCACGCTCGTGGTGGCTGCGCCAAGGTTGAAGTCGTTTCGACCTCCAATCAGCAATTGCCATCTCCTCAGCACTTCTTTCCTCGTCCATGTGGCCTTCCGCCTCGCCTGGGTCCACCAGCTGCCGCTGCTGCTCCTCCGACAAGTTGGTTGTTTCAGCGAGACAGGCATCAGCAATGTTTGGTCTCAGCCGTCCGACGGATGAGAGGATTTTCTGCACATCCTGGAGCGTGGCTACTCAGGATCCACTGCGGAAGAAGTCAAAGCATGGCCAGCTCACCGCCCGGGCGATTAGCTCAAATGGCAGAGTGCATGCTTGAGGTAGTGGGATCAATGCCCGCATTCTTCACTTGCTTTTAAAACTGCAAGTGCACCCACTCACTCAGCTGGTCTGCAGCAGACGGATTACCGTTTGCGTACGCCGCCTCCCTGAGAGTGGTCCCGAAAGATCAAAAGCTTCAAGCGTGAGCGACAGGCAGGTCCTGCTGTTTCAGGGTGCAGCGTAGGAAGAAAGTCGAGCTGCGCAGCGAAGGCAAACGCCTGCGGGTGAAAGTCAGCTCCTTGAAAGGATCATACAGGTGGTGGGTGAGCTGCCTGAGGTCAGCGGGCACGTCCTGGACGTGTTTGGAGGCAACTTGAACCAGTCGGTAAGCTGCGGCCCAAACCCTAACCTGACATGTACATGAAGCTGCGAGTCAGGTACTGTACCGGCAGAATCTGGCAGTTTCGGATCAGCACTCAAGACGATTTCTTCATGCCAGCACTGGCCGAAGCTGTGGAGATCAGCCATTGGCTCAGGATCTCCCAGAGTGACAGATTTTCAGGGAGGCAACGGCGTCACATTAGTGGAGGAGTGCGGCAAAGTATCAGCAAGGGAGAGCCACTGCTGGGCTCTCCTTCGATAGCTCAGCTGGTAGAGCGGAGGACTGTAGTGTGTCGCAAATCTGTCATCCTTAGGTCGCCGGTTCAATTCCGGCTCGAAGGAGCCTCGGCTGCGTTTTTGGAAAGAGTGAGCATTCACCAGCACGCGGGCCACAGCAACACAGATGAGCTGAAAACGCGACACCGCTTTCAGGACACATCAGCACACGCCCTTCCCCCTCTGCAACGAGCCAGCTGTCTCCGTGCTGCAGCTGACGGCCAGCAGGGTGCCTTTTTTTCAACACAAACGCATGAAAGCACTTTGTGCTCACTGCAACCAAATTAAGTCTTCTATCAGTCAGGCGGGGCCACCCGACGTCACCTCACGCTCGTGGTGGCTGCGCCAAGGTTGAAGTCGTTTCGACCTCCAATCAGCAATTGCCATCTCCTCAGCACTTCTTTCCTCGTCCATGTGGCCTTCCGCCTCGCCTGGGTCCACCAGCTGCCGCTGCTGCTCCTCCGACAAGTTGGTTGTTTCAGCGAGACAGGCATCAGCAATGTTTGGTCTCAGCCGTCCGACGGATGAGAGGATTTTCTGCACATCCTGGAGCGTGGCTACTCAGGATCCACTGCGGAAGAAGTCAAAGCATGGCCAGCTCACCGCCCGGGCGATTAGCTCAAATGGCAGAGTGCATGCTTGAGGTAGTGGGATCAATGCCCGCATTCTTCACTTGCTTTTAAAACTGCAAGTGCACCCACTCACTCAGCTGGTCTGCAGCAGACGGATTACCGTTTGCGTACGCCGCCTCCCTGAGAGTGGTCCCGAAAGATCAAAAGCTTCAAGCGTGAGCGACAGGCAGGTCCTGCTGTTTCAGGGTGCAGCGTAGGAAGAAAGTCGAGCTGCGCAGCGAAGGCAAACGCCTGCGGGTGAAAGTCAGCTCCTTGAAAGGATCATACAGGTGGTGGGTGAGCTGCCTGAGGTCAGCGGGCACGTCCTGGACGTGTTTGGAGGCAACTTGAACCAGTCGGTAAGCTGCGGCCCAAACCCTAACCTGACATGTACATGAAGCTGCGAGTCAGGTACTGTACCGGCAGAATCTGGCAGTTTCGGATCAGCACTCAAGACGATTTCTTCATGCCAGCACTGGCCGAAGCTGTGGAGATCAGCCATTGGCTCAGGATCTCCCAGAGTGACAGATTTTCAGGGAGGCAACGGCGTCACATTAGTGGAGGAGTGCGGCAAAGTATCAGCAAGGGAGAGCCACTGCTGGGCTCTCCTTCGATAGCTCAGCTGGTAGAGCGGAGGACTGTAGTGTGTCGCAAATCTGTCATCCTTAGGTCGCCGGTTCAATTCCGGCTCGAAGGAGCCTCGGCTGCGTTTTTGGAAAGAGTGAGCATTCACCAGCACGCGGGCCACAGCAACACAGATGAGCTGAAAACGCGACACCGCTTTCAGGACACATCAGCACACGCCCTTCCCCCTCTGCAACGAGCCAGCTGTCTCCGTGCTGCAGCTGACGGCCAGCAGGGTGCCTTTTTTTCAACACAAACGCATGAAAGCACTTTGTGCTCACTGCAACCAAATTAAGTCTTCTATCAGTCAGGCGGGGCCACCCGACGTCACCTCACGCTCGTGGTGGCTGCGCCAAGGTTGAAGTCGTTTCGACCTCCAATCAGCAATTGCCATCTCCTCAGCACTTCTTTCCTCGTCCATGTGGCCTTCCGCCTCGCCTGAGTCCACCAGCTGCCGCTGCTGCTGCTCCTCCGACAAGTTGGTTGTTTCAGCGAGACAGGCATCAGCAATGTTTGGTCTCAGCCGTCCGACGGATGAGAGGATTTTCTGCACATCCTGGAGCGTGGCTACTCAGGATCCACTGCGGAAGAAGTCAAAGCATGGCCAGCTCACCGCCCGGGCGATTGGCTCAAATGGCAGAGTGCATGCTTGAGGTAGTGGGATCAATGCCCGCATTCTTCACTTGCTTTTAAAACTGCAAGTGCACCCACTCACTCAGCTGGTCTGCAGCAGACGGATTACCGTTTGCGTACGCCGCCTCCCTGAGAGTGGTCCCGAAAGATCAAAAGCTTCAAGCGTGAGCGACAGGCAGGTCCTGCTGTTTCAGGGTGCAGCGTAGGAAGAAAGTCGAGCTGCGCAGCGAAGGCAAACGCCTGCGGGTGAAAGTCAGCTCCTTGAAAGGATCATACAGGTGGTGGGTGAGCTGCCTGAGGTCAGCGGGCACGTCCTGGACGTGTTTGGAGGCAACTTGAACCAGTCGGTAAGCTGCGGCCCAAACCCTAACCTGACATGTACATGAAGCTGCGAGTCAGGTACTGTACCGGCAGAATCTGGCAGTTTCGGATCAGCACTCAAGACGATTTCTTCATGCCAGCACTGGCCGAAGCTGTGGAGATCAGCCATTGGCTCAGGATCTCCCAGAGTGACAGATTTTCAGGGAGGCAACGGCGTCACATTAGTGGAGGAGTGCGGCAAAGTATCAGCAAGGGAGAGCCACTGCTGGGCTCTCCTTCGATAGCTCAGCTGGTAGAGCGGAGGACTGTAGTGTGTCGCAAATCTGTCATCCTTAGGTCGCCGGTTCAATTCCGGCTCGAAGGAGCCTCGGCTGCGTTTTTGGAAAGAGTGAGCATTCACCAGCACGCGGGCCACAGCAACACAGATGAGCTGAAAACGCGACACCGCTTTCAGGACACATCAGCACACGCCCTTCCCCCTCTGCAACGAGCCAGCTGTCTCCGTGCTGCAGCTGACGGCCAGCAGGGTGCCTTTTTTTCAACACAAACGCATGAAAGCACTTTGTGCTCACTGCAACCAAATTAAGTCTTCTATCAGTCAGGCGGGGCCACCCGACGTCACCTCACGCTCGTGGTGGCTGCGCCAAGGTTGAAGTCGTTTCGACCTCCAATCAGCAATTGCCATCTCCTCAGCACTTCTTTCCTCGTCCATGTGGCCTTCCGCCTCGCCTGAGTCCACCAGCTGCCGCTGCTGCTGCTCCTCCGACAAGTTGGTTGTTTCAGCGAGACAGGCATCAGCAATGTTTGGTCTCAGCCGTCCGACGGATGAGAGGATTTTCTGCACATCCTGGAGCGTGGCTACTCAGGATCCACTGCGGAAGAAGTCAAAGCATGGCCAGCTCACCGCCCGGGCGATTGGCTCAAATGGCAGAGTGCATGCTTGAGGTAGTGGGATCAATGCCCGCATTCTTCACTTGCTTTTAAAACTGCAAGTGCACCCACTCACTCAGCTGGTCTGCAGCAGACGGATTACCGTTTGCGTACGCCGCCTCCCTGAGAGTGGTCCCGAAAGATCAAAAGCTTCAAGCGTGAGCGACAGGCAGGTCCTGCTGTTTCAGGGTGCAGCGTAGGAAGAAAGTCGAGCTGCGCAGCGAAGGCAAACGCCTGCGGGTGAAAGTCAGCTCCTTGAAAGGATCATACAGGTGGTGGGTGAGCTGCCTGAGGTCAGCGGGCACGTCCTGGACGTGTTTGGAGGCAACTTGAACCAGTCGGTAAGCTGCGGCCCAAACCCTAACCTGACATGTACATGAAGCTGCGAGTCAGGTACTGTACCGGCAGAATCTGGCAGTTTCGGATCAGCACTCAAGACGATTTCTTCATGCCAGCACTGGCCGAAGCTGTGGAGATCAGCCATTGGCTCAGGATCTCCCAGAGTGACAGATTTTCAGGGAGGCAACGGCGTCACATTAGTGGAGGAGTGCGGCAAAGTATCAGCAAGGGAGAGCCACTGCTGGGCTCTCCTTCGATAGCTCAGCTGGTAGAGCGGAGGACTGTAGTGTGTCGCAAATCTGTCATCCTTAGGTCGCCGGTTCAATTCCGGCTCGAAGGAGCCTCGGCTGCGTTTTTGGAAAGAGTGAGCATTCACCAGCACGCGGGCCACAGCAACACAGATGAGCTGAAAACGCGACACCGCTTTCAGGACACATCAGCACACGCCCTTCCCCCTCTGCAACGAGCCAGCTGTCTCCGTGCTGCAGCTGACGGCCAGCAGGGTGCCTTTTTTTCAACACAAACGCATGAAAGCACTTTGTGCTCACTGCAACCAAATTAAGTCTTCTATCAGTCAGGCGGGGCCACCCGACGTCACCTCACGCTCGTGGTGGCTGCGCCAAGGTTGAAGTCGTTTCGACCTCCAATCAGCAATTGCCATCTCCTCAGCACTTCTTTCCTCGTCCATGTGGCCTTCCGCCTCGCCTGGGTCCACCAGCTGCCGCTGCTGCTCCTCCGACAAGTTGGTTGTTTCAGCGAGACAGGCATCAGCAATGTTTGGTCTCAGCCGTCCGACGGATGAGAGGATTTTCTGCACATCCTGGAGCGTGGCTACTCAGGATCCACTGCGGAAGAAGTCAAAGCATGGCCAGTTCACCGACCGGGCGATTAGCTCAAATGGCAGAGTGCATGCGTGAGGTAGTGGGATCAATGCCCGCATTCTTCACTTGCTTTTAAAACTGCAAGTGCACCCACTCACTCAGCTGGTCTGCAGCAGACGGATTACCGTTTGCGTACGCCGCCTCCCTGAGAGTGGTCCCGAAAGATCAAAAGCTTCAAGCGTGAGCGACAGGCAGGTCCTGCTGTTTCAGGGTGCAGCGTAGGAAGAAAGTCGAGCTGCGCAGCGAAGGCAAACGCCTGCGGGTGAAAGTCAGCTCCTTGAAAGGATCATACAGGTGGTGGGTGAGCTGCCTGAGGTCAGCGGGCACGTCCTGGACGTGTTTGGAGGCAACTTGAACCAGTCGGTAAGCTGCGGCCCAAACCCTAACCTGACATGTACATGAAGCTGCGAGTCAGGTACTGTACCGGCAGAATCTGGCAGTTTCGGATCAGCACTCAAGACGATTTCTTCATGCCAGCACTGGCCGAAGCTGTGGAGATCAGCCATTGGCTCAGGATCTCCCAGAGTGACAGATTTTCAGGGAGGCAACGGCGTCACATTAGTGGAGGAGTGCGGCAAAGTATCAGCAAGGGAGAGCCACTGCTGGGCTCTCCTTCGATAGCTCAGCTGGTAGAGCGGAGGACTGTAGTGTGTCGCAAATCTGTCATCCTTAGGTCGCCGGTTCAATTCCGGCTCGAAGGAGCCTCGGCTGCGTTTTTGGAAAGAGTGAGCATTCACCAGCACGCGGGCCACAGCAACACAGATGAGCTGAAAACGCGACACCGCTTTCAGGACACATCAGCACACGCCCTTCCCCCTCTGCAACGAGCCAGCTGTCTCCGTGCTGCAGCTGACGGCCAGCAGGGTGCCTTTTTTTCAACACAAACGCATGAAAGCACTTTGTGCTCACTGCAACCAAATTAAGTCTTCTATCAGTCAGGCGGGGCCACCCGACGTCACCTCACGCTCGTGGTGGCTGCGCCAAGGTTGAAGTCGTTTCGACCTCCAATCAGCAATTGCCATCTCCTCAGCACTTCTTTCCTCGTCCATGTGGCCTTCCGCCTCGCCTGGGTCCACCAGCTGCCGCTGCTGCTCCTCCGACAAGTTGGTTGTTTCAGCGAGACAGGCATCAGCAATGTTTGGTCTCAGCCGTCCGACGGATGAGAGGATTTTCTGCACATCCTGGAGCGTGGCTACTCAGGATCCACTGCGGAAGAAGTCAAAGCATGGCCAGTTCACCGACCGGGCGATTAGCTCAAATGGCAGAGTGCATGCGTGAGGTAGTGGGATCAATGCCCGCATTCTTCACTTGCTTTTAAAACTGCAAGTGCACCCACTCACTCAGCTGGTCTGCAGCAGACGGATTACCGTTTGCGTACGCCGCCTCCCTGAGAGTGGTCCCGAAAGATCAAAAGCTTCAAGCGTGAGCGACAGGCAGGTCCTGCTGTTTCAGGGTGCAGCGTAGGAAGAAAGTCGAGCTGCGCAGCGAAGGCAAACGCCTGCGGGTGAAAGTCAGCTCCTTGAAAGGATCATACAGGTGGTGGGTGAGCTGCCTGAGGTCAGCGGGCACGTCCTGGACGTGTTTGGAGGCAACTTGAACCAGTCGGTAAGCTGCGGCCCAAACCCTAACCTGACATGTACATGAAGCTGCGAGTCAGGTACTGTACCGGCAGAATCTGGCAGTTTCGGATCAGCACTCAAGACGATTTCTTCATGCCAGCACTGGCCGAAGCTGTGGAGATCAGCCATTGGCTCAGGATCTCCCAGAGTGACAGATTTTCAGGGAGGCAACGGCGTCACATTAGTGGAGGAGTGCGGCAAAGTATCAGCAAGGGAGAGCCACTGCTGGGCTCTCCTTCGATAGCTCAGCTGGTAGAGCGGAGGACTGTAGTGTGTCGCAAATCTGTCATCCTTAGGTCGCCGGTTCAATTCCGGCTCGAAGGAGCCTCGGCTGCGTTTTTGGAAAGAGTGAGCATTCACCAGCACGCGGGCCACAGCAACACAGATGAGCTGAAAACGCGACACCGCTTTCAGGACACATCAGCACACGCCCTTCCCCCTCTGCAACGAGCCAGCTGTCTCCGTGCTGCAGCTGACGGCCAGCAGGGTGCCTTTTTTTCAACACAAACGCATGAAAGCACTTTGTGCTCACTGCAACCAAATTAAGTCTTCTATCAGTCAGGCGGGGCCACCCGACGTCACCTCACGCTCGTGGTGGCTGCGCCAAGGTTGAAGTCGTTTCGACCTCCAATCAGCAATTGCCATCTCCTCAGCACTTCTTTCCTCGTCCATGTGGCCTTCCGCCTCGCCTGAGTCCACCAGCTGCCGCTGCTGCTGCTCCTCCGACAAGTTGGTTGTTTCAGCGAGACAGGCATCAGCAATGTTTGGTCTCAGCCGTCCGACGGATGAGAGGATTTTCTGCACATCCTGGAGCGTGGCTACTCAGGATCCACTGCGGAAGAAGTCAAAGCATGGCCAGCTCACCGCCCGGGCGATTGGCTCAAATGGCAGAGTGCATGCTTGAGGTAGTGGGATCAATGCCCGCATTCTTCACTTGCTTTTAAAACTGCAAGTGCACCCACTCACTCAGCTGGTCTGCAGCAGACGGATTACCGTTTGCGTACGCCGCCTCCCTGAGAGTGGTCCCGAAAGATCAAAAGCTTCAAGCGTGAGCGACAGGCAGGTCCTGCTGTTTCAGGGTGCAGCGTAGGAAGAAAGTCGAGCTGCGCAGCGAAGGCAAACGCCTGCGGGTGAAAGTCAGCTCCTTGAAAGGATCATACAGGTGGTGGGTGAGCTGCCTGAGGTCAGCGGGCACGTCCTGGACGTGTTTGGAGGCAACTTGAACCAGTCGGTAAGCTGCGGCCCAAACCCTAACCTGACATGTACATGAAGCTGCGAGTCAGGTACTGTACCGGCAGAATCTGGCAGTTTCGGATCAGCACTCAAGACGATTTCTTCATGCCAGCACTGGCCGAAGCTGTGGAGATCAGCCATTGGCTCAGGATCTCCCAGAGTGACAGATTTTCAGGGAGGCAACGGCGTCACATTAGTGGAGGAGTGCGGCAAAGTATCAGCAAGGGAGAGCCACTGCTGGGCTCTCCTTCGATAGCTCAGCTGGTAGAGCGGAGGACTGTAGTGTGTCGCAAATCTGTCATCCTTAGGTCGCCGGTTCAATTCCGGCTCGAAGGAGCCTCGGCTGCGTTTTTGGAAAGAGTGAGCATTCACCAGCACGCGGGCCACAGCAACACAGATGAGCTGAAAACGCGACACCGCTTTCAGGACACATCAGCACACGCCCTTCCCCCTCTGCAACGAGCCAGCTGTCTCCGTGCTGCAGCTGACGGCCAGCAGGGTGCCTTTTTTTCAACACAAACGCATGAAAGCACTTTGTGCTCACTGCAACCAAATTAAGTCTTCTATCAGTCAGGCGGGGCCACCCGACGTCACCTCACGCTCGTGGTGGCTGCGCCAAGGTTGAAGTCGTTTCGACCTCCAATCAGCAATTGCCATCTCCTCAGCACTTCTTTCCTCGTCCATGTGGCCTTCCGCCTCGCCTGGGTCCACCAGCTGCCGCTGCTGCTCCTCCGACAAGTTGGTTGTTTCAGCGAGACAGGCATCAGCAATGTTTGGTCTCAGCCGTCCGACGGATGAGAGGATTTTCTGCACATCCTGGAGCGTGGCTACTCAGGATCCACTGCGGAAGAAGTCAAAGCATGGCCAGTTCACCGACCGGGCGATTAGCTCAAATGGCAGAGTGCATGCGTGAGGTAGTGGGATCAATGCCCGCATTCTTCACTTGCTTTTAAAACTGCAAGTGCACCCACTCACTCAGCTGGTCTGCAGCAGACGGATTACCGTTTGCGTACGCCGCCTCCCTGAGAGTGGTCCCGAAAGATCAAAAGCTTCAAGCGTGAGCGACAGGCAGGTCCTGCTGTTTCAGGGTGCAGCGTAGGAAGAAAGTCGAGCTGCGCAGCGAAGGCAAACGCCTGCGGGTGAAAGTCAGCTCCTTGAAAGGATCATACAGGTGGTGGGTGAGCTGCCTGAGGTCAGCGGGCACGTCCTGGACGTGTTTGGAGGCAACTTGAACCAGTCGGTAAGCTGCGGCCCAAACCCTAACCTGACATGTACATGAAGCTGCGAGTCAGGTACTGTACCGGCAGAATCTGGCAGTTTCGGATCAGCACTCAAGACGATTTCTTCATGCCAGCACTGGCCGAAGCTGTGGAGATCAGCCATTGGCTCAGGATCTCCCAGAGTGACAGATTTTCAGGGAGGCAACGGCGTCACATTAGTGGAGGAGTGCGGCAAAGTATCAGCAAGGGAGAGCCACTGCTGGGCTCTCCTTCGATAGCTCAGCTGGTAGAGCGGAGGACTGTAGTGTGTCGCAAATCTGTCATCCTTAGGTCGCCGGTTCAATTCCGGCTCGAAGGAGCCTCGGCTGCGTTTTTGGAAAGAGTGAGCATTCACCAGCACGCGGGCCACAGCAACACAGATGAGCTGAAAACGCGACACCGCTTTCAGGACACATCAGCACACGCCCTTCCCCCTCTGCAACGAGCCAGCTGTCTCCGTGCTGCAGCTGACGGCCAGCAGGGTGCCTTTTTTTCAACACAAACGCATGAAAGCACTTTGTGCTCACTGCAACCAAATTAAGTCTTCTATCAGTCAGGCGGGGCCACCCGACGTCACCTCACGCTCGTGGTGGCTGCGCCAAGGTTGAAGTCGTTTCGACCTCCAATCAGCAATTGCCATCTCCTCAGCACTTCTTTCCTCGTCCATGTGGCCTTCCGCCTCGCCTGGGTCCACCAGCTGCCGCTGCTGCTCCTCCGACAAGTTGGTTGTTTCAGCGAGACAGGCATCAGCAATGTTTGGTCTCAGCCGTCCGACGGATGAGAGGATTTTCTGCACATCCTGGAGCGTGGCTACTCAGGATCCACTGCGGAAGAAGTCAAAGCATGGCCAGCTCACCGCCCGGGCGATTAGCTCAAATGGCAGAGTGCATGCTTGAGGTAGTGGGATCAATGCCCGCATTCTTCACTTGCTTTTAAAACTGCAAGTGCACCCACTCACTCAGCTGGTCTGCAGCAGACGGATTACCGTTTGCGTACGCCGCCTCCCTGAGAGTGGTCCCGAAAGATCAAAAGCTTCAAGCGTGAGCGACAGGCAGGTCCTGCTGTTTCAGGGTGCAGCGTAGGAAGAAAGTCGAGCTGCGCAGCGAAGGCAAACGCCTGCGGGTGAAAGTCAGCTCCTTGAAAGGATCATACAGGTGGTGGGTGAGCTGCCTGAGGTCAGCGGGCACGTCCTGGACGTGTTTGGAGGCAACTTGAACCAGTCGGTAAGCTGCGGCCCAAACCCTAACCTGACATGTACATGAAGCTGCGAGTCAGGTACTGTACCGGCAGAATCTGGCAGTTTCGGATCAGCACTCAAGACGATTTCTTCATGCCAGCACTGGCCGAAGCTGTGGAGATCAGCCATTGGCTCAGGATCTCCCAGAGTGACAGATTTTCAGGGAGGCAACGGCGTCACATTAGTGGAGGAGTGCGGCAAAGTATCAGCAAGGGAGAGCCACTGCTGGGCTCTCCTTCGATAGCTCAGCTGGTAGAGCGGAGGACTGTAGTGTGTCGCAAATCTGTCATCCTTAGGTCGCCGGTTCAATTCCGGCTCGAAGGAGCCTCGGCTGCGTTTTTGGAAAGAGTGAGCATTCACCAGCACGCGGGCCACAGCAACACAGATGAGCTGAAAACGCGACACCGCTTTCAGGACACATCAGCACACGCCCTTCCCCCTCTGCAACGAGCCAGCTGTCTCCGTGCTGCAGCTGACGGCCAGCAGGGTGCCTTTTTTTCAACACAAACGCATGAAAGCACTTTGTGCTCACTGCAACCAAATTAAGTCTTCTATCAGTCAGGCGGGGCCACCCGACGTCACCTCACGCTCGTGGTGGCTGCGCCAAGGTTGAAGTCGTTTCGACCTCCAATCAGCAATTGCCATCTCCTCAGCACTTCTTTCCTCGTCCATGTGGCCTTCCGCCTCGCCTGGGTCCACCAGCTGCCGCTGCTGCTCCTCCGACAAGTTGGTTGTTTCAGCGAGACAGGCATCAGCAATGTTTGGTCTCAGCCGTCCGACGGATGAGAGGATTTTCTGCACATCCTGGAGCGTGGCTACTCAGGATCCACTGCGGAAGAAGTCAAAGCATGGCCAGTTCACCGACCGGGCGATTAGCTCAAATGGCAGAGTGCATGCGTGAGGTAGTGGGATCAATGCCCGCATTCTTCACTTGCTTTTAAAACTGCAAGTGCACCCACTCACTCAGCTGGTCTGCAGCAGACGGATTACCGTTTGCGTACGCCGCCTCCCTGAGAGTGGTCCCGAAAGATCAAAAGCTTCAAGCGTGAGCGACAGGCAGGTCCTGCTGTTTCAGGGTGCAGCGTAGGAAGAAAGTCGAGCTGCGCAGCGAAGGCAAACGCCTGCGGGTGAAAGTCAGCTCCTTGAAAGGATCATACAGGTGGTGGGTGAGCTGCCTGAGGTCAGCGGGCACGTCCTGGACGTGTTTGGAGGCAACTTGAACCAGTCGGTAAGCTGCGGCCCAAACCCTAACCTGACATGTACATGAAGCTGCGAGTCAGGTACTGTACCGGCAGAATCTGGCAGTTTCGGATCAGCACTCAAGACGATTTCTTCATGCCAGCACTGGCCGAAGCTGTGGAGATCAGCCATTGGCTCAGGATCTCCCAGAGTGACAGATTTTCAGGGAGGCAACGGCGTCACATTAGTGGAGGAGTGCGGCAAAGTATCAGCAAGGGAGAGCCACTGCTGGGCTCTCCTTCGATAGCTCAGCTGGTAGAGCGGAGGACTGTAGTGTGTCGCAAATCTGTCATCCTTAGGTCGCCGGTTCAATTCCGGCTCGAAGGAGCCTCGGCTGCGTTTTTGGAAAGAGTGAGCATTCACCAGCACGCGGGCCACAGCAACACAGATGAGCTGAAAACGCGACACCGCTTTCAGGACACATCAGCACACGCCCTTCCCCCTCTGCAACGAGCCAGCTGTCTCCGTGCTGCAGCTGACGGCCAGCAGGGTGCCTTTTTTTCAACACAAACGCATGAAAGCACTTTGTGCTCACTGCAACCAAATTAAGTCTTCTATCAGTCAGGCGGGGCCACCCGACGTCACCTCACGCTCGTGGTGGCTGCGCCAAGGTTGAAGTCGTTTCGACCTCCAATCAGCAATTGCCATCTCCTCAGCACTTCTTTCCTCGTCCATGTGGCCTTCCGCCTCGCCTGGGTCCACCAGCTGCCGCTGCTGCTCCTCCGACAAGTTGGTTGTTTCAGCGAGACAGGCATCAGCAATGTTTGGTCTCAGCCGTCCGACGGATGAGAGGATTTTCTGCACATCCTGGAGCGTGGCTACTCAGGATCCACTGCGGAAGAAGTCAAAGCATGGCCAGCTCACCGCCCGGGCGATTAGCTCAAATGGCAGAGTGCATGCTTGAGGTAGTGGGATCAATGCCCGCATTCTTCACTTGCTTTTAAAACTGCAAGTGCACCCACTCACTCAGCTGGTCTGCAGCAGACGGATTACCGTTTGCGTACGCCGCCTCCCTGAGAGTGGTCCCGAAAGATCAAAAGCTTCAAGCGTGAGCGACAGGCAGGTCCTGCTGTTTCAGGGTGCAGCGTAGGAAGAAAGTCGAGCTGCGCAGCGAAGGCAAACGCCTGCGGGTGAAAGTCAGCTCCTTGAAAGGATCATACAGGTGGTGGGTGAGCTGCCTGAGGTCAGCGGGCACGTCCTGGACGTGTTTGGAGGCAACTTGAACCAGTCGGTAAGCTGCGGCCCAAACCCTAACCTGACATGTACATGAAGCTGCGAGTCAGGTACTGTACCGGCAGAATCTGGCAGTTTCGGATCAGCACTCAAGACGATTTCTTCATGCCAGCACTGGCCGAAGCTGTGGAGATCAGCCATTGGCTCAGGATCTCCCAGAGTGACAGATTTTCAGGGAGGCAACGGCGTCACATTAGTGGAGGAGTGCGGCAAAGTATCAGCAAGGGAGAGCCACTGCTGGGCTCTCCTTCGATAGCTCAGCTGGTAGAGCGGAGGACTGTAGTGTGTCGCAAATCTGTCATCCTTAGGTCGCCGGTTCAATTCCGGCTCGAAGGAGCCTCGGCTGCGTTTTTGGAAAGAGTGAGCATTCACCAGCACGCGGGCCACAGCAACACAGATGAGCTGAAAACGCGACACCGCTTTCAGGACACATCAGCACACGCCCTTCCCCCTCTGCAACGAGCCAGCTGTCTCCGTGCTGCAGCTGACGGCCAGCAGGGTGCCTTTTTTTCAACACAAACGCATGAAAGCACTTTGTGCTCACTGCAACCAAATTAAGTCTTCTATCAGTCAGGCGGGGCCACCCGACGTCACCTCACGCTCGTGGTGGCTGCGCCAAGGTTGAAGTCGTTTCGACCTCCAATCAGCAATTGCCATCTCCTCAGCACTTCTTTCCTCGTCCATGTGGCCTTCCGCCTCGCCTGGGTCCACCAGCTGCCGCTGCTGCTCCTCCGACAAGTTGGTTGTTTCAGCGAGACAGGCATCAGCAATGTTTGGTCTCAGCCGTCCGACGGATGAGAGGATTTTCTGCACATCCTGGAGCGTGGCTACTCAGGATCCACTGCGGAAGAAGTCAAAGCATGGCCAGTTCACCGACCGGGCGATTAGCTCAAATGGCAGAGTGCATGCGTGAGGTAGTGGGATCAATGCCCGCATTCTTCACTTGCTTTTAAAACTGCAAGTGCACCCACTCACTCAGCTGGTCTGCAGCAGACGGATTACCGTTTGCGTACGCCGCCTCCCTGAGAGTGGTCCCGAAAGATCAAAAGCTTCAAGCGTGAGCGACAGGCAGGTCCTGCTGTTTCAGGGTGCAGCGTAGGAAGAAAGTCGAGCTGCGCAGCGAAGGCAAACGCCTGCGGGTGAAAGTCAGCTCCTTGAAAGGATCATACAGGTGGTGGGTGAGCTGCCTGAGGTCAGCGGGCACGTCCTGGACGTGTTTGGAGGCAACTTGAACCAGTCGGTAAGCTGCGGCCCAAACCCTAACCTGACATGTACATGAAGCTGCGAGTCAGGTACTGTACCGGCAGAATCTGGCAGTTTCGGATCAGCACTCAAGACGATTTCTTCATGCCAGCACTGGCCGAAGCTGTGGAGATCAGCCATTGGCTCAGGATCTCCCAGAGTGACAGATTTTCAGGGAGGCAACGGCGTCACATTAGTGGAGGAGTGCGGCAAAGTATCAGCAAGGGAGAGCCACTGCTGGGCTCTCCTTCGATAGCTCAGCTGGTAGAGCGGAGGACTGTAGTGTGTCGCAAATCTGTCATCCTTAGGTCGCCGGTTCAATTCCGGCTCGAAGGAGCCTCGGCTGCGTTTTTGGAAAGAGTGAGCATTCACCAGCACGCGGGCCACAGCAACACAGATGAGCTGAAAACGCGACACCGCTTTCAGGACACATCAGCACACGCCCTTCCCCCTCTGCAACGAGCCAGCTGTCTCCGTGCTGCAGCTGACGGCCAGCAGGGTGCCTTTTTTTCAACACAAACGCATGAAAGCACTTTGTGCTCACTGCAACCAAATTAAGTCTTCTATCAGTCAGGCGGGGCCACCCGACGTCACCTCACGCTCGTGGTGGCTGCGCCAAGGTTGAAGTCGTTTCGACCTCCAATCAGCAATTGCCATCTCCTCAGCACTTCTTTCCTCGTCCATGTGGCCTTCCGCCTCGCCTGGGTCCACCAGCTGCCGCTGCTGCTCCTCCGACAAGTTGGTTGTTTCAGCGAGACAGGCATCAGCAATGTTTGGTCTCAGCCGTCCGACGGATGAGAGGATTTTCTGCACATCCTGGAGCGTGGCTACTCAGGATCCACTGCGGAAGAAGTCAAAGCATGGCCAGCTCACCGCCCGGGCGATTAGCTCAAATGGCAGAGTGCATGCTTGAGGTAGTGGGATCAATGCCCGCATTCTTCACTTGCTTTTAAAACTGCAAGTGCACCCACTCACTCAGCTGGTCTGCAGCAGACGGATTACCGTTTGCGTACGCCGCCTCCCTGAGAGTGGTCCCGAAAGATCAAAAGCTTCAAGCGTGAGCGACAGGCAGGTCCTGCTGTTTCAGGGTGCAGCGTAGGAAGAAAGTCGAGCTGCGCAGCGAAGGCAAACGCCTGCGGGTGAAAGTCAGCTCCTTGAAAGGATCATACAGGTGGTGGGTGAGCTGCCTGAGGTCAGCGGGCACGTCCTGGACGTGTTTGGAGGCAACTTGAACCAGTCGGTAAGCTGCGGCCCAAACCCTAACCTGACATGTACATGAAGCTGCGAGTCAGGTACTGTACCGGCAGAATCTGGCAGTTTCGGATCAGCACTCAAGACGATTTCTTCATGCCAGCACTGGCCGAAGCTGTGGAGATCAGCCATTGGCTCAGGATCTCCCAGAGTGACAGATTTTCAGGGAGGCAACGGCGTCACATTAGTGGAGGAGTGCGGCAAAGTATCAGCAAGGGAGAGCCACTGCTGGGCTCTCCTTCGATAGCTCAGCTGGTAGAGCGGAGGACTGTAGTGTGTCGCAAATCTGTCATCCTTAGGTCGCCGGTTCAATTCCGGCTCGAAGGAGCCTCGGCTGCGTTTTTGGAAAGAGTGAGCATTCACCAGCACGCGGGCCACAGCAACACAGATGAGCTGAAAACGCGACACCGCTTTCAGGACACATCAGCACACGCCCTTCCCCCTCTGCAACGAGCCAGCTGTCTCCGTGCTGCAGCTGACGGCCAGCAGGGTGCCTTTTTTTCAACACAAACGCATGAAAGCACTTTGTGCTCACTGCAACCAAATTAAGTCTTCTATCAGTCAGGCGGGGCCACCCGACGTCACCTCACGCTCGTGGTGGCTGCGCCAAGGTTGAAGTCGTTTCGACCTCCAATCAGCAATTGCCATCTCCTCAGCACTTCTTTCCTCGTCCATGTGGCCTTCCGCCTCGCCTGAGTCCACCAGCTGCCGCTGCTGCTGCTCCTCCGACAAGTTGGTTGTTTCAGCGAGACAGGCATCAGCAATGTTTGGTCTCAGCCGTCCGACGGATGAGAGGATTTTCTGCACATCCTGGAGCGTGGCTACTCAGGATCCACTGCGGAAGAAGTCAAAGCATGGCCAGCTCACCGCCCGGGCGATTGGCTCAAATGGCAGAGTGCATGCTTGAGGTAGTGGGATCAATGCCCGCATTCTTCACTTGCTTTTAAAACTGCAAGTGCACCCACTCACTCAGCTGGTCTGCAGCAGACGGATTACCGTTTGCGTACGCCGCCTCCCTGAGAGTGGTCCCGAAAGATCAAAAGCTTCAAGCGTGAGCGACAGGCAGGTCCTGCTGTTTCAGGGTGCAGCGTAGGAAGAAAGTCGAGCTGCGCAGCGAAGGCAAACGCCTGCGGGTGAAAGTCAGCTCCTTGAAAGGATCATACAGGTGGTGGGTGAGCTGCCTGAGGTCAGCGGGCACGTCCTGGACGTGTTTGGAGGCAACTTGAACCAGTCGGTAAGCTGCGGCCCAAACCCTAACCTGACATGTACATGAAGCTGCGAGTCAGGTACTGTACCGGCAGAATCTGGCAGTTTCGGATCAGCACTCAAGACGATTTCTTCATGCCAGCACTGGCCGAAGCTGTGGAGATCAGCCATTGGCTCAGGATCTCCCAGAGTGACAGATTTTCAGGGAGGCAACGGCGTCACATTAGTGGAGGAGTGCGGCAAAGTATCAGCAAGGGAGAGCCACTGCTGGGCTCTCCTTCGATAGCTCAGCTGGTAGAGCGGAGGACTGTAGTGTGTCGCAAATCTGTCATCCTTAGGTCGCCGGTTCAATTCCGGCTCGAAGGAGCCTCGGCTGCGTTTTTGGAAAGAGTGAGCATTCACCAGCACGCGGGCCACAGCAACACAGATGAGCTGAAAACGCGACACCGCTTTCAGGACACATCAGCACACGCCCTTCCCCCTCTGCAACGAGCCAGCTGTCTCCGTGCTGCAGCTGACGGCCAGCAGGGTGCCTTTTTTTCAACACAAACGCATGAAAGCACTTTGTGCTCACTGCAACCAAATTAAGTCTTCTATCAGTCAGGCGGGGCCACCCGACGTCACCTCACGCTCGTGGTGGCTGCGCCAAGGTTGAAGTCGTTTCGACCTCCAATCAGCAATTGCCATCTCCTCAGCACTTCTTTCCTCGTCCATGTGGCCTTCCGCCTCGCCTGGGTCCACCAGCTGCCGCTGCTGCTCCTCCGACAAGTTGGTTGTTTCAGCGAGACAGGCATCAGCAATGTTTGGTCTCAGCCGTCCGACGGATGAGAGGATTTTCTGCACATCCTGGAGCGTGGCTACTCAGGATCCACTGCGGAAGAAGTCAAAGCATGGCCAGTTCACCGACCGGGCGATTAGCTCAAATGGCAGAGTGCATGCGTGAGGTAGTGGGATCAATGCCCGCATTCTTCACTTGCTTTTAAAACTGCAAGTGCACCCACTCACTCAGCTGGTCTGCAGCAGACGGATTACCGTTTGCGTACGCCGCCTCCCTGAGAGTGGTCCCGAAAGATCAAAAGCTTCAAGCGTGAGCGACAGGCAGGTCCTGCTGTTTCAGGGTGCAGCGTAGGAAGAAAGTCGAGCTGCGCAGCGAAGGCAAACGCCTGCGGGTGAAAGTCAGCTCCTTGAAAGGATCATACAGGTGGTGGGTGAGCTGCCTGAGGTCAGCGGGCACGTCCTGGACGTGTTTGGAGGCAACTTGAACCAGTCGGTAAGTTGCGGCCCAAACCCTAACCTGACATGTACATGAAGCTGCGAGTCAGGTACTGTACCGGCAGAATCTGGCAGTTTCGGATCAGCACTCAAGACGATTTCTTCATGCCAGCACTGGCCGAAGCTGTGGAGATCAGCCATTGGCTCAGGATCTCCCAGAGTGACAGATTTTCAGGGAGGCAACGGCGTCACATTAGTGGAGGAGTGCGGCAAAGTATCAGCAAGGGAGAGCCACTGCTCGGCTCTCCTTCGATAGCTCAGCTGGTAGAGCGGAAGACTGTAGTGTGTCGCAAATCTGTCATCCTTAGGTCGCTGGTTCAATTCCGGCTCGAAGGAGCCTCGGCTGCGTTTTTGGAAAGAGTGAGCATTCACCAGCACGCGGGCCACAGCAACACAGATGAGCTGAAAACGCGACACCGCTTTCAGGACACATCAGCACACGCCCTTCCCCCTCTGCAACGAGCCAGCTGTCTCCGTGCTGCAGCTGACGGCCAGCAGGGTGCCTTTTTTTCAACACAAACGCATGAAAGCACTTTGTGCTCACTGCAACCAAATTAAGTCTTCTATCAGTCAGGCGGGGCCACCCGACGTCACCTCACGCTCGTGGTGGCTGCGCCAAGGTTGAAGTCGTTTCGACCTCCAATCAGCAATTGCCATCTCCTCAGCACTTCTTTCCTCGTCCATGTGGCCTTCCGCCTCGCCTGAGTCCACCAGCTGCCGCTGCTGCTCCTCCGACAAGTTGGTTGTTTCAGCGAGACAGGCATCAGCAATGTTTGGTCTCAGCCGTCCGACGGATGAGAGGATTTTCTGCACATCCTGGAGCGTGGCTACTCAGGATCCACTGCGGAAGAAGTCAAAGCATGGCCAGTTCACCGACCGGGCGATTAGCTCAAATGGCAGAGTGCATGCGTGAGGTAGTGGGATCAATGCCCGCATTCTTCACTTGCTTTTAAAACTGCAAGTGCACCCACTCACTCAGCTGGTCTGCAGCAGACGGATTACCGTTTGCGTACGCCGCCTCCCTGAGAGTGGTCCCGAAAGATCAAAAGCTTCAAGCGTGAGCGACAGGCAGGTCCTGCTGTTTCAGGGTGCAGCGTAGGAAGAAAGTCGAGCTGCGCAGCGAAGGCAAACGCCTGCGGGTGAAAGTCAGCTCCTTGAAAGGATCATACAGGTGGTGGGTGAGCTGCCTGAGGTCAGCGGGCACGTCCTGGACGTGTTTGGAGGCAACTTGAACCAGTCGGTAAGCTGCGGCCCAAACCCTAACCTGACATGTACATGAAGCTGCGAGTCAGGTACTGTACCGGCAGAATCTGGCAGTTTCGGATCAGCACTCAAGACGATTTCTTCATGCCAGCACTGGCCGAAGCTGTGGAGATCAGCCATTGGCTCAGGATCTCCCAGAGTGACAGATTTTCAGGGAGGCAACGGCGTCACATTAGTGGAGGAGTGCGGCAAAGTATCAGCAAGGGAGAGCCACTGCTGGGCTCTCCTTCGATAGCTCAGCTGGTAGAGCGGAGGACTGTAGTGTGTCGCAAATCTGTCATCCTTAGGTCGCCGGTTCAATTCCGGCTCGAAGGAGCCTCGGCTGCGTTTTTGGAAAGAGTGAGCATTCACCAGCACGCGGGCCACAGCAACACAGATGAGCTGAAAACGCGACACCGCTTTCAGGACACATCAGCACACGCCCTTCCCCCTCTGCAACGAGCCAGCTGTCTCCGTGCTGCAGCTGACGGCCAGCAGGGTGCCTTTTTTTCAACACAAACGCATGAAAGCACTTTGTGCTCACTGCAACCAAATTAAGTCTTCTATCAGTCAGGCGGGGCCACCCGACGTCACCTCACGCTCGTGGTGGCTGCGCCAAGGTTGAAGTCGTTTCGACCTCCAATCAGCAATTGCCATCTCCTCAGCACTTCTTTCCTCGTCCATGTGGCCTTCCGCCTCGCCTGAGTCCACCAGCTGCCGCTGCTGCTGCTCCTCCGACAAGTTGGTTGTTTCAGCGAGACAGGCATCAGCAATGTTTGGTCTCAGCCGTCCGACGGATGAGAGGATTTTCTGCACATCCTGGAGCGTGGCTACTCAGGATCCACTGCGGAAGAAGTCAAAGCATGGCCAGCTCACCGCCCGGGCGATTGGCTCAAATGGCAGAGTGCATGCTTGAGGTAGTGGGATCAATGCCCGCATTCTTCACTTGCTTTTAAAACTGCAAGTGCACCCACTCACTCAGCTGGTCTGCAGCAGACGGATTACCGTTTGCGTACGCCGCCTCCCTGAGAGTGGTCCCGAAAGATCAAAAGCTTCAAGCGTGAGCGACAGGCAGGTCCTGCTGTTTCAGGGTGCAGCGTAGGAAGAAAGTCGAGCTGCGCAGCGAAGGCAAACGCCTGCGGGTGAAAGTCAGCTCCTTGAAAGGATCATACAGGTGGTGGGTGAGCTGCCTGAGGTCAGCGGGCACGTCCTGGACGTGTTTGGAGGCAACTTGAACCAGTCGGTAAGCTGCGGCCCAAACCCTAACCTGACATGTACATGAAGCTGCGAGTCAGGTACTGTACCGGCAGAATCTGGCAGTTTCGGATCAGCACTCAAGACGATTTCTTCATGCCAGCACTGGCCGAAGCTGTGGAGATCAGCCATTGGCTCAGGATCTCCCAGAGTGACAGATTTTCAGGGAGGCAACGGCGTCACATTAGTGGAGGAGTGCGGCAAAGTATCAGCAAGGGAGAGCCACTGCTGGGCTCTCCTTCGATAGCTCAGCTGGTAGAGCGGAGGACTGTAGTGTGTCGCAAATCTGTCATCCTTAGGTCGCCGGTTCAATTCCGGCTCGAAGGAGCCTCGGCTGCGTTTTTGGAAAGAGTGAGCATTCACCAGCACGCGGGCCACAGCAACACAGATGAGCTGAAAACGCGACACCGCTTTCAGGACACATCAGCACACGCCCTTCCCCCTCTGCAACGAGCCAGCTGTCTCCGTGCTGCAGCTGACGGCCAGCAGGGTGCCTTTTTTTCAACACAAACGCATGAAAGCACTTTGTGCTCACTGCAACCAAATTAAGTCTTCTATCAGTCAGGCGGGGCCACCCGACGTCACCTCACGCTCGTGGTGGCTGCGCCAAGGTTGAAGTCGTTTCGACCTCCAATCAGCAATTGCCATCTCCTCAGCACTTCTTTCCTCGTCCATGTGGCCTTCCGCCTCGCCTGGGTCCACCAGCTGCCGCTGCTGCTCCTCCGACAAGTTGGTTGTTTCAGCGAGACAGGCATCAGCAATGTTTGGTCTCAGCCGTCCGACGGATGAGAGGATTTTCTGCACATCCTGGAGCGTGGCTACTCAGGATCCACTGCGGAAGAAGTCAAAGCATGGCCAGTTCACCGACCGGGCGATTAGCTCAAATGGCAGAGTGCATGCGTGAGGTAGTGGGATCAATGCCCGCATTCTTCACTTGCTTTTAAAACTGCAAGTGCACCCACTCACTCAGCTGGTCTGCAGCAGACGGATTACCGTTTGCGTACGCCGCCTCCCTGAGAGTGGTCCCGAAAGATCAAAAGCTTCAAGCGTGAGCGACAGGCAGGTCCTGCTGTTTCAGGGTGCAGCGTAGGAAGAAAGTCGAGCTGCGCAGCGAAGGCAAACGCCTGCGGGTGAAAGTCAGCTCCTTGAAAGGATCATACAGGTGGTGGGTGAGCTGCCTGAGGTCAGCGGGCACGTCCTGGACGTGTTTGGAGGCAACTTGAACCAGTCGGTAAGTTGCGGCCCAAACCCTAACCTGACGTGTACATGAAGCTGCGAGTCAGGTACTGTACCGGCAGAATCTGGCAGTTTCGGATCAGCACTCAAGACGATTTCTTCATGCCAGCACTGGCCGAAGCTGTGGAGATCAGCCATTGGCTCAGGATCTCCCAGAGTGACAGATTTTCAGGGAGGCAACGGCGTCACATTAGTGGAGGAGTGCGGCAAAGTATCAGCAAGGGAGAGCCACTGCTCGGCTCTCCTTCGATAGCTCAGCTGGTAGAGCGGAGGACTGTAGTGTGTCGCAAATCTGTCATCCTTAGGTCGCTGGTTCAATTCCGGCTCGAAGGAGCCTCGGCTGCGTTTTTGGAAAGAGTGAGCATTCACCAGCACGCGGGCCACAGCAACACAGATGAGCTGAAAACGCGACACCGCTTTCAGGACACATCAGCACACGCCCTTCCCCCTCTGCAACGAGCCAGCTGTCTCCGTGCTGCAGCTGACGGCCAGCAGGGTGCCTTTTTTTCAACACAAACGCATGAAAGCACTTTGTGCTCACTGCAACCAAATTAAGTCTTCTATCAGTCAGGCGGGGCCACCCGACGTCACCTCACGCTCGTGGTGGCTGCGCCAAGGTTGAAGTCGTTTCGACCTCCAATCAGCAATTGCCATCTCCTCAGCACTTCTTTCCTCGTCCATGTGGCCTTCCGCCTCGCCTGGGTCCACCAGCTGCCGCTGCTGCTCCTCCGACAAGTTGGTTGTTTCAGCGAGACAGGCATCAGCAATGTTTGGTCTCAGCCGTCCGACGGATGAGAGGATTTTCTGCACATCCTGGAGCGTGGCTACTCAGGATCCACTGCGGAAGAAGTCAAAGCATGGCCAGCTCACCGCCCGGGCGATTAGCTCAAATGGCAGAGTGCATGCTTGAGGTAGTGGGATCAATGCCCGCATTCTTCACTTGCTTTTAAAACTGCAAGTGCACCCACTCACTCAGCTGGTCTGCAGCAGACGGATTACCGTTTGCGTACGCCGCCTCCCTGAGAGTGGTCCCGAAAGATCAAAAGCTTCAAGCGTGAGCGACAGGCAGGTCCTGCTGTTTCAGGGTGCAGCGTAGGAAGAAAGTCGAGCTGCGCAGCGAAGGCAAACGCCTGCGGGTGAAAGTCAGCTCCTTGAAAGGATCATACAGGTGGTGGGTGAGCTGCCTGAGGTCAGCGGGCACGTCCTGGACGTGTTTGGAGGCAACTTGAACCAGTCGGTAAGCTGCGGCCCAAACCCTAACCTGACATGTACATGAAGCTGCGAGTCAGGTACTGTACCGGCAGAATCTGGCAGTTTCGGATCAGCACTCAAGACGATTTCTTCATGCCAGCACTGGCCGAAGCTGTGGAGATCAGCCATTGGCTCAGGATCTCCCAGAGTGACAGATTTTCAGGGAGGCAACGGCGTCACATTAGTGGAGGAGTGCGGCAAAGTATCAGCAAGGGAGAGCCACTGCTGGGCTCTCCTTCGATAGCTCAGCTGGTAGAGCGGAGGACTGTAGTGTGTCGCAAATCTGTCATCCTTAGGTCGCCGGTTCAATTCCGGCTCGAAGGAGCCTCGGCTGCGTTTTTGGAAAGAGTGAGCATTCACCAGCACGCGGGCCACAGCAACACAGATGAGCTGAAAACGCGACACCGCTTTCAGGACACATCAGCACACGCCCTTCCCCCTCTGCAACGAGCCAGCTGTCTCCGTGCTGCAGCTGACGGCCAGCAGGGTGCCTTTTTTTCAACACAAACGCATGAAAGCACTTTGTGCTCACTGCAACCAAATTAAGTCTTCTATCAGTCAGGCGGGGCCACCCGACGTCACCTCACGCTCGTGGTGGCTGCGCCAAGGTTGAAGTCGTTTCGACCTCCAATCAGCAATTGCCATCTCCTCAGCACTTCTTTCCTCGTCCATGTGGCCTTCCGCCTCGCCTGAGTCCACCAGCTGCCGCTGCTGCTGCTCCTCCGACAAGTTGGTTGTTTCAGCGAGACAGGCATCAGCAATGTTTGGTCTCAGCCGTCCGACGGATGAGAGGATTTTCTGCACATCCTGGAGCGTGGCTACTCAGGATCCACTGCGGAAGAAGTCAAAGCATGGCCAGCTCACCGCCCGGGCGATTGGCTCAAATGGCAGAGTGCATGCTTGAGGTAGTGGGATCAATGCCCGCATTCTTCACTTGCTTTTAAAACTGCAAGTGCACCCACTCACTCAGCTGGTCTGCAGCAGACGGATTACCGTTTGCGTACGCCGCCTCCCTGAGAGTGGTCCCGAAAGATCAAAAGCTTCAAGCGTGAGCGACAGGCAGGTCCTGCTGTTTCAGGGTGCAGCGTAGGAAGAAAGTCGAGCTGCGCAGCGAAGGCAAACGCCTGCGGGTGAAAGTCAGCTCCTTGAAAGGATCATACAGGTGGTGGGTGAGCTGCCTGAGGTCAGCGGGCACGTCCTGGACGTGTTTGGAGGCAACTTGAACCAGTCGGTAAGCTGCGGCCCAAACCCTAACCTGACATGTACATGAAGCTGCGAGTCAGGTACTGTACCGGCAGAATCTGGCAGTTTCGGATCAGCACTCAAGACGATTTCTTCATGCCAGCACTGGCCGAAGCTGTGGAGATCAGCCATTGGCTCAGGATCTCCCAGAGTGACAGATTTTCAGGGAGGCAACGGCGTCACATTAGTGGAGGAGTGCGGCAAAGTATCAGCAAGGGAGAGCCACTGCTGGGCTCTCCTTCGATAGCTCAGCTGGTAGAGCGGAGGACTGTAGTGTGTCGCAAATCTGTCATCCTTAGGTCGCCGGTTCAATTCCGGCTCGAAGGAGCCTCGGCTGCGTTTTTGGAAAGAGTGAGCATTCACCAGCACGCGGGCCACAGCAACACAGATGAGCTGAAAACGCGACACCGCTTTCAGGACACATCAGCACACGCCCTTCCCCCTCTGCAACGAGCCAGCTGTCTCCGTGCTGCAGCTGACGGCCAGCAGGGTGCCTTTTTTTCAACACAAACGCATGAAAGCACTTTGTGCTCACTGCAACCAAATTAAGTCTTCTATCAGTCAGGCGGGGCCACCCGACGTCACCTCACGCTCGTGGTGGCTGCGCCAAGGTTGAAGTCGTTTCGACCTCCAATCAGCAATTGCCATCTCCTCAGCACTTCTTTCCTCGTCCATGTGGCCTTCCGCCTCGCCTGGGTCCACCAGCTGCCGCTGCTGCTCCTCCGACAAGTTGGTTGTTTCAGCGAGACAGGCATCAGCAATGTTTGGTCTCAGCCGTCCGACGGATGAGAGGATTTTCTGCACATCCTGGAGCGTGGCTACTCAGGATCCACTGCGGAAGAAGTCAAAGCATGGCCAGTTCACCGACCGGGCGATTAGCTCAAATGGCAGAGTGCATGCGTGAGGTAGTGGGATCAATGCCCGCATTCTTCACTTGCTTTTAAAACTGCAAGTGCACCCACTCACTCAGCTGGTCTGCAGCAGACGGATTACCGTTTGCGTACGCCGCCTCCCTGAGAGTGGTCCCGAAAGATCAAAAGCTTCAAGCGTGAGCGACAGGCAGGTCCTGCTGTTTCAGGGTGCAGCGTAGGAAGAAAGTCGAGCTGCGCAGCGAAGGCAAACGCCTGCGGGTGAAAGTCAGCTCCTTGAAAGGATCATACAGGTGGTGGGTGAGCTGCCTGAGGTCAGCGGGCACGTCCTGGACGTGTTTGGAGGCAACTTGAACCAGTCGGTAAGTTGCGGCCCAAACCCTAACCTGACATGTACATGAAGCTGCGAGTCAGGTACTGTACCGGCAGAATCTGGCAGTTTCGGATCAGCACTCAAGACGATTTCTTCATGCCAGCACTGGCCGAAGCTGTGGAGATCAGCCATTGGCTCAGGATCTCCCAGAGTGACAGATTTTCAGGGAGGCAACGGCGTCACATTAGTGGAGGAGTGCGGCAAAGTATCAGCAAGGGAGAGCCACTGCTCGGCTCTCCTTCGATAGCTCAGCTGGTAGAGCGGAGGACTGTAGTGTGTCGCAAATCTGTCATCCTTAGGTCGCTGGTTCAATTCCGGCTCGAAGGAGCCTCGGCTGCGTTTTTGGAAAGAGTGAGCATTCACCAGCACGCGGGCCACAGCAACACAGATGAGCTGAAAACGCGACACCGCTTTCAGGACACATCAGCACACGCCCTTCCCCCTCTGCAACGAGCCAGCTGTCTCCGTGCTGCAGCTGACGGCCAGCAGGGTGCCTTTTTTTCAACACAAACGCATGAAAGCACTTTGTGCTCACTGCAACCAAATTAAGTCTTCTATCAGTCAGGCGGGGCCACCCGACGTCACCTCACGCTCGTGGTGGCTGCGCCAAGGTTGAAGTCGTTTCGACCTCCAATCAGCAATTGCCATCTCCTCAGCACTTCTTTCCTCGTCCATGTGGCCTTCCGCCTCGCCTGAGTCCACCAGCTGCCGCTGCTGCTCCTCCGACAAGTTGGTTGTTTCAGCGAGACAGGCATCAGCAATGTTTGGTCTCAGCCGTCCGACGGATGAGAGGATTTTCTGCACATCCTGGAGCGTGGCTACTCAGGATCCACTGCGGAAGAAGTCAAAGCATGGCCAGTTCACCGACCGGGCGATTAGCTCAAATGGCAGAGTGCATACGTGAGGTAGTGGGATCAATGCCCGCATTCTTCACTTGCTTTTAAAACTGCAAGTGCACCCACTCACTCAGCTGGTCTGCAGCAGACGGATTACCGTTTGCGTACGCCGCCTCCCTGAGAGTGGTCCCGAAAGATCAAAAGCTTCAAGCGTGAGCGACAGGCAGGTCCTGCTGTTTCAGGGTGCAGCGTAGGAAGAAAGTCGAGCTGCGCAGCGAAGGCAAACGCCTGCGGGTGAAAGTCAGCTCCTTGAAAGGATCATACAGGTGGTGGGTGAGCTGCCTGAGGTCAGCGGGCACGTCCTGGACGTGTTTGGAGGCAACTTGAACCAGTCGGTAAGTTGCGGCCCAAACCCTAACCTGACATGTACATGAAGCTGCGAGTCAGGTACTGTACCGGCAGAATCTGGCAGTTTCGGATCAGCACTCAAGACGATTTCTTCATGCCAGCACTGGCCGAAGCTGTGGAGATCAGCCATTGGCTCAGGATCTCCCAGAGTGACAGATTTTCAGGGAGGCAACGGCGTCACATTAGTGGAGGAGTGCGGCAAAGTATCAGCAAGGGAGAGCCACTGCTCGGCTCTCCTTCGATAGCTCAGCTGGTAGAGCGGAGGACTGTAGTGTGTCGCAAATCTGTCATCCTTAGGTCGCCGGTTCAATTCCGGCTCGAAGGAGCCTCGGCTGCGTTTTTGGAAAGAGTGAGCATTCACCAGCACGCGGGCCACAGCAACACAGATGAGCTGAAAACGCGACACCGCTTTCAGGACACATCAGCACACGCCCTTCCCCCTCTGCAACGAGCCAGCTGTCTCCGTGCTGCAGCTGACGGCCAGCAGGGTGCCTTTTTTTCAACACAAACGCATGAAAGCACTTTGTGCTCACTGCAACCAAATTAAGTCTTCTATCAGTCAGGCGGGGCCACCCGACGTCACCTCACGCTCGTGGTGGCTGCGCCAAGGTTGAAGTCGTTTCGACCTCCAATCAGCAATTGCCATCTCCTCAGCACTTCTTTCCTCGTCCATGTGGCCTTCCGCCTCGCCTGGGTCCACCAGCTGCCGCTGCTGCTCCTCCGACAAGTTGGTTGTTTCAGCGAGACAGGCATCAGCAATGTTTGGTCTCAGCCGTCCGACGGATGAGAGGATTTTCTGCACATCCTGGAGCGTGGCTACTCAGGATCCACTGCGGAAGAAGTCAAAGCATGGCCAGTTCACCGACCGGGCGATTAGCTCAAATGGCAGAGTGCATGCGTGAGGTAGTGGGATCAATGCCCGCATTCTTCACTTGCTTTTAAAACTGCAAGTGCACCCACTCACTCAGCTGGTCTGCAGCAGACGGATTACCGTTTGCGTACGCCGCCTCCCTGAGAGTGGTCCCGAAAGATCAAAAGCTTCAAGCGTGAGCGACAGGCAGGTCCTGCTGTTTCAGGGTGCAGCGTAGGAAGAAAGTCGAGCTGCGCAGCGAAGGCAAACGCCTGCGGGTGAAAGTCAGCTCCTTGAAAGGATCATACAGGTGGTGGGTGAGCTGCCTGAGGTCAGCGGGCACGTCCTGGACGTGTTTGGAGGCAACTTGAACCAGTCGGTAAGTTGCGGCCCAAACCCTAACCTGACATGTACATGAAGCTGCGAGTCAGGTACTGTACCGGCAGAATCTGGCAGTTTCGGATCAGCACTCAAGACGATTTCTTCATGCCAGCACTGGCCGAAGCTGTGGAGATCAGCCATTGGCTCAGGATCTCCCAGAGTGACAGATTTTCAGGGAGGCAACGGCGTCACATTAGTGGAGGAGTGCGGCAAAGTATCAGCAAGGGAGAGCCACTGCTCGGCTCTCCTTCGATAGCTCAGCTGGTAGAGCGGAGGACTGTAGTGTGTCGCAAATCTGTCATCCTTAGGTCGCTGGTTCAATTCCGGCTCGAAGGAGCCTCGGCTGCGTTTTTGGAAAGAGTGAGCATTCACCAGCACGCGGGCCACAGCAACACAGATGAGCTGAAAACGCGACACCGCTTTCAGGACACATCAGCACACGCCCTTCCCCCTCTGCAACGAGCCAGCTGTCTCCGTGCTGCAGCTGACGGCCAGCAGGGTGCCTTTTTTTCAACACAAACGCATGAAAGCACTTTGTGCTCACTGCAACCAAATTAAGTCTTCTATCAGTCAGGCGGGGCCACCCGACGTCACCTCACGCTCGTGGTGGCTGCGCCAAGGTTGAAGTCGTTTCGACCTCCAATCAGCAATTGCCATCTCCTCAGCACTTCTTTCCTCGTCCATGTGGCCTTCCGCCTCGCCTGGGTCCACCAGCTGCCGCTGCTGCTCCTCCGACAAGTTGGTTGTTTCAGCGAGACAGGCATCAGCAATGTTTGGTCTCAGCCGTCCGACGGATGAGAGGATTTTCTGCACATCCTGGAGCGTGGCTACTCAGGATCCACTGCGGAAGAAGTCAAAGCATGGCCAGTTCACCGACCGGGCGATTAGCTCAAATGGCAGAGTGCATGCGTGAGGTAGTGGGATCAATGCCCGCATTCTTCACTTGCTTTTAAAACTGCAAGTGCACCCACTCACTCAGCTGGTCTGCAGCAGACGGATTACCGTTTGCGTACGCCGCCTCCCTGAGAGTGGTCCCGAAAGATCAAAAGCTTCAAGCGTGAGCGACAGGCAGGTCCTGCTGTTTCAGGGTGCAGCGTAGGAAGAAAGTCGAGCTGCGCAGCGAAGGCAAACGCCTGCGGGTGAAAGTCAGCTCCTTGAAAGGATCATACAGGTGGTGGGTGAGCTGCCTGAGGTCAGCGGGCACGTCCTGGACGTGTTTGGAGGCAACTTGAACCAGTCGGTAAGTTGCGGCCCAAACCCTAACCTGACATGTACATGAAGCTGCGAGTCAGGTACTGTACCGGCAGAATCTGGCAGTTTCGGATCAGCACTCAAGACGATTTCTTCATGCCAGCACTGGCCGAAGCTGTGGAGATCAGCCATTGGCTCAGGATCTCCCAGAGTGACAGATTTTCAGGGAGGCAACGGCGTCACATTAGTGGAGGAGTGCGGCAAAGTATCAGCAAGGGAGAGCCACTGCTGGGCTCTCCTTCGATAGCTCAGCTGGTAGAGCGGAGGACTGTAGTGTGTCGCAAATCTGTCATCCTTAGGTCGCTGGTTCAATTCCGGCTCGAAGGAGCCTCGGCTGCGTTTTTGGAAAGAGTGAGCATTCACCAGCACGCGGGCCACAGCAACACAGATGAGCTGAAAACGCGACACCGCTTTCAGGACACATCAGCACACGCCCTTCCCCCTCTGCAACGAGCCAGCTGTCTCCGTGCTGCAGCTGACGGCCAGCAGGGTGCCTTTTTTTCAACACAAACGCATGAAAGCACTTTGTGCTCACTGCAACCAAATTAAGTCTTCTATCAGTCAGGCGGGGCCACCCGACGTCACCTCACGCTCGTGGTGGCTGCGCCAAGGTTGAAGTCGTTTCGACCTCCAATCAGCAATTGCCATCTCCTCAGCACTTCTTTCCTCGTCCATGTGGCCTTCCGCCTCGCCTGAGTCCACCAGCTGCCGCTGCTGCTCCTCCGACAAGTTGGTTGTTTCAGCGAGACAGGCATCAGCAATGTTTGGTCTCAGCCGTCCGACGGATGAGAGGATTTTCTGCACATCCTGGAGCGTGGCTACTCAGGATCCACTGCGGAAGAAGTCAAAGCATGGCCAGCTCACCGCCCGGGCGATTAGCTCAAATGGCAGAGTGCATGCGTGAGGTAGTGGGATCAATGCCCGCATTCTTCACTTGCTTTTAAAACTGCAAGTGCACCCACTCACTCAGCTGGTCTGCAGCAGACGGATTACCGTTTGCGTACGCCGCCTCCCTGAGAGTGGTCCCGAAAGATCAAAAGCTTCAAGCGTGAGCGACAGGCAGGTCCTGCTGTTTCAGGGTGCAGCGTAGGAAGAAAGTCGAGCTGCGCAGCGAAGGCAAACGCCTGCGGGTGAAAGTCAGCTCCTTGAAAGGATCATACAGGTGGTGGGTGAGCTGCCTGAGGTCAGCGGGCACGTCCTGGACGTGTTTGGAGGCAACTTGAACCAGTCGGTAAGTTGCGGCCCAAACCCTAACCTGACATGTACATGAAGCTGCGAGTCAGGTACTGTACCGGCAGAATCTGGCAGTTTCGGATCAGCACTCAAGACGATTTCTTCATGCCAGCACTGGCCGAAGCTGTGGAGATCAGCCATTGGCTCAGGATCTCCCAGAGTGACAGATTTTCAGGGAGGCAACGGCGTCACATTAGTGGAGGAGTGCGGCAAAGTATCAGCAAGGGAGAGCCACTGCTCGGCTCTCCTTCGATAGCTCAGCTGGTAGAGCGGAGGACTGTAGTGTGTCGCAAATCTGTCATCCTTAGGTCGCTGGTTCAATTCCGGCTCGAAGGAGCCTCGGCTGCGTTTTTGGAAAGAGTGAGCATTCACCAGCACGCGGGCCACAGCAACACAGATGAGCTGAAAACGCGACACCGCTTTCAGGACACATCAGCACACGCCCTTCCCCCTCTGCAACGAGCCAGCTGTCTCCGTGCTGCAGCTGACGGCCAGCAGGGTGCCTTTTTTTCAACACAAACGCATGAAAGCACTTTGTGCTCACTGCAACCAAATTAAGTCTTCTATCAGTCAGGCGGGGCCACCCGACGTCACCTCACGCTCGTGGTGGCTGCGCCAAGGTTGAAGTCGTTTCGACCTCCAATCAGCAATTGCCATCTCCTCAGCACTTCTTTCCTCGTCCATGTGGCCTTCCGCCTCGCCTGAGTCCACCAGCTGCCGCTGCTGCTCCTCCGACAAGTTGGTTGTTTCAGCGAGACAGGCATCAGCAATGTTTGGTCTCAGCCGTCCGACGGATGAGAGGATTTTCTGCACATCCTGGAGCGTGGCTACTCAGGATCCACTGCGGAAGAAGTCAAAGCATGGCCAGCTCACCGCCCGGGCGATTAGCTCAAATGGCAGAGTGCATGCGTGAGGTAGTGGGATCAATGCCCGCATTCTTCACTTGCTTTTAAAACTGCAAGTGCACCCACTCACTCAGCTGGTCTGCAGCAGACGGATTACCGTTTGCGTACGCCGCCTCCCTGAGAGTGGTCCCGAAAGATCAAAAGCTTCAAGCGTGAGCGACAGGCAGGTCCTGCTGTTTCAGGGTGCAGCGTAGGAAGAAAGTCGAGCTGCGCAGCGAAGGCAAACGCCTGCGGGTGAAAGTCAGCTCCTTGAAAGGATCATACAGGTGGTGGGTGAGCTGCCTGAGGTCAGCGGGCACGTCCTGGACGTGTTTGGAGGCAACTTGAACCAGTCGGTAAGTTGCGGCCCAAACCCTAACCTGACATGTACATGAAGCTGCGAGTCAGGTACTGTACCGGCAGAATCTGGCAGTTTCGGATCAGCACTCAAGACGATTTCTTCATGCCAGCACTGGCCGAAGCTGTGGAGATCAGCCATTGGCTCAGGATCTCCCAGAGTGACAGATTTTCAGGGAGGCAACGGCGTCACATTAGTGGAGGAGTGCGGCAAAGTATCAGCAAGGGAGAGCCACTGCTCGGCTCTCCTTCGATAGCTCAGCTGGTAGAGCGGAGGACTGTAGTGTGTCGCAAATCTGTCATCCTTAGGTCGCTGGTTCAATTCCGGCTCGAAGGAGCCTCGGCTGCGTTTTTGGAAAGAGTGAGCATTCACCAGCACGCGGGCCACAGCAACACAGATGAGCTGAAAACGCGACACCGCTTTCAGGACACATCAGCACACGCCCTTCCCCCTCTGCAACGAGCCAGCTGTCTCCGTGCTGCAGCTGACGGCCAGCAGGGTGCCTTTTTTTCAACACAAACGCATGAAAGCACTTTGTGCTCACTGCAACCAAATTAAGTCTTCTATCAGTCAGGCGGGGCCACCCGACGTCACCTCACGCTCGTGGTGGCTGCGCCAAGGTTGAAGTCGTTTCGACCTCCAATCAGCAATTGCCATCTCCTCAGCACTTCTTTCCTCGTCCATGTGGCCTTCCGCCTCGCCTGAGTCCACCAGCTGCCGCTGCTGCTCCTCCGACAAGTTGGTTGTTTCAGCGAGACAGGCATCAGCAATGTTTGGTCTCAGCCGTCCGACGGATGAGAGGATTTTCTGCACATCCTGGAGCGTGGCTACTCAGGATCCACTGCGGAAGAAGTCAAAGCATGGCCAGCTCACCGCCCGGGCGATTAGCTCAAATGGCAGAGTGCATGCGTGAGGTAGTGGGATCAATGCCCGCATTCTTCACTTGCTTTTAAAACTGCAAGTGCACCCACTCACTCAGCTGGTCTGCAGCAGACGGATTACCGTTTGCGTACGCCGCCTCCCTGAGAGTGGTCCCGAAAGATCAAAAGCTTCAAGCGTGAGCGACAGGCAGGTCCTGCTGTTTCAGGGTGCAGCGTAGGAAGAAAGTCGAGCTGCGCAGCGAAGGCAAACGCCTGCGGGTGAAAGTCAGCTCCTTGAAAGGATCATACAGGTGGTGGGTGAGCTGCCTGAGGTCAGCGGGCACGTCCTGGACGTGTTTGGAGGCAACTTGAACCAGTCGGTAAGTTGCGGCCCAAACCCTAACCTGACATGTACATGAAGCTGCGAGTCAGGTACTGTACCGGCAGAATCTGGCAGTTTCGGATCAGCACTCAAGACGATTTCTTCATGCCAGCACTGGCCGAAGCTGTGGAGATCAGCCATTGGCTCAGGATCTCCCAGAGTGACAGATTTTCAGGGAGGCAACGGCGTCACATTAGTGGAGGAGTGCGGCAAAGTATCAGCAAGGGAGAGCCACTGCTCGGCTCTCCTTCGATAGCTCAGCTGGTAGAGCGGAGGACTGTAGTGTGTCGCAAATCTGTCATCCTTAGGTCGCTGGTTCAATTCCGGCTCGAAGGAGCCTCGGCTGCGTTTTTGGAAAGAGTGAGCATTCACCAGCACGCGGGCCACAGCAACACAGATGAGCTGAAAACGCGACACCGCTTTCAGGACACATCAGCACACGCCCTTCCCCCTCTGCAACGAGCCAGCTGTCTCCGTGCTGCAGCTGACGGCCAGCAGGGTGCCTTTTTTTCAACACAAACGCATGAAAGCACTTTGTGCTCACTGCAACCAAATTAAGTCTTCTATCAGTCAGGCGGGGCCACCCGACGTCACCTCACGCTCGTGGTGGCTGCGCCAAGGTTGAAGTCGTTTCGACCTCCAATCAGCAATTGCCATCTCCTCAGCACTTCTTTCCTCGTCCATGTGGCCTTCCGCCTCGCCTGGGTCCACCAGCTGCCGCTGCTGCTCCTCCGACAAGTTGGTTGTTTCAGCGAGACAGGCATCAGCAATGTTTGGTCTCAGCCGTCCGACGGATGAGAGGATTTTCTGCACATCCTGGAGCGTGGCTACTCAGGATCCACTGCGGAAGAAGTCAAAGCATGGCCAGCTCACCGCCCGGGCGATTAGCTCAAATGGCAGAGTGCATGCTTGAGGTAGTGGGATCAATGCCCGCATTCTTCACTTGCTTTTAAAACTGCAAGTGCACCCACTCACTCAGCTGGTCTGCAGCAGACGGATTACCGTTTGCGTACGCCGCCTCCCTGAGAGTGGTCCCGAAAGATCAAAAGCTTCAAGCGTGAGCGACAGGCAGGTCCTGCTGTTTCAGGGTGCAGCGTAGGAAGAAAGTCGAGCTGCGCAGCGAAGGCAAACGCCTGCGGGTGAAAGTCAGCTCCTTGAAAGGATCATACAGGTGGTGGGTGAGCTGCCTGAGGTCAGCGGGCACGTCCTGGACGTGTTTGGAGGCAACTTGAACCAGTCGGTAAGCTGCGGCCCAAACCCTAACCTGACATGTACATGAAGCTGCGAGTCAGGTACTGTACCGGCAGAATCTGGCAGTTTCGGATCAGCACTCAAGACGATTTCTTCATGCCAGCACTGGCCGAAGCTGTGGAGATCAGCCATTGGCTCAGGATCTCCCAGAGTGACAGATTTTCAGGGAGGCAACGGCGTCACATTAGTGGAGGAGTGCGGCAAAGTATCAGCAAGGGAGAGCCACTGCTGGGCTCTCCTTCGATAGCTCAGCTGGTAGAGCGGAGGACTGTAGTGTGTCGCAAATCTGTCATCCTTAGGTCGCCGGTTCAATTCCGGCTCGAAGGAGCCTCGGCTGCGTTTTTGGAAAGAGTGAGCATTCACCAGCACGCGGGCCACAGCAACACAGATGAGCTGAAAACGCGACACCGCTTTCAGGACACATCAGCACACGCCCTTCCCCCTCTGCAACGAGCCAGCTGTCTCCGTGCTGCAGCTGACGGCCAGCAGGGTGCCTTTTTTTTCAACACAAACGCATGAAAGCACTTTGTGCTCACTGCAACCAAATTAAGTCTTCTATCAGTCAGGCGGGGCCACCCGACGTCACCTCACGCTCGTGGTGGCTGCGCCAAGGTTGAAGTCGTTTCGACCTCCAATCAGCAATTGCCATCTCCTCAGCACTTCTTTCCTCGTCCATGTGGCCTTCCGCCTCGCCTGAGTCCACCAGCTGCCGCTGCTGCTGCTCCTCCGACAAGTTGGTTGTTTCAGCGAGACAGGCATCAGCAATGTTTGGTCTCAGCCGTCCGACGGATGAGAGGATTTTCTGCACATCCTGGAGCGTGGCTACTCAGGATCCACTGCGGAAGAAGTCAAAGCATGGCCAGCTCACCGCCCGGGCGATTGGCTCAAATGGCAGAGTGCATGCTTGAGGTAGTGGGATCAATGCCCGCATTCTTCACTTGCTTTTAAAACTGCAAGTGCACCCACTCACTCAGCTGGTCTGCAGCAGACGGATTACCGTTTGCGTACGCCGCCTCCCTGAGAGTGGTCCCGAAAGATCAAAAGCTTCAAGCGTGAGCGACAGGCAGGTCCTGCTGTTTCAGGGTGCAGCGTAGGAAGAAAGTCGAGCTGCGCAGCGAAGGCAAACGCCTGCGGGTGAAAGTCAGCTCCTTGAAAGGATCATACAGGTGGTGGGTGAGCTGCCTGAGGTCAGCGGGCACGTCCTGGACGTGTTTGGAGGCAACTTGAACCAGTCGGTAAGCTGCGGCCCAAACCCTAACCTGACATGTACATGAAGCTGCGAGTCAGGTACTGTACCGGCAGAATCTGGCAGTTTCGGATCAGCACTCAAGACGATTTCTTCATGCCAGCACTGGCCGAAGCTGTGGAGATCAGCCATTGGCTCAGGATCTCCCAGAGTGACAGATTTTCAGGGAGGCAACGGCGTCACATTAGTGGAGGAGTGCGGCAAAGTATCAGCAAGGGAGAGCCACTGCTGGGCTCTCCTTCGATAGCTCAGCTGGTAGAGCGGAGGACTGTAGTGTGTCGCAAATCTGTCATCCTTAGGTCGCCGGTTCAATTCCGGCTCGAAGGAGCCTCGGCTGCGTTTTTGGAAAGAGTGAGCATTCACCAGCACGCGGGCCACAGCAACACAGATGAGCTGAAAACGCGACACCGCTTTCAGGACACATCAGCACACGCCCTTCCCCCTCTGCAACGAGCCAGCTGTCTCCGTGCTGCAGCTGACGGCCAGCAGGGTGCCTTTTTTTCAACACAAACGCATGAAAGCACTTTGTGCTCACTGCAACCAAATTAAGTCTTCTATCAGTCAGGCGGGGCCACCCGACGTCACCTCACGCTCGTGGTGGCTGCGCCAAGGTTGAAGTCGTTTCGACCTCCAATCAGCAATTGCCATCTCCTCAGCACTTCTTTCCTCGTCCATGTGGCCTTCCGCCTCGCCTGGGTCCACCAGCTGCCGCTGCTGCTCCTCCGACAAGTTGGTTGTTTCAGCGAGACAGGCATCAGCAATGTTTGGTCTCAGCCGTCCGACGGATGAGAGGATTTTCTGCACATCCTGGAGCGTGGCTACTCAGGATCCACTGCGGAAGAAGTCAAAGCATGGCCAGTTCACCGACCGGGCGATTAGCTCAAATGGCAGAGTGCATGCGTGAGGTAGTGGGATCAATGCCCGCATTCTTCACTTGCTTTTAAAACTGCAAGTGCACCCACTCACTCAGCTGGTCTGCAGCAGACGGATTACCGTTTGCGTACGCCGCCTCCCTGAGAGTGGTCCCGAAAGATCAAAAGCTTCAAGCGTGAGCGACAGGCAGGTCCTGCTGTTTCAGGGTGCAGCGTAGGAAGAAAGTCGAGCTGCGCAGCGAAGGCAAACGCCTGCGGGTGAAAGTCAGCTCCTTGAAAGGATCATACAGGTGGTGGGTGAGCTGCCTGAGGTCAGCGGGCACGTCCTGGACGTGTTTGGAGGCAACTTGAACCAGTCGGTAAGTTGCGGCCCAAACCCTAACCTGACATGTACATGAAGCTGCGAGTCAGGTACTGTACCGGCAGAATCTGGCAGTTTCGGATCAGCACTCAAGACGATTTCTTCATGCCAGCACTGGCCGAAGCTGTGGAGATCAGCCATTGGCTCAGGATCTCCCAGAGTGACAGATTTTCAGGGAGGCAACGGCGTCACATTAGTGGAGGAGTGCGGCAAAGTATCAGCAAGGGAGAGCCACTGCTCGGCTCTCCTTCGATAGCTCAGCTGGTAGAGCGGAGGACTGTAGTGTGTCGCAAATCTGTCATCCTTAGGTCGCTGGTTCAATTCCGGCTCGAAGGAGCCTCGGCTGCGTTTTTGGAAAGAGTGAGCATTCACCAGCACGCGGGCCACAGCAACACAGATGAGCTGAAAACGCGACACCGCTTTCAGGACACATCAGCACACGCCCTTCCCCCTCTGCAACGAGCCAGCTGTCTCCGTGCTGCAGCTGACGGCCAGCAGGGTGCCTTTTTTTCAACACAAACGCATGAAAGCACTTTGTGCTCACTGCAACCAAATTAAGTCTTCTATCAGTCAGGCGGGGCCACCCGACGTCACCTCACGCTCGTGGTGGCTGCGCCAAGGTTGAAGTCGTTTCGACCTCCAATCAGCAATTGCCATCTCCTCAGCACTTCTTTCCTCGTCCATGTGGCCTTCCGCCTCGCCTGAGTCCACCAGCTGCCGCTGCTGCTCCTCCGACAAGTTGGTTGTTTCAGCGAGACAGGCATCAGCAATGTTTGGTCTCAGCCGTCCGACGGATGAGAGGATTTTCTGCACATCCTGGAGCGTGGCTACTCAGGATCCACTGCGGAAGAAGTCAAAGCATGGCCAGTTCACCGACCGGGCGATTAGCTCAAATGGCAGAGTGCATACGTGAGGTAGTGGGATCAATGCCCGCATTCTTCACTTGCTTTTAAAACTGCAAGTGCACCCACTCACTCAGCTGGTCTGCAGCAGACGGATTACCGTTTGCGTACGCCGCCTCCCTGAGAGTGGTCCCGAAAGATCAAAAGCTTCAAGCGTGAGCGACAGGCAGGTCCTGCTGTTTCAGGGTGCAGCGTAGGAAGAAAGTCGAGCTGCGCAGCGAAGGCAAACGCCTGCGGGTGAAAGTCAGCTCCTTGAAAGGATCATACAGGTGGTGGGTGAGCTGCCTGAGGTCAGCGGGCACGTCCTGGACGTGTTTGGAGGCAACTTGAACCAGTCGGTAAGTTGCGGCCCAAACCCTAACCTGACATGTACATGAAGCTGCGAGTCAGGTACTGTACCGGCAGAATCTGGCAGTTTCGGATCAGCACTCAAGACGATTTCTTCATGCCAGCACTGGCCGAAGCTGTGGAGATCAGCCATTGGCTCAGGATCTCCCAGAGTGACAGATTTTCAGGGAGGCAACGGCGTCACATTAGTGGAGGAGTGCGGCAAAGTATCAGCAAGGGAGAGCCACTGCTGGGCTCTCCTTCGATAGCTCAGCTGGTAGAGCGGAGGACTGTAGTGTGTCGCAAATCTGTCATCCTTAGGTCGCCGGTTCAATTCCGGCTCGAAGGAGCCTCGGCTGCGTTTTTGGAAAGAGTGAGCATTCACCAGCACGCGGGCCACAGCAACACAGATGAGCTGAAAACGCGACACCGCTTTCAGGACACATCAGCACACGCCCTTCCCCCTCTGCAACGAGCCAGCTGTCTCCGTGCTGCAGCTGACGGCCAGCAGGGTGCCTTTTTTTCAACACAAACGCATGAAAGCACTTTGTGCTCACTGCAACCAAATTAAGTCTTCTATCAGTCAGGCGGGGCCACCCGACGTCACCTCACGCTCGTGGTGGCTGCGCCAAGGTTGAAGTCGTTTCGACCTCCAATCAGCAATTGCCATCTCCTCAGCACTTCTTTCCTCGTCCATGTGGCCTTCCGCCTCGCCTGGGTCCACCAGCTGCCGCTGCTGCTCCTCCGACAAGTTGGTTGTTTCAGCGAGACAGGCATCAGCAATGTTTGGTCTCAGCCGTCCGACGGATGAGAGGATTTTCTGCACATCCTGGAGCGTGGCTACTCAGGATCCACTGCGGAAGAAGTCAAAGCATGGCCAGCTCACCGCCCGGGCGATTGGCTCAAATGGCAGAGTGCATGCTTGAGGTAGTGGGATCAATGCCCGCATTCTTCACTTGCTTTTAAAACTGCAAGTGCACCCACTCACTCAGCTGGTCTGCAGCAGACGGATTACCGTTTGCGTACGCCGCCTCCCTGAGAGTGGTCCCGAAAGATCAAAAGCTTCAAGCGTGAGCGACAGGCAGGTCCTGCTGTTTCAGGGTGCAGCGTAGGAAGAAAGTCGAGCTGCGCAGCGAAGGCAAACGCCTGCGGGTGAAAGTCAGCTCCTTGAAAGGATCATACAGGTGGTGGGTGAGCTGCCTGAGGTCAGCGGGCACGTCCTGGACGTGTTTGGAGGCAACTTGAACCAGTCGGTAAGCTGCGGCCCAAACCCTAACCTGACATGTACATGAAGCTGCGAGTCAGGTACTGTACCGGCAGAATCTGGCAGTTTCGGATCAGCACTCAAGACGATTTCTTCATGCCAGCACTGGCCGAAGCTGTGGAGATCAGCCATTGGCTCAGGATCTCCCAGAGTGACAGATTTTCAGGGAGGCAACGGCGTCACATTAGTGGAGGAGTGCGGCAAAGTATCAGCAAGGGAGAGCCACTGCTGGGCTCTCCTTCGATAGCTCAGCTGGTAGAGCGGAGGACTGTAGTGTGTCGCAAATCTGTCATCCTTAGGTCGCCGGTTCAATTCCGGCTCGAAGGAGCCTCGGCTGCGTTTTTGGAAAGAGTGAGCATTCACCAGCACGCGGGCCACAGCAACACAGATGAGCTGAAAACGCGACACCGCTTTCAGGACACATCAGCACACGCCCTTCCCCCTCTGCAACGAGCCAGCTGTCTCCGTGCTGCAGCTGACGGCCAGCAGGGTGCCTTTTTTTCAACACAAACGCATGAAAGCACTTTGTGCTCACTGCAACCAAATTAAGTCTTCTATCAGTCAGGCGGGGCCACCCGACGTCACCTCACGCTCGTGGTGGCTGCGCCAAGGTTGAAGTCGTTTCGACCTCCAATCAGCAATTGCCATCTCCTCAGCACTTCTTTCCTCGTCCATGTGGCCTTCCGCCTCGCCTGGGTCCACCAGCTGCCGCTGCTGCTCCTCCGACAAGTTGGTTGTTTCAGCGAGACAGGCATCAGCAATGTTTGGTCTCAGCCGTCCGACGGATGAGAGGATTTTCTGCACATCCTGGAGCGTGGCTACTCAGGATCCACTGCGGAAGAAGTCAAAGCATGGCCAGTTCACCGACCGGGCGATTAGCTCAAATGGCAGAGTGCATGCGTGAGGTAGTGGGATCAATGCCCGCATTCTTCACTTGCTTTTAAAACTGCAAGTGCACCCACTCACTCAGCTGGTCTGCAGCAGACGGATTACCGTTTGCGTACGCCGCCTCCCTGAGAGTGGTCCCGAAAGATCAAAAGCTTCAAGCGTGAGCGACAGGCAGGTCCTGCTGTTTCAGGGTGCAGCGTAGGAAGAAAGTCGAGCTGCGCAGCGAAGGCAAACGCCTGCGGGTGAAAGTCAGCTCCTTGAAAGGATCATACAGGTGGTGGGTGAGCTGCCTGAGGTCAGCGGGCACGTCCTGGACGTGTTTGGAGGCAACTTGAACCAGTCGGTAAGTTGCGGCCCAAACCCTAACCTGACATGTACATGAAGCTGCGAGTCAGGTACTGTACCGGCAGAATCTGGCAGTTTCGGATCAGCACTCAAGACGATTTCTTCATGCCAGCACTGGCCGAAGCTGTGGAGATCAGCCATTGGCTCAGGATCTCCCAGAGTGACAGATTTTCAGGGAGGCAACGGCGTCACATTAGTGGAGGAGTGCGGCAAAGTATCAGCAAGGGAGAGCCACTGCTGGGCTCTCCTTCGATAGCTCAGCTGGTAGAGCGGAGGACTGTAGTGTGTCGCAAATCTGTCATCCTTAGGTCGCTGGTTCAATTCCGGCTCGAAGGAGCCTCGGCTGCGTTTTTGGAAAGAGTGAGCATTCACCAGCACGCGGGCCACAGCAACACAGATGAGCTGAAAACGCGACACCGCTTTCAGGACACATCAGCACACGCCCTTCCCCCTCTGCAACGAGCCAGCTGTCTCCGTGCTGCAGCTGACGGCCAGCAGGGTGCCTTTTTTTCAACACAAACGCATGAAAGCACTTTGTGCTCACTGCAACCAAATTAAGTCTTCTATCAGTCAGGCGGGGCCACCCGACGTCACCTCACGCTCGTGGTGGCTGTGCCAAGGTTGAAGTCGTTTCGACCTCCAATCAGCAATTGCCATCTCCTCAGCACTTCTTTCCTCGTCCATGTGGCCTTCCGCCTCGCCTGAGTCCACCAGCTGCCGCTGCTGCTCCTCCGACAAGTTGGTTGTTTCAGCGAGACAGGCATCAGCAATGTTTGGTCTCAGCCGTCCGACGGATGAGAGGATTTTCTGCACATCCTGGAGCGTGGCTACTCAGGATCCACTGCGGAAGAAGTCAAAGCATGGCCAGCTCACCGCCCGGGCGATTAGCTCAAATGGCAGAGTGCATGCGTGAGGTAGTGGGATCAATGCCCGCATTCTTCACTTGCTTTTAAAACTGCAAGTGCACCCACTCACTCAGCTGGTCTGCAGCAGACGGATTACCGTTTGCGTACGCCGCCTCCCTGAGAGTGGTCCCGAAAGATCAAAAGCTTCAAGCGTGAGCGACAGGCAGGTCCTGCTGTTTCAGGGTGCAGCGTAGGAAGAAAGTCGAGCTGCGCAGCGAAGGCAAACGCCTGCGGGTGAAAGTCAGCTCCTTGAAAGGATCATACAGGTGGTGGGTGAGCTGCCTGAGGTCAGCGGGCACGTCCTGGACGTGTTTGGAGGCAACTTGAACCAGTCGGTAAGTTGCGGCCCAAACCCTAACCTGACATGTACATGAAGCTGCGAGTCAGGTACTGTACCGGCAGAATCTGGCAGTTTCGGATCAGCACTCAAGACGATTTCTTCATGCCAGCACTGGCCGAAGCTGTGGAGATCAGCCATTGGCTCAGGATCTCCCAGAGTGACAGATTTTCAGGGAGGCAACGGCGTCACATTAGTGGAGGAGTGCGGCAAAGTATCAGCAAGGGAGAGCCACTGCTCGGCTCTCCTTCGATAGCTCAGCTGGTAGAGCGGAGGACTGTAGTGTGTCGCAAATCTGTCATCCTTAGGTCGCTGGTTCAATTCCGGCTCGAAGGAGCCTCGGCTGCGTTTTTGTAAAGAGTGAGCATTCACCAGCACGCGGGCCACAGCAACACAGATGAGCTGAAAACGCGACACCGCTTTCAGGACACATCAGCACACGCCCTTCCCCCTCTGCAACGAGCCAGCTGTCTCCGTGCTGCAGCTGACGGCCAGCAGGGTGCCTTTTTTTCAACACAAACGCATGAAAGCACTTTGTGCTCACTGCAACCAAATTAAGTCTTCTATCAGTCAGGCGGGGCCACCCGACGTCACCTCACGCTCGTGGTGGCTGCGCCAAGGTTGAAGTCGTTTCGACCTCCAATCAGCAATTGCCATCTCCTCAGCACTTCTTTCCTCGTCCATGTGGCCTTCCGCCTCGCCTGAGTCCACCAGCTGCCGCTGCTGCTCCTCCGACAAGTTGGTTGTTTCAGCGAGACAGGCATCAGCAATGTTTGGTCTCAGCCGTCCGACGGATGAGAGGATTTTCTGCACATCCTGGAGCGTGGCTACTCAGGATCCACTGCGGAAGAAGTCAAAGCATGGCCAGTTCACCGACCGGGCGATTAGCTCAAATGGCAGAGTGCATGCGTGAGGTAGTGGGATCAATGCCCGCATTCTTCACTTGCTTTTAAAACTGCAAGTGCACCCACTCACTCAGCTGGTCTGCAGCAGACGGATTACCGTTTGCGTACGCCGCCTCCCTGAGAGTGGTCCCGAAAGATCAAAAGCTTCAAGCGTGAGCGACAGGCAGGTCCTGCTGTTTCAGGGTGCAGCGTAGGAAGAAAGTCGAGCTGCGCAGCGAAGGCAAACGCCTGCGGGTGAAAGTCAGCTCCTTGAAAGGATCATACAGGTGGTGGGTGAGCTGCCTGAGGTCAGCGGGCACGTCCTGGACGTGTTTGGAGGCAACTTGAACCAGTCGGTAAGTTGCGGCCCAAACCCTAACCTGACATGTACATGAAGCTGCGAGTCAGGTACTGTACCGGCAGAATCTGGCAGTTTCGGATCAGCACTCAAGACGATTTCTTCATGCCAGCACTGGCCGAAGCTGTGGAGATCAGCCATTGGCTCAGGATCTCCCAGAGTGACAGATTTTCAGGGAGGCAACGGCGTCACATTAGTGGAGGAGTGCGGCAAAGTATCAGCAAGGGAGAGCCACTGCTGGGCTCTCCTTCGATAGCTCAGCTGGTAGAGCGGAGGACTGTAGTGTGTCGCAAATCTGTCATCCTTAGGTCGCCGGTTCAATTCCGGCTCGAAGGAGCCTCGGCTGCGTTTTTGGAAAGAGTGAGCATTCACCAGCACGCGGGCCACAGCAACACAGATGAGCTGAAAACGCGACACCGCTTTCAGGACACATCAGCACACGCCCTTCCCCCTCTGCAACGAGCCAGCTGTCTCCGTGCTGCAGCTGACGGCCAGCAGGGTGCCTTTTTTTCAACACAAACGCATGAAAGCACTTTGTGCTCACTGCAACCAAATTAAGTCTTCTATCAGTCAGGCGGGGCCACCCGACGTCACCTCACGCTCGTGGTGGCTGCGCCAAGGTTGAAGTCGTTTCGACCTCCAATCAGCAATTGCCATCTCCTCAGCACTTCTTTCCTCGTCCATGTGGCCTTCCGCCTCGCCTGGGTCCACCAGCTGCCGCTGCTGCTCCTCCGACAAGTTGGTTGTTTCAGCGAGACAGGCATCAGCAATGTTTGGTCTCAGCCGTCCGACGGATGAGAGGATTTTCTGCACATCCTGGAGCGTGGCTACTCAGGATCCACTGCGGAAGAAGTCAAAGCATGGCCAGCTCACCGCCCGGGCGATTGGCTCAAATGGCAGAGTGCATGCTTGAGGTAGTGGGATCAATGCCCGCATTCTTCACTTGCTTTTAAAACTGCAAGTGCACCCACTCACTCAGCTGGTCTGCAGCAGACGGATTACCGTTTGCGTACGCCGCCTCCCTGAGAGTGGTCCCGAAAGATCAAAAGCTTCAAGCGTGAGCGACAGGCAGGTCCTGCTGTTTCAGGGTGCAGCGTAGGAAGAAAGTCGAGCTGCGCAGCGAAGGCAAACGCCTGCGGGTGAAAGTCAGCTCCTTGAAAGGATCATACAGGTGGTGGGTGAGCTGCCTGAGGTCAGCGGGCACGTCCTGGACGTGTTTGGAGGCAACTTGAACCAGTCGGTAAGCTGCGGCCCAAACCCTAACCTGACATGTACATGAAGCTGCGAGTCAGGTACTGTACCGGCAGAATCTGGCAGTTTCGGATCAGCACTCAAGACGATTTCTTCATGCCAGCACTGGCCGAAGCTGTGGAGATCAGCCATTGGCTCAGGATCTCCCAGAGTGACAGATTTTCAGGGAGGCAACGGCGTCACATTAGTGGAGGAGTGCGGCAAAGTATCAGCAAGGGAGAGCCACTGCTGGGCTCTCCTTCGATAGCTCAGCTGGTAGAGCGGAGGACTGTAGTGTGTCGCAAATCTGTCATCCTTAGGTCGCCGGTTCAATTCCGGCTCGAAGGAGCCTCGGCTGCGTTTTTGGAAAGAGTGAGCATTCACCAGCACGCGGGCCACAGCAACACAGATGAGCTGAAAACGCGACACCGCTTTCAGGACACATCAGCACACGCCCTTCCCCCTCTGCAACGAGCCAGCTGTCTCCGTGCTGCAGCTGACGGCCAGCAGGGTGCCTTTTTTTCAACACAAACGCATGAAAGCACTTTGTGCTCACTGCAACCAAATTAAGTCTTCTATCAGTCAGGCGGGGCCACCCGACGTCACCTCACGCTCGTGGTGGCTGCGCCAAGGTTGAAGTCGTTTCGACCTCCAATCAGCAATTGCCATCTCCTCAGCACTTCTTTCCTCGTCCATGTGGCCTTCCGCCTCGCCTGGGTCCACCAGCTGCCGCTGCTGCTCCTCCGACAAGTTGGTTGTTTCAGCGAGACAGGCATCAGCAATGTTTGGTCTCAGCCGTCCGACGGATGAGAGGATTTTCTGCACATCCTGGAGCGTGGCTACTCAGGATCCACTGCGGAAGAAGTCAAAGCATGGCCAGTTCACCGACCGGGCGATTAGCTCAAATGGCAGAGTGCATGCGTGAGGTAGTGGGATCAATGCCCGCATTCTTCACTTGCTTTTAAAACTGCAAGTGCACCCACTCACTCAGCTGGTCTGCAGCAGACGGATTACCGTTTGCGTACGCCGCCTCCCTGAGAGTGGTCCCGAAAGATCAAAAGCTTCAAGCGTGAGCGACAGGCAGGTCCTGCTGTTTCAGGGTGCAGCGTAGGAAGAAAGTCGAGCTGCGCAGCGAAGGCAAACGCCTGCGGGTGAAAGTCAGCTCCTTGAAAGGATCATACAGGTGGTGGGTGAGCTGCCTGAGGTCAGCGGGCACGTCCTGGACGTGTTTGGAGGCAACTTGAACCAGTCGGTAAGTTGCGGCCCAAACCCTAACCTGACATGTACATGAAGCTGCGAGTCAGGTACTGTACCGGCAGAATCTGGCAGTTTCGGATCAGCACTCAAGACGATTTCTTCATGCCAGCACTGGCCGAAGCTGTGGAGATCAGCCATTGGCTCAGGATCTCCCAGAGTGACAGATTTTCAGGGAGGCAACGGCGTCACATTAGTGGAGGAGTGCGGCAAAGTATCAGCAAGGGAGAGCCACTGCTCGGCTCTCCTTCGATAGCTCAGCTGGTAGAGCGGAGGACTGTAGTGTGTCGCAAATCTGTCATCCTTAGGTCGCTGGTTCAATTCCGGCTCGAAGGAGCCTCGGCTGCGTTTTTGTAAAGAGTGAGCATTCACCAGCACGCGGGCCACAGCAACACAGATGAGCTGAAAACGCGACACCGCTTTCAGGACACATCAGCACACGCCCTTCCCCCTCTGCAACGAGCCAGCTGTCTCCGTGCTGCAGCTGACGGCCAGCAGGGTGCCTTTTTTTCAACACAAACGCATGAAAGCACTTTGTGCTCACTGCAACCAAATTAAGTCTTCTATCAGTCAGGCGGGGCCACCCGACGTCACCTCACGCTCGTGGTGGCTGCGCCAAGGTTGAAGTCGTTTCGACCTCCAATCAGCAATTGCCATCTCCTCAGCACTTCTTTCCTCGTCCATGTGGCCTTCCGCCTCGCCTGAGTCCACCAGCTGCCGCTGCTGCTCCTCCGACAAGTTGGTTGTTTCAGCGAGACAGGCATCAGCAATGTTTGGTCTCAGCCGTCCGACGGATGAGAGGATTTTCTGCACATCCTGGAGCGTGGCTACTCAGGATCCACTGCGGAAGAAGTCAAAGCATGGCCAGTTCACCGACCGGGCGATTAGCTCAAATGGCAGAGTGCATGCGTGAGGTAGTGGGATCAATGCCCGCATTCTTCACTTGCTTTTAAAACTGCAAGTGCACCCACTCACTCAGCTGGTCTGCAGCAGACGGATTACCGTTTGCGTACGCCGCCTCCCTGAGAGTGGTCCCGAAAGATCAAAAGCTTCAAGCGTGAGCGACAGGCAGGTCCTGCTGTTTCAGGGTGCAGCGTAGGAAGAAAGTCGAGCTGCGCAGCGAAGGCAAACGCCTGCGGGTGAAAGTCAGCTCCTTGAAAGGATCATACAGGTGGTGGGTGAGCTGCCTGAGGTCAGCGGGCACGTCCTGGACGTGTTTGGAGGCAACTTGAACCAGTCGGTAAGTTGCGGCCCAAACCCTAACCTGACATGTACATGAAGCTGCGAGTCAGGTACTGTACCGGCAGAATCTGGCAGTTTCGGATCAGCACTCAAGACGATTTCTTCATGCCAGCACTGGCCGAAGCTGTGGAGATCAGCCATTGGCTCAGGATCTCCCAGAGTGACAGATTTTCAGGGAGGCAACGGCGTCACATTAGTGGAGGAGTGCGGCAAAGTATCAGCAAGGGAGAGCCACTGCTGGGCTCTCCTTCGATAGCTCAGCTGGTAGAGCGGAGGACTGTAGTGTGTCGCAAATCTGTCATCCTTAGGTCGCCGGTTCAATTCCGGCTCGAAGGAGCCTCGGCTGCGTTTTTGGAAAGAGTGAGCATTCACCAGCACGCGGGCCACAGCAACACAGATGAGCTGAAAACGCGACACCGCTTTCAGGACACATCAGCACACGCCCTTCCCCCTCTGCAACGAGCCAGCTGTCTCCGTGCTGCAGCTGACGGCCAGCAGGGTGCCTTTTTTTCAACACAAACGCATGAAAGCACTTTGTGCTCACTGCAACCAAATTAAGTCTTCTATCAGTCAGGCGGGGCCACCCGACGTCACCTCACGCTCGTGGTGGCTGCGCCAAGGTTGAAGTCGTTTCGACCTCCAATCAGCAATTGCCATCTCCTCAGCACTTCTTTCCTCGTCCATGTGGCCTTCCGCCTCGCCTGGGTCCACCAGCTGCCGCTGCTGCTCCTCCGACAAGTTGGTTGTTTCAGCGAGACAGGCATCAGCAATGTTTGGTCTCAGCCGTCCGACGGATGAGAGGATTTTCTGCACATCCTGGAGCGTGGCTACTCAGGATCCACTGCGGAAGAAGTCAAAGCATGGCCAGCTCACCGCCCGGGCGATTGGCTCAAATGGCAGAGTGCATGCTTGAGGTAGTGGGATCAATGCCCGCATTCTTCACTTGCTTTTAAAACTGCAAGTGCACCCACTCACTCAGCTGGTCTGCAGCAGACGGATTACCGTTTGCGTACGCCGCCTCCCTGAGAGTGGTCCCGAAAGATCAAAAGCTTCAAGCGTGAGCGACAGGCAGGTCCTGCTGTTTCAGGGTGCAGCGTAGGAAGAAAGTCGAGCTGCGCAGCGAAGGCAAACGCCTGCGGGTGAAAGTCAGCTCCTTGAAAGGATCATACAGGTGGTGGGTGAGCTGCCTGAGGTCAGCGGGCACGTCCTGGACGTGTTTGGAGGCAACTTGAACCAGTCGGTAAGCTGCGGCCCAAACCCTAACCTGACATGTACATGAAGCTGCGAGTCAGGTACTGTACCGGCAGAATCTGGCAGTTTCGGATCAGCACTCAAGACGATTTCTTCATGCCAGCACTGGCCGAAGCTGTGGAGATCAGCCATTGGCTCAGGATCTCCCAGAGTGACAGATTTTCAGGGAGGCAACGGCGTCACATTAGTGGAGGAGTGCGGCAAAGTATCAGCAAGGGAGAGCCACTGCTGGGCTCTCCTTCGATAGCTCAGCTGGTAGAGCGGAGGACTGTAGTGTGTCGCAAATCTGTCATCCTTAGGTCGCCGGTTCAATTCCGGCTCGAAGGAGCCTCGGCTGCGTTTTTGGAAAGAGTGAGCATTCACCAGCACGCGGGCCACAGCAACACAGATGAGCTGAAAACGCGACACCGCTTTCAGGACACATCAGCACACGCCCTTCCCCCTCTGCAACGAGCCAGCTGTCTCCGTGCTGCAGCTGACGGCCAGCAGGGTGCCTTTTTTTCAACACAAACGCATGAAAGCACTTTGTGCTCACTGCAACCAAATTAAGTCTTCTATCAGTCAGGCGGGGCCACCCGACGTCACCTCACGCTCGTGGTGGCTGCGCCAAGGTTGAAGTCGTTTCGACCTCCAATCAGCAATTGCCATCTCCTCAGCACTTCTTTCCTCGTCCATGTGGCCTTCCGCCTCGCCTGGGTCCACCAGCTGCCGCTGCTGCTCCTCCGACAAGTTGGTTGTTTCAGCGAGACAGGCATCAGCAATGTTTGGTCTCAGCCGTCCGACGGATGAGAGGATTTTCTGCACATCCTGGAGCGTGGCTACTCAGGATCCACTGCGGAAGAAGTCAAAGCATGGCCAGTTCACCGACCGGGCGATTAGCTCAAATGGCAGAGTGCATGCGTGAGGTAGTGGGATCAATGCCCGCATTCTTCACTTGCTTTTAAAACTGCAAGTGCACCCACTCACTCAGCTGGTCTGCAGCAGACGGATTACCGTTTGCGTACGCCGCCTCCCTGAGAGTGGTCCCGAAAGATCAAAAGCTTCAAGCGTGAGCGACAGGCAGGTCCTGCTGTTTCAGGGTGCAGCGTAGGAAGAAAGTCGAGCTGCGCAGCGAAGGCAAACGCCTGCGGGTGAAAGTCAGCTCCTTGAAAGGATCATACAGGTGGTGGGTGAGCTGCCTGAGGTCAGCGGGCACGTCCTGGACGTGTTTGGAGGCAACTTGAACCAGTCGGTAAGTTGCGGCCCAAACCCTAACCTGACATGTACATGAAGCTGCGAGTCAGGTACTGTACCGGCAGAATCTGGCAGTTTCGGATCAGCACTCAAGACGATTTCTTCATGCCAGCACTGGCCGAAGCTGTGGAGATCAGCCATTGGCTCAGGATCTCCCAGAGTGACAGATTTTCAGGGAGGCAACGGCGTCACATTAGTGGAGGAGTGCGGCAAAGTATCAGCAAGGGAGAGCCACTGCTGGGCTCTCCTTCGATAGCTCAGCTGGTAGAGCGGAGGACTGTAGTGTGTCGCAAATCTGTCATCCTTAGGTCGCTGGTTCAATTCCGGCTCGAAGGAGCCTCGGCTGCGTTTTTGGAAAGAGTGAGCATTCACCAGCACGCGGGCCACAGCAACACAGATGAGCTGAAAACGCGACACCGCTTTCAGGACACATCAGCACACGCCCTTCCCCCTCTGCAACGAGCCAGCTGTCTCCGTGCTGCAGCTGACGGCCAGCAGGGTGCCTTTTTTTCAACACAAACGCATGAAAGCACTTTGTGCTCACTGCAACCAAATTAAGTCTTCTATCAGTCAGGCGGGGCCACCCGACGTCACCTCACGCTCGTGGTGGCTGTGCCAAGGTTGAAGTCGTTTCGACCTCCAATCAGCAATTGCCATCTCCTCAGCACTTCTTTCCTCGTCCATGTGGCCTTCCGCCTCGCCTGAGTCCACCAGCTGCCGCTGCTGCTCCTCCGACAAGTTGGTTGTTTCAGCGAGACAGGCATCAGCAATGTTTGGTCTCAGCCGTCCGACGGATGAGAGGATTTTCTGCACATCCTGGAGCGTGGCTACTCAGGATCCACTGCGGAAGAAGTCAAAGCATGGCCAGCTCACCGCCCGGGCGATTAGCTCAAATGGCAGAGTGCATGCGTGAGGTAGTGGGATCAATGCCCGCATTCTTCACTTGCTTTTAAAACTGCAAGTGCACCCACTCACTCAGCTGGTCTGCAGCAGACGGATTACCGTTTGCGTACGCCGCCTCCCTGAGAGTGGTCCCGAAAGATCAAAAGCTTCAAGCGTGAGCGACAGGCAGGTCCTGCTGTTTCAGGGTGCAGCGTAGGAAGAAAGTCGAGCTGCGCAGCGAAGGCAAACGCCTGCGGGTGAAAGTCAGCTCCTTGAAAGGATCATACAGGTGGTGGGTGAGCTGCCTGAGGTCAGCGGGCACGTCCTGGACGTGTTTGGAGGCAACTTGAACCAGTCGGTAAGTTGCGGCCCAAACCCTAACCTGACATGTACATGAAGCTGCGAGTCAGGTACTGTACCGGCAGAATCTGGCAGTTTCGGATCAGCACTCAAGACGATTTCTTCATGCCAGCACTGGCCGAAGCTGTGGAGATCAGCCATTGGCTCAGGATCTCCCAGAGTGACAGATTTTCAGGGAGGCAACGGCGTCACATTAGTGGAGGAGTGCGGCAAAGTATCAGCAAGGGAGAGCCACTGCTCGGCTCTCCTTCGATAGCTCAGCTGGTAGAGCGGAGGACTGTAGTGTGTCGCAAATCTGTCATCCTTAGGTCGCTGGTTCAATTCCGGCTCGAAGGAGCCTCGGCTGCGTTTTTGTAAAGAGTGAGCATTCACCAGCACGCGGGCCACAGCAACACAGATGAGCTGAAAACGCGACACCGCTTTCAGGACACATCAGCACACGCCCTTCCCCCTCTGCAACGAGCCAGCTGTCTCCGTGCTGCAGCTGACGGCCAGCAGGGTGCCTTTTTTTCAACACAAACGCATGAAAGCACTTTGTGCTCACTGCAACCAAATTAAGTCTTCTATCAGTCAGGCGGGGCCACCCGACGTCACCTCACGCTCGTGGTGGCTGCGCCAAGGTTGAAGTCGTTTCGACCTCCAATCAGCAATTGCCATCTCCTCAGCACTTCTTTCCTCGTCCATGTGGCCTTCCGCCTCGCCTGAGTCCACCAGCTGCCGCTGCTGCTCCTCCGACAAGTTGGTTGTTTCAGCGAGACAGGCATCAGCAATGTTTGGTCTCAGCCGTCCGACGGATGAGAGGATTTTCTGCACATCCTGGAGCGTGGCTACTCAGGATCCACTGCGGAAGAAGTCAAAGCATGGCCAGTTCACCGACCGGGCGATTAGCTCAAATGGCAGAGTGCATGCGTGAGGTAGTGGGATCAATGCCCGCATTCTTCACTTGCTTTTAAAACTGCAAGTGCACCCACTCACTCAGCTGGTCTGCAGCAGACGGATTACCGTTTGCGTACGCCGCCTCCCTGAGAGTGGTCCCGAAAGATCAAAAGCTTCAAGCGTGAGCGACAGGCAGGTCCTGCTGTTTCAGGGTGCAGCGTAGGAAGAAAGTCGAGCTGCGCAGCGAAGGCAAACGCCTGCGGGTGAAAGTCAGCTCCTTGAAAGGATCATACAGGTGGTGGGTGAGCTGCCTGAGGTCAGCGGGCACGTCCTGGACGTGTTTGGAGGCAACTTGAACCAGTCGGTAAGTTGCGGCCCAAACCCTAACCTGACATGTACATGAAGCTGCGAGTCAGGTACTGTACCGGCAGAATCTGGCAGTTTCGGATCAGCACTCAAGACGATTTCTTCATGCCAGCACTGGCCGAAGCTGTGGAGATCAGCCATTGGCTCAGGATCTCCCAGAGTGACAGATTTTCAGGGAGGCAACGGCGTCACATTAGTGGAGGAGTGCGGCAAAGTATCAGCAAGGGAGAGCCACTGCTGGGCTCTCCTTCGATAGCTCAGCTGGTAGAGCGGAGGACTGTAGTGTGTCGCAAATCTGTCATCCTTAGGTCGCCGGTTCAATTCCGGCTCGAAGGAGCCTCGGCTGCGTTTTTGGAAAGAGTGAGCATTCACCAGCACGCGGGCCACAGCAACACAGATGAGCTGAAAACGCGACACCGCTTTCAGGACACATCAGCACACGCCCTTCCCCCTCTGCAACGAGCCAGCTGTCTCCGTGCTGCAGCTGACGGCCAGCAGGGTGCCTTTTTTTCAACACAAACGCATGAAAGCACTTTGTGCTCACTGCAACCAAATTAAGTCTTCTATCAGTCAGGCGGGGCCACCCGACGTCACCTCACGCTCGTGGTGGCTGCGCCAAGGTTGAAGTCGTTTCGACCTCCAATCAGCAATTGCCATCTCCTCAGCACTTCTTTCCTCGTCCATGTGGCCTTCCGCCTCGCCTGGGTCCACCAGCTGCCGCTGCTGCTCCTCCGACAAGTTGGTTGTTTCAGCGAGACAGGCATCAGCAATGTTTGGTCTCAGCCGTCCGACGGATGAGAGGATTTTCTGCACATCCTGGAGCGTGGCTACTCAGGATCCACTGCGGAAGAAGTCAAAGCATGGCCAGCTCACCGCCCGGGCGATTAGCTCAAATGGCAGAGTGCATGCTTGAGGTAGTGGGATCAATGCCCGCATTCTTCACTTGCTTTTAAAACTGCAAGTGCACCCACTCACTCAGCTGGTCTGCAGCAGACGGATTACCGTTTGCGTACGCCGCCTCCCTGAGAGTGGTCCCGAAAGATCAAAAGCTTCAAGCGTGAGCGACAGGCAGGTCCTGCTGTTTCAGGGTGCAGCGTAGGAAGAAAGTCGAGCTGCGCAGCGAAGGCAAACGCCTGCGGGTGAAAGTCAGCTCCTTGAAAGGATCATACAGGTGGTGGGTGAGCTGCCTGAGGTCAGCGGGCACGTCCTGGACGTGTTTGGAGGCAACTTGAACCAGTCGGTAAGCTGCGGCCCAAACCCTAACCTGACATGTACATGAAGCTGCGAGTCAGGTACTGTACCGGCAGAATCTGGCAGTTTCGGATCAGCACTCAAGACGATTTCTTCATGCCAGCACTGGCCGAAGCTGTGGAGATCAGCCATTGGCTCAGGATCTCCAGAGTGACAGATTTTCAGGGAGGCAACGGCGTCACATTAGTGGAGGAGTGCGGCAAAGTATCAGCAAGGGAGAGCCACTGCTGGGCTCTCCTTCGATAGCTCAGCTGGTAGAGCGGAGGACTGTAGTGTGTCGCAAATCTGTCATCCTTAGGTCGCCGGTTCAATTCCGGCTCGAAGGAGCCTCGGCTGCGTTTTTGGAAAGAGTGAGCATTCACCAGCACGCGGGCCACAGCAACACAGATGAGCTGAAAACGCGACACCGCTTTCAGGACACATCAGCACACGCCCTTCCCCCTCTGCAACGAGCCAGCTGTCTCCGTGCTGCAGCTGACGGCCAGCAGGGTGCCTTTTTTTCAACACAAACGCATGAAAGCACTTTGTGCTCACTGCAACCAAATTAAGTCTTCTATCAGTCAGGCGGGGCCACCCGACGTCACCTCACGCTCGTGGTGGCTGCGCCAAGGTTGAAGTCGTTTCGACCTCCAATCAGCAATTGCCATCTCCTCAGCACTTCTTTCCTCGTCCATGTGGCCTTCCGCCTCGCCTGGGTCCACCAGCTGCCGCTGCTGCTCCTCCGACAAGTTGGTTGTTTCAGCGAGACAGGCATCAGCAATGTTTGGTCTCAGCCGTCCGACGGATGAGAGGATTTTCTGCACATCCTGGAGCGTGGCTACTCAGGATCCACTGCGGAAGAAGTCAAAGCATGGCCAGTTCACCGACCGGGCGATTAGCTCAAATGGCAGAGTGCATGCGTGAGGTAGTGGGATCAATGCCCGCATTCTTCACTTGCTTTTAAAACTGCAAGTGCACCCACTCACTCAGCTGGTCTGCAGCAGACGGATTACCGTTTGCGTACGCCGCCTCCCTGAGAGTGGTCCCGAAAGATCAAAAGCTTCAAGCGTGAGCGACAGGCAGGTCCTGCTGTTTCAGGGTGCAGCGTAGGAAGAAAGTCGAGCTGCGCAGCGAAGGCAAACGCCTGCGGGTGAAAGTCAGCTCCTTGAAAGGATCATACAGGTGGTGGGTGAGCTGCCTGAGGTCAGCGGGCACGTCCTGGACGTGTTTGGAGGCAACTTGAACCAGTCGGTAAGTTGCGGCCCAAACCCTAACCTGACATGTACATGAAGCTGCGAGTCAGGTACTGTACCGGCAGAATCTGGCAGTTTCGGATCAGCACTCAAGACGATTTCTTCATGCCAGCACTGGCCGAAGCTGTGGAGATCAGCCATTGGCTCAGGATCTCCCAGAGTGACAGATTTTCAGGGAGGCAACGGCGTCACATTAGTGGAGGAGTGCGGCAAAGTATCAGCAAGGGAGAGCCACTGCTGGGCTCTCCTTCGATAGCTCAGCTGGTAGAGCGGAGGACTGTAGTGTGTCGCAAATCTGTCATCCTTAGGTCGCTGGTTCAATTCCGGCTCGAAGGAGCCTCGGCTGCGTTTTTGGAAAGAGTGAGCATTCACCAGCACGCGGGCCACAGCAACACAGATGAGCTGAAAACGCGACACCGCTTTCAGGACACATCAGCACACGCCCTTCCCCCTCTGCAACGAGCCAGCTGTCTCCGTGCTGCAGCTGACGGCCAGCAGGGTGCCTTTTTTTCAACACAAACGCATGAAAGCACTTTGTGCTCACTGCAACCAAATTAAGTCTTCTATCAGTCAGGCGGGGCCACCCGACATCACCTCACGCTCGTGGTGGCTGCGCCAAGGTTGAAGTCGTTTCGACCTCCAATCAGCAATTGCCATCTCCTCAGCACTTCTTTCCTCGTCCATGTGGCCTTCCGCCTCGCCTGAGTCCACCAGCTGCCGCTGCTGCTCCTCCGACAAGTTGGTTGTTTCAGCGAGACAGGCATCAGCAATGTTTGGTCTCAGCCGTCCGACGGATGAGAGGATTTTCTGCACATCCTGGAGCGTGGCTACTCAGGATCCACTGCGGAAGAAGTCAAAGCATGGCCAGTTCACCGACCGGGCGATTAGCTCAAATGGCAGAGTGCATGCGTGAGGTAGTGGGATCAATGCCCGCATTCTTCACTTGCTTTTAAAACTGCAAGTGCACCCACTCACTCAGCTGGTCTGCAGCAGACGGATTACCGTTTGCGTACGCCGCCTCCCTGAGAGTGGTCCCGAAAGATCAAAAGCTTCAAGCGTGAGCGACAGGCAGGTCCTGCTGTTTCAGGGTGCAGCGTAGGAAGAAAGTCGAGCTGCGCAGCGAAGGCAAACGCCTGCGGGTGAAAGTCAGCTCCTTGAAAGGATCATACAGGTGGTGGGTGAGCTGCCTGAGGTCAGCGGGCACGTCCTGGACGTGTTTGGAGGCAACTTGAACCAGTCGGTAAGCTGCGGCCCAAACCCTAACCTGACATGTACATGAAGCTGCGAGTCAGGTACTGTACCGGCAGAATCTGGCAGTTTCGGATCAGCACTCAAGACGATTTCTTCATGCCAGCACTGGCCGAAGCTGTGGAGATCAGCCATTGGCTCAGGATCTCCCAGAGTGACAGATTTTCAGGGAGGCAACGGCGTCACATTAGTGGAGGAGTGCGGCAAAGTATCAGCAAGGGAGAGCCACTGCTGGGCTCTCCTTCGATAGCTCAGCTGGTAGAGCGGAGGACTGTAGTGTGTCGCAAATCTGTCATCCTTAGGTCGCCGGTTCAATTCCGGCTCGAAGGAGCCTCGGCTGCGTTTTTGGAAAGAGTGAGCATTCACCAGCACGCGGGCCACAGCAACACAGATGAGCTGAAAACGCGACACCGCTTTCAGGACACATCAGCACACGCCCTTCCCCCTCTGCAACGAGCCAGCTGTCTCCGTGCTGCAGCTGACGGCCAGCAGGGTGCCTTTTTTTCAACACAAACGCATGAAAGCACTTTGTGCTCACTGCAACCAAATTAAGTCTTCTATCAGTCAGGCGGGGCCACCCGACGTCACCTCACGCTCGTGGTGGCTGCGCCAAGGTTGAAGTCGTTTCGACCTCCAATCAGCAATTGCCATCTCCTCAGCACTTCTTTCCTCGTCCATGTGGCCTTCCGCCTCGCCTGGGTCCACCAGCTGCCGCTGCTGCTCCTCCGACAAGTTGGTTGTTTCAGCGAGACAGGCATCAGCAATGTTTGGTCTCAGCCGTCCGACGGATGAGAGGATTTTCTGCACATCCTGGAGCGTGGCTACTCAGGATCCACTGCGGAAGAAGTCAAAGCATGGCCAGTTCACCGACCGGGCGATTAGCTCAAATGGCAGAGTGCATGCGTGAGGTAGTGGGATCAATGCCCGCATTCTTCACTTGCTTTTAAAACTGCAAGTGCACCCACTCACTCAGCTGGTCTGCAGCAGACGGATTACCGTTTGCGTACGCCGCCTCCCTGAGAGTGGTCCCGAAAGATCAAAAGCTTCAAGCGTGAGCGACAGGCAGGTCCTGCTGTTTCAGGGTGCAGCGTAGGAAGAAAGTCGAGCTGCGCAGCGAAGGCAAACGCCTGCGGGTGAAAGTCAGCTCCTTGAAAGGATCATACAGGTGGTGGGTGAGCTGCCTGAGGTCAGCGGGCACGTCCTGGACGTGTTTGGAGGCAACTTGAACCAGTCGGTAAGTTGCGGCCCAAACCCTAACCTGACATGTACATGAAGCTGCGAGTCAGGTACTGTACCGGCAGAATCTGGCAGTTTCGGATCAGCACTCAAGACGATTTCTTCATGCCAGCACTGGCCGAAGCTGTGGAGATCAGCCATTGGCTCAGGATCTCCCAGAGTGACAGATTTTCAGGGAGGCAACGGCGTCACATTAGTGGAGGAGTGCGGCAAAGTATCAGCAAGGGAGAGCCACTGCTGGGCTCTCCTTCGATAGCTCAGCTGGTAGAGCGGAGGACTGTAGTGTGTCGCAAATCTGTCATCCTTAGGTCGCCGGTTCAATTCCGGCTCGAAGGAGCCTCGGCTGCGTTTTTGGAAAGAGTGAGCATTCACCAGCACGCGGGCCACAGCAACACAGATGAGCTGAAAACGCGACACCGCTTTCAGGGCACATCAGCACACGCCCTTCCCCCTCTGCAACGAGCCAGCTGTCTCCGTGCTGCAGCTGACGGCCAGCAGGGTGCCTTTTTTTCAACACAAACGCATGAAAGCACTTTGTGCTCACTGCAACCAAATTAAGTCTTCTATCAGTCAGGCGGGGCCACCCGACGTCACCTCACGCTCGTGGTGGCTGCGCCAAGGTTGAAGTCGTTTCGACCTCCAATCAGCAATTGCCATCTCCTCAGCACTTCTTTCCTCGTCCATGTGGCCTTCCGCCTCGCCTGAGTCCACCAGCTGCCGCTGCTGCTCCTCCGACAAGTTGGTTGTTTCAGCGAGACAGGCATCAGCAATGTTTGGTCTCAGCCGTCCGACGGATGAGAGGATTTTCTGCACATCCTGGAGCGTGGCTACTCAGGATCCACTGCGGAAGAAGTCAAAGCATGGCCAGCTCACCGCCCGGGCGATTAGCTCAAATGGCAGAGTGCATGCTTGAGGTAGTGGGATCAATGCCCGCATTCTTCACTTGCTTTTAAAACTGCAAGTGCACCCACTCACTCAGCTGGTCTGCAGCAGACGGATTACCGTTTGCGTACGCCGCCTCCCTGAGAGTGGTCCCGAAAGATCAAAAGCTTCAAGCGTGAGCGACAGGCAGGTCCTGCTGTTTCAGGGTGCAGCGTAGGAAGAAAGTCGAGCTGCGCAGCGAAGGCAAACGCCTGCGGGTGAAAGTCAGCTCCTTGAAAGGATCATACAGGTGGTGGGTGAGCTGCCTGAGGTCAGCGGGCACGTCCTGGACGTGTTTGGAGGCAACTTGAACCAGTCGGTAAGCTGCGGCCCAAACCCTAACCTGACATGTACATGAAGCTGCGAGTCAGGTACTGTACCGGCAGAATCTGGCAGTTTCGGATCAGCACTCAAGACGATTTCTTCATGCCAGCACTGGCCGAAGCTGTGGAGATCAGCCATTGGCTCAGGATCTCCCAGAGTGACAGATTTTCAGGGAGGCAACGGCGTCACATTAGTGGAGGAGTGCGGCAAAGTATCAGCAAGGGAGAGCCACTGCTGGGCTCTCCTTCGATAGCTCAGCTGGTAGAGCGGAGGACTGTAGTGTGTCGCAAATCTGTCATCCTTAGGTCGCTGGTTCAATTCCGGCTCGAAGGAGCCTCGGCTGCGTTTTTGGAAAGAGTGAGCATTCACCAGCACGCGGGCCACAGCAACACAGATGAGCTGAAAACGCGACACCGCTTTCAGGACACATCAGCACACGCCCTTCCCCCTCTGCAACGAGCCAGCTGTCTCCGTGCTGCAGCTGACGGCCAGCAGGGTGCCTTTTTTTCAACACAAACGCATGAAAGCACTTTGTGCTCACTGCAACCAAATTAAGTCTTCTATCAGTCAGGCGGGGCCACCCGACGTCACCTCACGCTCGTGGTGGCTGCGCCAAGGTTGAAGTCGTTTCGACCTCCAATCAGCAATTGCCATCTCCTCAGCACTTCTTTCCTCGTCCATGTGGCCTTCCGCCTCGCCTGAGTCCACCAGCTGCCGCTGCTGCTCCTCCGACAAGTTGGTTGTTTCAGCGAGACAGGCATCAGCAATGTTTGGTCTCAGCCGTCCGACGGATGAGAGGATTTTCTGCACATCCTGGAGCGTGGCTACTCAGGATCCACTGCGGAAGAAGTCAAAGCATGGCCAGTTCACCGACCGGGCGATTAGCTCAAATGGCAGAGTGCATGCGTGAGGTAGTGGGATCAATGCCCGCATTCTTCACTTGCTTTTAAAACTGCAAGTGCACCCACTCACTCAGCTGGTCTGCAGCAGACGGATTACCGTTTGCGTACGCCGCCTCCCTGAGAGTGGTCCCGAAAGATCAAAAGCTTCAAGCGTGAGCGACAGGCAGGTCCTGCTGTTTCAGGGTGCAGCGTAGGAAGAAAGTCGAGCTGCGCAGCGAAGGCAAACGCCTGCGGGTGAAAGTCAGCTCCTTGAAAGGATCATACAGGTGGTGGGTGAGCTGCCTGAGGTCAGCGGGCACGTCCTGGACGTGTTTGGAGGCAACTTGAACCAGTCGGTAAGCTGCGGCCCAAACCCTAACCTGACATGTACATGAAGCTGCGAGTCAGGTACTGTACCGGCAGAATCTGGCAGTTTCGGATCAGCACTCAAGACGATTTCTTCATGCCAGCACTGGCCGAAGCTGTGGAGATCAGCCATTGGCTCAGGATCTCCCAGAGTGACAGATTTTCAGGGAGGCAACGGCGTCACATTAGTGGAGGAGTGCGGCAAAGTATCAGCAAGGGAGAGCCACTGCTGGGCTCTCCTTCGATAGCTCAGCTGGTAGAGCGGAGGACTGTAGTGTGTCGCAAATCTGTCATCCTTAGGTCGCTGGTTCAATTCCGGCTCGAAGGAGCCTCGGCTGCGTTTTTGGAAAGAGTGAGCATTCACCAGCACGCGGGCCACAGCAACACAGATGAGCTGAAAACGCGACACCGCTTTCAGGACACATCAGCACACGCCCTTCCCCCTCTGCAACGAGCCAGCTGTCTCCGTGCTGCAGCTGACGGCCAGCAGGGTGCCTTTTTTTCAACACAAACGCATGAAAGCACTTTGTGCTCACTGCAACCAAATTAAGTCTTCTATCAGTCAGGCGGGGCCACCCGACGTCACCTCACGCTCGTGGTGGCTGCGCCAAGGTTGAAGTCGTTTCGACCTCCAATCAGCAATTGCCATCTCCTCAGCACTTCTTTCCTCGTCCATGTGGCCTTCCGCCTCGCCTGAGTCCACCAGCTGCCGCTGCTGCTCCTCCGACAAGTTGGTTGTTTCAGCGAGACAGGCATCAGCAATGTTTGGTCTCAGCCGTCCGACGGATGAGAGGATTTTCTGCACATCCTGGAGCGTGGCTACTCAGGATCCACTGCGGAAGAAGTCAAAGCATGGCCAGTTCACCGACCGGGCGATTAGCTCAAATGGCAGAGTGCATGCGTGAGGTAGTGGGATCAATGCCCGCATTCTTCACTTGCTTTTAAAACTGCAAGTGCACCCACTCACTCAGCTGGTCTGCAGCAGACGGATTACCGTTTGCGTACGCCGCCTCCCTGAGAGTGGTCCCGAAAGATCAAAAGCTTCAAGCGTGAGCGACAGGCAGGTCCTGCTGTTTCAGGGTGCAGCGTAGGAAGAAAGTCGAGCTGCGCAGCGAAGGCAAACGCCTGCGGGTGAAAGTCAGCTCCTTGAAAGGATCATACAGGTGGTGGGTGAGCTGCCTGAGGTCAGCGGGCACGTCCTGGACGTGTTTGGAGGCAACTTGAACCAGTCGGTAAGCTGCGGCCCAAACCCTAACCTGACATGTACATGAAGCTGCGAGTCAGGTACTGTACCGGCAGAATCTGGCAGTTTCGGATCAGCACTCAAGACGATTTCTTCATGCCAGCACTGGCCGAAGCTGTGGAGATCAGCCATTGGCTCAGGATCTCCCAGAGTGACAGATTTTCAGGGAGGCAACGGCGTCACATTAGTGGAGGAGTGCGGCAAAGTATCAGCAAGGGAGAGCCACTGCTGGGCTCTCCTTCGATAGCTCAGCTGGTAGAGCGGAGGACTGTAGTGTGTCGCAAATCTGTCATCCTTAGGTCGCTGGCTCAATTCCGGCTCGAAGGAGCCTCGGCTGCGTTTTTGGAAAGAGTGAGCATTCACCAGCACGCGGGCCACAGCAACACAGATGAGCTGAAAACGCGACACCGCTTTCAGGACACATCAGCACACGCCCTTCCCCCTCTGCAACGAGCCAGCTGTCTCCGTGCTGCAGCTGACGGCCAGCAGGGTGCCTTTTTTTCAACACAAACGCATGAAAGCACTTTGTGCTCACTGCAACCAAATTAAGTCTTCTATCAGTCAGGCGGGGCCACCCGACGTCACCTCACGCTCGTGGTGGCTGCGCCAAGGTTGAAGTCGTTTCGACCTCCAATCAGCAATTGCCATCTCCTCAGCACTTCTTTCCTCGTCCATGTGGCCTTCCGCCTCGCCTGAGTCCACCAGCTGCCGCTGCTGCTCCTCCGACAAGTTGGTTGTTTCAGCGAGACAGGCATCAGCAATGTTTGGTCTCAGCCGTCCGACGGATGAGAGGATTTTCTGCACATCCTGGAGCGTGGCTACTCAGGATCCACTGCGGAAGAAGTCAAAGCATGGCCAGTTCACCGTCCGGGCGATTAGCTCAAATGGCAGAGTGCATGCGTGAGGTAGTGGGATCAATGCCCGCATTCTTCACTTGCTTTTAAAACTGCAAGTGCACCCACTCACTCAGCTGGTCTGCAGCAGACGGATTACCGTTTGCGTACGCCGCCTCCCTGAGAGTGGTCCCGAAAGATCAAAAGCTTCAAGCGTGAGCGACAGGCAGGTCCTGCTGTTTCAGGGTGCAGCGTAGGAAGAAAGTCGAGCTGCGCAGCGAAGGCAAACGCCTGCGGGTGAAAGTCAGCTCCTTGAAAGGATCATACAGGTGGTGGGTGAGCTGCCTGAGGTCAGCGGGCACGTCCTGGACGTGTTTGGAGGCAACTTGAACCAGTCGGTAAGTTGCGGCCCAAACCCTAACCTGACATGTACATGAAGCTGCGAGTCAGGTACTGTACCGGCAGAATCTGGCAGTTTCGGATCAGCACTCAAGACGATTTCTTCATGCCAGCACTGGCCGAAGCTGTGGAGATCAGCCATTGGCTCAGGATCTCCCAGAGTGACAGATTTTCAGGGAGGCAACGGCGTCACATTAGTGGAGGAGTGCGGCAAAGTATCAGCAAGGGAGAGCCCCTGCTGGGCTCTCCTTCGATAGCTCAGCTAGTAGAGCGGAGGACTGTAGTGTGTCGCAAATCTATCATCCTTAGGTCGCCGGCTCGAAGGAGCCTCGGCTGCTTTTTGGAAAGAGTGAGCATTCACCAGCACGCGGGCCACAGCAACACAGATGAGCTGAAAACGCGACACCGCTTTCAGGACACATCGGCACACGCCCTTCCCCCTCTGCAACTAGCCAGCTGTCTCCGTACTGCGGGTGCAGCTGACGGCCAGCAGGGTGCCTTTTTTTCAACACAAACGCATGAAAGCACTTTGTGCTCACTGCAACCAAATTAAGTCTTCTTGCAGTCAGGCGGGGCCACCCGACGCCACCTCACGCTCGTGGTGGCTGCGCCAAGGTTGAAGTCGTTTCGACCTCCAATCAGCAATTGCCATCTCCTCAGCACTTCTTTCCTTGTCCATGTGGCCTTCCGCCTCGCCTGAGTCCACCAGCTGCCGCTGCTGCTCCTCCAACAAGTCGTTCGTTTCAGCGAGACAGGCATCAGCAATGTTTGGTCTCAGCCGTCCGACGGATGAGAGGATTTTCTGCACATCCTGGAGCGTGGCTGCTCAGGATCCACTGCGGAAGGATTGAAAGCATGGCCAACTAACCATCTGGGTAATTACCTCAAATGGTAGAGCACTCAGTTCACACCTCAGACGTAGTGGGATCAATGCCTGCATTCTGCACTTCTTTTTAAAACTGCAAGTGCACCCTCTCACTCAGCTGGTCTGCAGATGGAATACCGTTTGCGTACGCCGCCTCCCTGAGAGTGGTCCGAAAGATCGGCATCTTCTGTATTGGCTTTTCTTACTCACCTCAGCTTTCCCCCTAAGCTGCACACCAAAAGCAGCTGCACACCAAAAGACAGACTTGCTGAGTCTGCCCAGACATCTCCAGCTTCGAAAGGGAATGGAGTATGCATCAGTCCTGCAACTTCTCAGATTCAAAGCCAGTGCTCTACCATTTAATCTAATTAACCTCATTCGAAGGTGTTTACACTTTCACATCTTTCCCAGTGGACTTTGAACCTATCCTTCAACATTCCATGTTCTGCAAGAAAACATCGTCGCCATTAACTCGCTAACCACAGTCGATGTTTTGCTCCAAACAACATGTCTGAGTAACAGCAGGTGAACTCAGACAAGGCAGAAAGCCACATAAACAAAAGAAGACCATACGATGCAGGAGCATTAGTAGGCCTTTCGACCCGATGTATTCACTCCATCATTCAACAAGATTCTGGCTTTTGTCATAATCCTTTTCTCAATTTTCTAGCCATTTCCTCATAACCATTGATTCACTTACTCATTAAAAAGTTGTCTATCTCAGCCTTGAACATAATTAATTATTCATTATCTACAATCCTCTGCTTATGGCATGCTGGCTCAATGGCTAGCACTATTGCCTTATGGGTACCTGGGTTCGATTCCAACCTCAGGTCACTGTGCTTGTATGGGTTTCCTCCCACAACCCAAAGATGTGCTCGTTAGACGAGTTGGCCATGCTAAATTGCAAAGTGTTCAGGGATGCAGAAGTCAGGGGTAAACATAAGGGGAGGGGAATGGGTCTGGGTTGGTTCCTCTTCTGACGGTTGTTGTGAACTTGTTGGGCTGAATGGCCTGTTCCCACAGTGTAGGGATTTTAAATTTTTTAATAATTCCACTTATTCACTTTCCGCAGAGAAGAAATTTTTCCTAATCTCCATCTTAAATGAAGAATACTTGGGTATTATGTCCTCTAGTTCGAGATTATTCTGCACCATGAAAGAACCTTTCCATACTTAAACTTACAAGTCCTGTAATAACCTTACATGTTTCAGCAAGATACCTTCTCATTCTTCTCAACTCTAAGGAGACCAGATCCAACTACTCAATCTCTCTGTTCAGAAAATGCCTCCATACCCAGAATTAACATCGTGAACCTTCTGTGGACTGTCTCCAATGTCCATATTTCTTTTCTTAGGTAAGGAGACAAAAATGTACACAATATTTTAGATTCAGTTTGACTAATGCCGTGCACTGATTTAGCAAGACCTCCTTATTTTGAATTGAGTTTAACTTATTGTCACACCTGCCAAGGCACAGTGAAAAGCTTTGTCTTGTGGGCAATTAAGGAAGATTAAAAAGTTAAGTAACATTGATAAGTAAATAATAGGTAAACAGCGGCAAAAACAAAAACACAGGTACAAGCGAATGTTAAGAGTTGTCAGTCCATTCAGTATTCTAACAACAGTCGGGTAGAAACTGTTTTGAAACCTGGCTGGTGCATGTGTTCAGGCTTCTGTATCTTCTCCCTGATGGTAAAGGATGTAGAAAAACATTGCCAGGGTGGGATGGATCTTTGAGAATGCTAGTAGCCTTTCCTTGACAGTTGGCCTGGTAGTTGGAGTCGATAGATAGGAAGTTGGCCTTTGTGAATGTCCGGGCCGAGTTCTCTATTCTCTGTAACCATCTCCAATCTCGAATGGTATAGTTGCCATACCAGGTAGTGATACATCCAGATAGAATGCTCTTCATGGCACACCTATAAAAGTTGGCAAGAGTATTCGCCGTCATGCAAATTTCTTCAGCTGCCTGAGGAAGAAGAGACGTTGTTGGGCCTTTGTAACCAGTGTGTCCACATGAGTCCAAGAAAGCTTGTTGTAGGTGACCACTTCCAGGAGCTTGACACTCTCTCCTCGTTCCATCTCTGTGCTGTTAATGTGTAGGGGGCATGAGTAACATCCCGCCAAAAGTCAATAATTATTTCCTTGGTTTGACCAGCATTGAGAGCTAGGTTGTTCTCGGTGCACCATTTCTCCAGATCTCCTACCTCCCATCTGTAGTCTGTTTCATCGGCATCTGAGATTCGACCGATTATGGTGGTGTCATCAGCGAATTTGTAAATGGCATTACTCGGATACTTGGCGATGCAGTCATGAGTATACCGTGAGTACAGTAGGGGGCTGATTACACGCCCCGGAGGGGCTCCAGTGTTGAATGTCAGTAAGAATGAAATATTATTCCCAGTCTTCACTGATTGTGGCCTATGGGTCAGGAAACTAAGGATCCAGTTGCAGAATCGACCTGACATTAAGTTATACTTGCCATTTTTTAAATACATTCCTAAAGTGTTGCAATTATCCATTTATCTTCTTTGGTTTTCTACAGTCCTTACCATATTTCCTATTTCAGGATCATCTACAAATTACAAGACCAATTTTTAAGGCCAAAGTTGAAATTAATCATTTTCATTTTATGACCTGAAAAACTTTGGATAAAAAGTTAGGAATTTCCTTGATGACAAGTATGGTTGCAGGTCAACAATATCATTATCCAGCTGAGCTATCAGAAATCAGTTTAGCTCAGTTGGCTGGATTGCTAGTTTTACTAAGCAGTATGATACCAACAGTGTGGGTTCAATTCCTATCACTGGTTTGAGGCTATCATGAAACTTTCCTTCTTGACCTCTTCCCTGTCTGATGTCTGGTGGCTGTCAAGCTAAATCACCAGCAGTTGCCTCTCTCAAATGAAAGTCGCCCCTATGATCTGGTAAGACTATGGTAACGCAACAACTTGGGTCCTTAATCTGCAATAAACATAGCTTGACATACAGTTTACTTTAAATGTATTAACGTATATCACAGCATTTATAGTCAGACTAATGGTAGACAGCTTATCCTCAATCTATTACCATTGGTAGTTGACTTAACTGTCTAAATTAATGAAGTAATAATTGAAAATGTTATAAAATATTAATAATAAGTCTGGAATTTCATTCTTAAATTGCCAACAAAAACAATTAAAAATGCATTGCATGGTTACACCACAATAAGATACAGTGTTCTTCAGGAAAATACCATTGATTCACCTGTTAGTTTGCACAATTTGCTACTGGAGTGAACATACAATTATTCAGCTCAGAATTTATTTTCACCTATTGTGCCTCTGAAAGCTCTTTGAAAGGTATATCCAATCAGATCCACTCTGCTGTACTTTCCCCATTGCACTGCAATTGTTTTGCTTATAATGTCTTTTAAAAAAACTCTTTATATGGGAAAGAAGAGCAGGTGGGTTGGGGGGGGGGGGGGAGGTGCTACTGGGATAACACTTTATGACAGCTAATAAGACACAATGAATTAAATGGTTCTTTCCTTGTAATAATTCTTCAATTTCATCTCCATTCTCATTGTCATCAGTTATACCTTGATTTGAGATTGATGTATTTTCAAGACAAATGCTTGTGTCTGATTTTGTTTAAAAGGGGGCATTGGGGTTCACACATTCCTTATGGTTTGGTGATCAGACTGTGTGATTGACTGGAGCCACCTTCATTCTTCAACCTTCGCTGGTGATGAGATCCAACACCAACCTGTTCTGCTGTTGAAGAACTTTTGGACCACACATTCTATGGAACTTCCAACTCTTTAGTCAACAATAATGGATCTACACTCCCTGATCACTTACCTTCCTGCCAAAACAGGATCTTATAATAAAAGAATGAATTAGGAGACTTGGAAACACCCCATTAATGTCCCTTTAAGCCAATCCATTTTAAAGTTAATAATCCTTGAAAGTGGAATCGCAGGTAGATAGGATAGTGAAGAAGGCGTTTGGCATGCTTTCCTTTATTGGTCAGAGTATTGAGTACAGGAGTCATGTTGCGGCTGTACAGGACATTGGTTCGGCCACTGTTGGAATATTGCGTGCATTTCTGGTCTCCTTCCAATCCTTGAAACTTGAAAGGGTTCAGAAAAGATTTACAAGGATGTTGCCAGGGTTGGAGGATCTGAGCTACAGGGAGAGGCTGAACAGGCTAGGGCTGTTTTCCCTGGAGGGTCGGAGGCTGAGGGGTTACCTTTATAGAGGTTTACAAAATTATGAGGGGCATGGATAGGATAAATGGACAAAGTCTTTTCCCTGGGGTCGGAGAATCCAGAACTAGAGGGCATAGGTTTAGGGTGAGGGGGAAAGATATGAAAGAGAGCTTGGGGACAACTTTTTCACACAGAGGGTGGTATATATATGGTATGAGCTGCCAGAGGATGTGGTGGAGACTGGTACAATTGCAACATTTAAGAGGCATTTGGATGGGTATGTGAACAGGAAGGGTTTGGAAGCCTTAAGCCAACTGTGGGATACCTTTTTTTTTGAAGATGACATTTTGATAATCTACTTCCAAATCATACACTTTAGCACTACCTACACAAACAGTCCTTGTATTAGTGGAGTAAATAATACCAACTTTCATTCATTAGAGAGCAAAGCGTGGACTTTTGTTTGAAGAAAGTATATAATGTACATATTTAAAAATTCCGTCACGTCATTGTCCGCAACATTAACAAAGCCGGCATTTATTGCTCACCCTCGTCGCCCTGGCGGCTGCTCCAAGTTTAAGAATCAGAGAGATCCTTTTTGGGTGTGAAGTCAGGTAATGCGCCCAGGGTGAGTAAGGACAGTACACCTGCTGAGGCTCACCACACACACACACACACCATTTCAAGTCTCAAACCTTATTCCTTTTAACGGTCCTGCGATTGCGGACTGATTGATGGCTGGTTTGAGGCACTTTCCTGTAGGGTGGGATCCTCAGAAATCGAAGCACTCCTCAGCAGGAGGACGGCAGCACCGATCGTTGACACCAGCCTCCATCTTTCTCCTGTCTTCCCGCCATCGCAGCGGCAGCGGCCGTCAGCGTGATGCCGTCACGAACGTGAGCCTCGACAGCACCTCCTGCAGAGCGTTCCCCCGTCCCAAGTGCAGTCAGTCCCCTTGCCACGTGCAGAGCGTCCCTCCGTCCCAGGTGCAGTCAGTCCCCTTGCCACGTGCAGAGCGTCCCCCCGTCCCAGGTGCAGTCAGTCCCCTTGCCACGTGCAGAGCGTCCCCCGTCCCAGGTGCAGTCAGTCCCGTTGCCACGTGCAGAGCGTCCCCGGTCCCAGGTGCAGTCAGTCCCCTTGCCACGTGCAGAGCGTCCCCGGTCCCAGGTGCAGTCAGTCCCGTTGCCACGTGGAGAGCGTCCCCCGTCCCAGGTGCGGAAGGTTCCCCTTCCCACGTGCAGAGCGTCTCAGTCCCACTCAGCTCAGTGCGATCGGCAATCGTGCATTATTGTATTAAGCTGCCCGAAAAAGAGCGCATTTTATTGAAGAAGGGTTACTGGGGCCGAAATGTCGTCTTTGCATAGATGATACCGGACTTGCTGAATTTCTCCAGCAATTCCTGTTTTTGTAACTCAATTTATTATGGTCCGCAGTTGTTGAAATGCCTTTACATTTTCCGGCTCATGGACGGTCCCAGTATTTGATGCAGGCAGTGAGACTGCTCCCGGAAGCCATGGTAGTAGCAAACAACACCCATTCATTTTAAGTACAGCCAAACTAGGTTTACCCAGGGAGTGCACAGAATTGCGGGCTAACGTGCAAGAGCAGTTAATTTTTCACGATTATACAAAGGATACTTGTGATTAATTGCACTCAGAGGATGAAGTGGGGTTAGAGATAGGGGTATAACTGAACTAGAGAAGACTGTCCGAATTCAGTCCATCATTTCACAAGTTTGTCTTTCGGAAGTCCAGTACAAATTTCCACATTTACATTTAAAACGGAAATTACCAAGTTCTAGTTATTAGATTAGATGACTTACAGTGTGGAAACAGGCCCTTCGGCCCAACAAGTCCACACCGCCCCGCCGAAGCGCAACCCACCCATACCTCAACATATACCCCTTACCTAACACTACGGGCAATTTAGCATGGCCAATTCACCTGATCTGCACATCTTTGGACTGTGGGAGGAAACCAGAGCACCCGGAGGAAACCCACGCAGACACGGGGAGAACGTGCAAGCTCCACACAGTCAGTCGCCTGAGGCGGGAATTGAACCCAGGTCTCTGGTGCTGTGAGGCAGCAGTGCTAACCACTTCTGTCCAATTGCATACCGTGGCCACCTCAGCGTTTACTATTTTGGCCAGCAGCATGTTTGCCTCTGTCACTTCATCTTGCCTGCCATCCACCTTTCCACTGGATTCCTTCAATTATTTTTTCCTCCCACAGCACCACACCCCCAACCTGTTTTACCTGCAAAATTTGATTCATCATCAATATTTACTGTTGAAAAGGACATGGAAGGTATAGAATGTAAGGAAATAGATGGTGACTTCTTGAAAAATGTCCATATTACAGAAGACAAAGTGCTGGATGTCTTGAAATGCATAAAAGTGGATAAATCCCCAGGACCTGATCAGGTGTACCCTAGAACTCAGTGGCAAACTATGGAAGTGATTGCTATGCCTCTTACTGAGATATTTGTATCATCAATAGTCACAAGTGAGGTGCCAGAAGACTGGAGGTTGGCTAGCGTGGTGCCACGGTTTAAGAAGGGCAGTAAAGACAAGCCAGGGAACTATAGACCAGTGAGCCTGACCTCAGTGGTGGGCAAGTTGTTGGAAGGAATCCCGAGGGACAGGATGTACATGTATTTGGAAAGGCAAGGACTGATCAGGGGTAGCCAACATGGCTTTGTGCATGGGAAATCATGTCTCACAAACTTGATTGAGTTTTTTGAAGAAGTAACAAGGAAGATAGATGAGGGCAGAGCAGTAGATGTGATCCAACTGGACTTCAGTAAGGTGTTTGACAAGATTCCCCATGGGAGACTGATTAGCAAGGTTAGATCTCATGGAATACAGGGAGAACTAGCCATTTGGATACAGAACTGGCTCAAAGGTAGAAGACAGAGAGTGGTGGTGGAGGGTTGTTTTTCAGACTGAGGCCTGTGGCCAGTGGAGTGCCACAAAGATCAGTGCTGGGTCCACTACTTTTAGTCATTTATATAAATGATTTGGATGTGAGCGCAAGAGGTATAGTTAGTAAGTTTGCAAATGACACCAAAATTGGAGGTGTAGTGGACAGCAAAGAAGGCTACCTCAGATCACAACAGGATCTTGATCAGATGGGCCAGTGGGCTGAGAAGTGGCAGTTTAATTTAGATAAATGTGAGGTGCTGCACTTTGGGAAAGCAAATCTTAGCAGGACTTATACACTTACTGGTAAGGTCCTCAGGAATGTTGCTGAACAACAAGACCTTGGAGTGCTGGTTCATAGTTCCTTAAAAGTGGAATCGCAGGTAGATATGGTAGTGAAGAAGGCGTTTGATATGCTTTCCTTTATTGGTCAGAGTATTGAGTACAGGAGTTGGGAGGTCATATTGCAGCTGTACAAGATATTGATAAGGCCACTGTTGGAGTATTGCATGCAATTCTGGTCTCCTTCCTATCGGAAAGATGTTGTGAAATTTGAAAGGGTTCAGAAAAGATTTACAAGGATGTTGCCAGGGTTGGAGGATATGAGCTATAGGGAGAGGTTGAATAGGCTGTGGCTGTTTTCCCTGGAGCGTCAGAGACTGAGAGGCGACATTATAGAGGTTTATAAAATCATGAGTGGCATGGATAGGATAATTAGACAAAGTCTTTTCCCTGGGGTGGGGGAGCCAAGAGCTAGAGGGCATAGGTTTAGGGTGAGAGGGGCAAGATATAAAAGAGAGCTAAGGTGCAATTTTATGATGCAGACAGTGGCACATGTATGGAAGCGCTGCCAGAGGAAGTGGTGGAGGCTAGTACAATTGCAAAATTTAAAAGGCATTTGGATGAGTATATGAATCGGAAGGGTTTAGCGGGATATGGGCCAGGTGCTCACAGGTGGGACTAGATTGGGTTGGGCTATCTGGTCGGCATGGATGAGTTGGACCGAAGGGTCTGTTTCCGTGCTGTCCATCTCTATGACTCTATCTGAAGTTTTCCCATTTCTGACAAAATGTCAAATTTGTGCTTCCCTGCATTGATGCTGTTTGGTCTGTTGATATTGCAAACATGCATATTTTGTATTAGCTTTATCTGTTTGTATTGGGCAAGTGCGGCATGCTGAACAATCTCTCTGGTATTTATTATTATATTTATTGTAGCTCATCATCTGAAACTGAGGCACCAGGGTTTAGTGGAGGTCAGCTGCCGAAGGTCCCTCCAAGCAGGAGTGTGCACAGTGGCAGGCAAATGTAGCAATTATAAAGAAACAGTGCACGCCATTCACAGGTTTGCTTTAAGATACCCCAGAAGCTAATATGGAAAAATAATTTCAATGAAGAGTGTGATGAAGTAAGCAAGTGGCGCCCAACAAACATTCAGATGGATCAACAGGTAGCAGAGAAACAATTATTGCACCTTTGACGATAGCAATGACATCCCAAGGCTCTGTCACCACTCTTTGTGGCCAATGACTTTTCTTATTCAAGGGATTTAACTACCAAGGCCAACATCTGTTGTTTGTCTTTAACTTTCCTGGTGGGGAACTGCATTTGTGAACCACTGCAGGGTGTAGTGACTGTAGGGAAGGGAGTTGCTGTATTTTCACCGATTGAAGAAATGGCAGTATAGTTCTTAGCATGTCCATGTGGTTTGGATAGGCTTTTGCAGGGAGTGGTGTTCCATTGTGCCTGTAACCCTCATCAATTTGGGTAAAGGTGCTAGTGGTAGGTTTTGGGAGAGGTTTATGGGAGGAAGAATGGAAAGGTTACAGGCAAATCAAGCAAAACGATTTAAAGAAATGATTTGGATGTGAATATAGGAGGTATAGTTAGAATAGAATACCCTTTATTGTCATGTGTATTCAAGTACAGTTGAAAAGGGGTAGAGTGAAAAGTTTACAATGTTGTCTCCTATGGGCCATTTTAAGTGCAAGTACCTAGGTATAAATCTTAGATACAATAAAAGGAATAAAAGGTAAAATAGTTGCATTACTTTACAGAGATAAGACACAGTCATTACAGTCACATAAACAAATTACTCCACAACATTACATTGCAATAGGCAAGCACGGGGACTTCCATACGTTGTCTGACCACCTGCATCAGAACTCAGTCCAAGAAGCATCCTGCACTGTTCCAACCCTCCAGTCGGCTCCGCACCGGCTCTCAGCTGCTCCAGATTTCACCTCCAGAAGTTGCCAGCTCCTCCATTCCCCTCTGGGTAAGGCAAAGTCATTAGTTTAAAATAAAGCAAAAAGGAGGAAAATGAAAAAAAGTAAAAAGAAAAAAAGAATGGACAGAGCAAAGGAGATCTGGCTGAAGCATCTTACTCTGCTGCCAATTTGCACGAAAGTGTAAGTTTGCAGATGACCCCAAAATAGGTGATGTAGCGGACAATAGTGAAGAAGGTTATCTCATAATACAATGGGACCTTGATCAGATGGGGTAACGGGCTGAGGAGTGGCAGATGGAGTTTAATTTTGATAAATGCGAGGTGCTGCATTTTGGTAAGGCAAACCAAGGCAGGGCTTATAAAGTTAATGGTTGGGTCCTGAGAAGTGATGTTGAATAAAGAAACCTAGAAATGCAGGTGCGTAGTTCCTTGAAAGTAGAGTCGCAGGCAGATAAGGTGGTGAATAAGTTGTTTGGCATGCTTGTCTTCATTGGCTAGAGCATTGAGTATAACAGTTGGGATGTCATGTTGCATATGCTCAGGACATTGGTGAGGCTAATTTTAGAATACCGTGTACAGTTCTCGTCACCCTACTATAGGAAGGATGTTGTTCAATTTGAGAGGGTGTAGAACAGATTTACAAGGATGTTGTCAGGACTGGAGGATTTGAGTTACAGAGAGAGGCATAATAGGCTGGAGCCTTTTTCCCTTAAGTATTGGAGGCTGAGAGGTGACCTTATAGAGATCATGAGCAGCATGGATTAAAATCATAAGGGGCATGGATTAGGTTAACAGCTAAGGTCTTTTTCTAAGAGGGCATGGATTTAAGGTGAGAGGGGAAAGATTTAAAAATTACCTGTATACCTTAGTATTGCAAGTACAATCTGAATACTTCTTAAATGTCTAGAGGGTTTTTGCATCTACCACCCATTTAGGCAGTGAGTTCCAGATTCCCACCACCCTCTGGTGAAAAGGTTTTTCCTCACACTTCCACTCTAACTTCTGCCCCTTACCTTAAATCTATGTTCATCGGTCATTGATTCTCTACATCAACGGGAAAGATTAATTCCTGTCTACCTGATCTCTGCCCCTTATAATTTTATAAATCTCAATCAGTTTCCTCTCAATCTCCTCTGTTCTAAGGAAAACAACCCCACTCTCCAACCTCTCTTCATAACTGTAACTCTCCAGGCAACATCCTGCTAAATCACATTTGCACCCTCACTAGTGCATTTTAACAAAATAGTGCATTACCTATTACACAGTGCAAGATGATTGTGATCACTAAATCATTTGCAACAAGAAAGGTTTGAAAATCAGAGGTAAATTACCCATTATCTTATTATAGTCCACTGGTACTCTTATTTTTTATGTTCCTTTGCCTTTTTAAAAAAGTTTGATTAAGTATGTTTCTTCGTGGACTTCAACTGTACTCATTGTGTAACAATTTCATTTGGGTAAGTTTAGTAAGAAAAACAAGATCAGCTATGTTCATTAGATTGTGATTCAACATCAGAGTCGGGGTTCTGGGGAAGGTGAAAGTTATTTTAAAATGGAAGATGTCGCTCACCACATTTTATGCCGTTTCTTCCTGCCTCCTTACTTGAAGGCCACTTTGTATATGATTTCCAGAAGGGGCAAAATTTTGTTTGTCTGGCTAATCATCAACAGTGTCACTCTTTTGAGACCCTAGAAAAAAGTCCACTGCTCCAACAGTTCACTCTGTACCAATTCTCTGGTGGTTGATGTTTTCCTGACTTTCTCCTTTCCTCTCACTGCTTAATTTATTGCTGCTTCTGGAATGTTACTTTTGTTTACTATATCAGAAGTAATGCAAACTGACTATTCAATTCATCTTCCATTTCTTTATTTTACATTGATAATTTTTCAGTCTGACTTTCTCTAGAACCAAAGCAATTAGTCAACTTCTCTCAAATATTTGTAGAAACTCATTTTTTTTTATATTTCTGACTACTTTTCTCTTATACTCTAATTTTTCTCTTTTTATTAATTGTTGGTCATTCTTTGTGTGTGCATATATCTTGTTCAATCTTCTGACTTGTCATCTGTCTTTGCACAATTATATTCTTTTTCTCTGTTTGATACTACTTTTCATACGAATGGCCTACTCCTACCTCTTGTTTATATTTTCGCATGGATAAGATTTATTTAAGCACACCACTTTGAGACAGTTTTGATCTCCGTAGTTAAGGCGGAATACATCAGCATTGGAAGCAGTTCTGAGAATGTCCAGTTGACCGAATCCTGACATGAAAGAGCTGTCTTGTAAGAAAAGTTAAGTAGTTTTGGTTCATCGCAAATCATATGGACATTTCTTAGAACTGTAATGACATAGAGATAGCAAGCCAAATAAAAATCAGTATCATTATCACTGGATTCATAACGCAGTTGTCTTAAAACATTCATAATTGCTCAATTGATCCTAACCAGGCTTTGTAAGTAACCAGTGTTGACACCAAATTTATAACATAAAAATTCACAACTTATTATTAATAATGTAACTTTAGCAGAGCACAGATGAACAACATAAAGTCCAATCTTCTTTGATCGTAAACCACCCACTCAAACACAATCAGACAGACAGTTAAGGGATAATCTTTTTAAAAAATCATAATTTGCTAGTTCAATAACTGTTTCAAAGATGAATACCAGATCTTTATGAAATCCTTGAATATTGAGTTTCATTGCAGTCATATGGAAATTTCAGAGTCACCATCAATTCAAAGGCTTCCACTGGAGTCTTTTAATTGTTTCTTCCAGACTGGGATTATTTCATCAGAACTTTCAACAAGTCTATAACTGGAGAATAACTTGAGACAGCCAAACCAAAAACAGCTTCCCAGTTTGACAGCTCCTAAAGCAGAACTCACTCATGTCCAAAATTCAGTCAGAATCAGTTCTCTCTTTGTTTTTGCTTCCTTTATCAACATTTTATATGTCTAGCTGGCCAGTAATTGTCCTTCTTTGATTGGCCAATTCAACATCCAACCAGTTGCTAGTCCCTGACCATAACAGCACCTTGGCCCGTTTGTCTAAAGTGTTCATAGAACAGTAATTAACCTATGTTTTTTTTCCAGGCCACTTTCCAACAGCAAACATCAGTCTTTCATTCTGTCTTTTTTTTTTAAAAAGCTGCCATTCAAAGTTCAATTTTCTACCTGAATTCACAGTTCCAAACCAAAACAAAATGAGAGAAAAGGAAAGGAAAATAATGATGGTATTAACAGAAGGATGTGGCCCATAAGCTAGAGGTGAAACTGATGCCAGTTCCCTCTGATGACCCAGATTTCATTGAATCCTTTAACCAATGAGCAGCTTTGTATGCCAAGTAGCAGCTGGCTATGTACCATGATTCACTTGATGGATGTAGTAAATCATAGGTAAAGTTAATTTTGAATTTGTTATTTTACTGGGATTCTTATTAAAATGTAATCATTTAAATAGCACTGTTTGAGAAAACAAAACCTATTAAAGGTATTTTGTTCCAAAGCCAATTTACCAGCTTCACTTTCTGATTAAGTGTTTTATTCATCATATTGTTCATGCTTACAGTATATTACATCATTAAGACTTTGTGAGGTCTTTGCCACTTAAATAATCTTTGAAAAACTGGACATGGTGGTCTATACAATGGTGGTACCTTGACAAGGAAAAATTATGAAGGTAGGATACATGCCCCATACCTATTTTATATTAAATAGATATAATATGTGACCATATCTTATATCTATTGTGGTCACACCTTTATCTATGTTATACATATGTATGTTCTGCTAAAACAGAAGTTACATTATTAAGAAAAGGCACATCTGGAACTCTCATTACAGTGGTGACTGATCATTTGGCACTTTATTGGTTACCAGTTAAACAATTTTCTAATGCAATGAAATGTTCGAATTCATATGTATCTCAACTTTTGTTCTAAATATCAGGGTTGCCAAAATAACTTAATAATGTCTTCTTGATTTGGCAACTTGAATGTTCAATGGATAACATAATTCTGCAATTTTTATATGTCACAAGACTTGTCCCTTTTTTTCTAAAAGCTGTTTCTTGGCTCCAGGATATTCTGTCCTTGATTGTTTTCAGAGGAGTAATAAACCAGGCCAGGTTCCAATCAGTCTGGTTTGGTACAGAGTTGAAAAGGATTTCGAGAGGCCTTTTGTTTATATGTAGACAGATGAGACTTCAGGCTAAAGTGGTAATGTTTTAGAAGTGACCTGTATAATGAAAGGAGAGTGGTCAGCTCTCTAGCTGAGCAGTTTAGTTCAGTCCTGAACTGGTTGGGAGTTCAACAGTGAGCTGTGTGGAAACTGTCTGTCTCTCTTTCTGCCCTTCAACTTCAACCTGTAAGCATGTGGGCGGCACAGTAGTTAGCACTGCTGCTTCACAGCGCCAGAGACCTGGGTTCAGTTCCCGCCTCAGGTGACTGACTTTGTGGAGTTTGCACATTCTCCCCGTGTTTGTGTGGGTTTCCTCCGGGTGCCCCGGTTTCCTCCCACAGTCCAAAAATGTGCAGGTTAGGTGAATTGCCATGCTAAATTGCCCATGGTGTTAGGTGAAAGGGTAAATGTAGGGGAATGGGTCTGGGTGGGTTGTGCTTTGGTGGGTCGGTGTGGACTTGTTGGGCCAAAGGGCCTGTTTCCACACTGTAAGTAATCTAATCTAAACGTGTTCCATCTATTCTGGCTTTTATAGGGAGTTTGCTTATTAGGACTGTTGTGTATATTTGGATCAGCATACTTAAGTCTAGTCTGGTAGAGTTTCTTTATTCTGTTCTTTGTGTTTCATTGTGTAATTCTGTGAATAATTTTTTGTCTGTTTTAATATGTAGTAGTCAACGTGGCTAACTTATTCCGGGTAATTTTCAATGTACACTTAACGAAACAAATTGCAAAGTTTTGGTCTGGGCTGCCTGCTTAAGAATGTTTTGAGTGGTCTGGCCTAAGCCATAACAGACTGGGGGCTCTTTGCGGGATTTTGAACAGCAAGTGGTAGGTGCTAGTGTCTTTATTTTGGGTGTTGGCTTGGTTGGGTAGACAAAACTTGGGAGAGGAATGGCTCTTTCAGTCGCCAGAAGTTTTCTGGTTGTGGATCCAGTGACTTTGAAAATTTTGCAAAAAGTGAATAAGACCAAGTTGCAGGAATTAGCAGAGAAGCTGGAATTGTAACTGCTTGCTTCTGTGGCAAAAAGAGAGGGCAGCAGAACAGAGAGAAAAATAGAGAGCAGCAGAAGTGAGGGAAAAACAGAGAGCAGAGAAAGAAAAAGAGAGAGCTTTTGAACTTCAAAAACTGATACTTACTAAGGAAAAACAGCTTAAATTGCTGGAGATAAAAGCTGAAGTAACCTTAGTGAGGAAGTAGTGCGAACTCGTGTGGAGGAGCAGAGAGTTAAAACAGCAAGGTTAGCAGCTGATAATTATGAGCTGGTCCATAAAACTCGGTTTGGCTTCCAGAATTAATTTCAGTCCATGAAGGTTAGAAATTGGGGCAAAAAGAAATCCTCATGTGGAAAGGAAAAGGTAGATCTCAGTGAAGATCATAAGGATAACTTACCACAGGGTAAAAAGAAAACTCTTGAGGGAGATAAAGAAGTTAAAAAGCTCCTGTGTTCGCATTGTAATAAAGTGGGCCACATGAAATCACAGTGTTAGTGGGCTAGGAGAAAGCTAAATGTAGGAAAACCAGACAAGCCTGGAAGTGTTGTTGGACTAGTCACAAAAAGCACAAGGGAAGTTCGACAACTGCCTCAGAGTGTACAAGATGATCACAGGTTGATTAAGGAGGAAGAGCCAGATCTGCTTAAAAATGTACATGCAAGGGTAAAGTTTATTCACATAGGCCAGGAGTAATAGGTAAGGATGTTACAATGTTAAGGGAAACAGGATCCTCTAAGTCTATAATGCTGAAGAATGAGGAGGTATGCACTCCTGAGGGACTCTTGCCAGAAAAGGTACTTGCTCAATTATGTAAAGTGAGGCTAGAAAATCCAGAGAAGAGTGGAAAAGTTGTGGTAGGAGTACTGGACAAACTCTCAGCTCCAGGAATGCAATTTGTCCTTGCAAACGATATAGCTGATTCACCAGTAGGTGTGCTAGCTACTCTAGTTGAAAAGCCAGTGGAGACGCAGGCAACTGAAGAAATGAAGGATCTTTTTTCAGGAATTTTCCCTGATTGTGTGGTCACAAGACCAAAGAGGCACAAGTTGAAGCAGGAGAGATCAAACTGCACAGATAAGGAAGCTGACATAGTGTTATCTGAAATTTTTTTTGATCAGATAAGTGGAACAGTGAAGGAGCAAATGGGTAAACATGCAAGTATCTTTCACTCTGCTAAGCTGATCGAGTTATGGCTAAAAGGTGAGGAGTTAAAACAGTTATATCAAAAGGCATTTACAGAGAAGGAAAGTGAATGTTTTCCTCTGTGTTATTACTTAACAAATGATATCTTAATGAAGAAATGGAGACCATCACACATTCAAGCAATGGAAATGGGCAGAGATTCATCAAATTGTTTTGCCATTAAGGTATGGAAAGCAGGTGTGGCAAGTGGCACATGACCTACCACTTGGAGGTCATTTAGGGGTGAGGAAACACAGGCTAAAGTACAAAGACATTTTTACTGAACACCAAGCTGTTGACCCCGGGAAACATTGAGGAGCTCAAGAGGGATTACGCAGGTTGGAGAACCGTGAAGCCCCTCTTTGATTCCCCAGCAGACTGGTGGGAAACAGTAAAAGGGAACATCAAGAGGTTCTTCATCCTCAAAGGTGTTCAGGAGGCGAGAGAGAGACGGGGAAAACTGTCCCAGCTCCAGGAAAGTATGCAAAACCTGCTCCTGCTGCAGTCGTTGGGGTCGATGTCACGAAGGACCTCAAGGAGGTGAAGGGCCAGCAAGCCTCGCTCTTTGCCTCGGAGGCCGCCAAGATAATCTTCCGGTCCAGGGTCCGCTCGGTGGAGCAGGACGAGACGTGCTCACGTTTCTTCTTCCAGAAGGTGCACAAAGAGAGCTCCGTGCTCAGCAGCCTGAAGGAAGAAGATGGCTCGCTAACGTCATCTCAGGCTGACATCATGAGGATCAGCAAATCCTTCTATGCCAGTCTGTATGACTCGAAGCCGACCGACAGCGCGGCCTCCAAGTCGTTCCTGTCCTCTATCACGGAGGTCCTAGACGACGGAACACGAGAGAGGCTGGACCAGCCGCTATCTCTGGATGAGCTGACCAAGGCCCTCGAGTCCTTCGAAAAGAATAAAACTCCCGGAAGCGACGGCTTACCGGTCGAGCTCTATTCCGCTCTTTGGGACTTGATTGGTCAGGACCTGCTGGAGGTGTATGTCAGTACGCTTCGGGCAGGTACCATGAGTGAATCCATGAGGAAAGGCATCATCACCCTCATCTGCAAGCAGAAGGGGGAGAGGGAAGAAATTAGAAATTGGAGACCGATCTCACTGTTAAACACAGACTACAAAATCTTGTCAAATGTCATCGCCAACCGGGTCAGGTCTGCTCTGGGATCGGTGATCCACCCTGACCAAACCTGTGCTGTACCGGGCAGGAAGATCGCTGAGAGTCTCGCACTCCTCAGAGATACGATTGCCTACGTGCAGGACAGGGGGGTGGACACCTGCCTCATCAGCCTGGACCAGGAGAAAGCCTTTGACAGGATATCGCATACGTATATGAGGGATGTCCTCTCCAAAATGGGCTTCGGGGAGAGAATCGCTAATTGGATCAGACTGCTCTACACCAACATTGTCAGTGCAGTCTCAATCAATGGGTGGGAATCAGATAGCTTCCCAGTCAGATCTGGAGTCAGGCAGGGCTGCCCTCTCCTGCCTTGTTTGTGTGTTGCATAGAGCCATTTGCTGAGTCCATCAGGAAGGATGCGAGCCTGAGAGGGGTGACTATTCCTGGCAGCGGGGGTCTGCAGGTTAAGGCCTCCCTGTACATGGACGACATCACCGTTTACTGCTCGGATCCGCTGTCCGTGCACAGACTCATGTGCATCTGTGACCAGTTCGAATGGGCCTCGGGGGCCAAGGTAAACCGAGGCAAGAGCGAAGCCATGCTCTTCGGGAACTGGGCCGACCAATCCTCTATCCCCTTCACCGTCAGGACTGACCACCTGAAGGTGCTGGGTATTTGGTTCGGGGGGCCTGGGGCGTGCGCCAAGACCTGGGAGGAGCGGATCAGGAAGGTGAGACAGAAACTGGGCAGATGGGAGCAACGGTCGCTCTCCATCACGGGTAAAAACCTGGTCATCAGGCGTGAGGTACTCTCAGTATTGTTATACGTGGCACAGGTCTGGCCTATCCCCAGAACCTGTGCCGCCGCAGTCACCCGGGCCATCTTCCACTTTGTGTGGAGATCAAAGATGGACCGGGTCCGAAGAGATGTAATGTACAAAACCGGTGCAATGGGGGAAAAAACACACCCAATGCAACCCTCACCCTGATGGCCACCTTTGTGTGTGGCTGCATCAAGCTGTGCGTGGATCCCCGGTACGCAAACACCAAGTGTCACTACGTACTGAGGTTCTACCTGTCCCCGGTGTTGCGAAGGATGGGCCTGGTCTCGCTGCCGCGGAACGCTCCGAGTAGTTGGACCGTTCCGTACCACCTGTCCTTCGTGGAGAAATTTATCAAGAAAAACACCTTTGACCACAAGTCCATCAGGAAGTGGTCAGCATGTAGTGTCCTTGAGACCCTTCGGGAAAAGGAGAGGGCAGATCCTGTCGAGCGGTTCCCTGAGCAGACTGTCAAAGCCATTTGGCAGAATGCCTCATCGCCAGAACTTTCCAACAAGCACCAAGACATGGCTTGGCTGGTGGTGAGAAGGGCTCTGCCTGTGAGATCCTTTATGCACGCCCGGACTCTCTGCCGCACCGCACGCTGCCCTCGAAGCGGCTGCGGGGGGAACGAGACTGTCACACACCTCCTTCTGGAATGTGCCTATGCAGAGGAAGTCTGGAGAGGAATGCAGTGGTGTCTGTCGAGGTTCGTCCCGAGCAGCGCCGTGACGCGGGACTCCGTGCTCTACGGCCTGTTCCCCGGGACGCACACCGAGACGAACATCAACTGTGCCTGGAGGATCATCAACTCGGTGAAGGACGCTCTCTGGGTGGTCCGAAACCTGTTGATCTTCCAGCTGAAGGAGTTGACCCCGACTGAGTGTTGCAGACTGGCACATTCCAAGGTCCAGGACGACGTGTTGAGGGACGCGCTGAAGTTTGGGGCAGCTGCCGCCAAGGCGCGGTGGGGAAAGACCACCGTCTAACATCTGCCTGCCTGAGAAGGACAGGGGTCCCACGCAGTCATTTGGGCTCCGCTGGCGTCTCAGCTCAATGTAATCACACCAACCTGTGAATATGAATGATCACCCTGTTTCGATACGTAAAGAAATGGAATGTTTACAGAATGATGACATGTCCTATTGTATAGATTAAATATATATGAATAAAGTATATTTTTGAAATTTAAAAAAAAAAATTGGGGTTCGAAACACCGTCCGGGTGACTGTGAAGAAGATAGAGGATCGTACACCACTTGACCGCATGCTGTTTATCAAGAAAGTGCTGCTGGGATGCTGTGGGTTCACTGCAGCGGATGTGTACTGCCTGCAGGATTTCCCTGGGGCAGGCTACTTTCATGTGACCTTCAGGAGTGTGAAGCAGTGCGAACAGCTCCTGAAGGTCTTCAAGGAGAAGAAAGGGGAGCCACTGTTTTACATCTTGTCGGCAACCCCATTGTGTGTGCTTCCTGCACAGAGGAATCGGGTTGTTACAATCCATATGTACAACCCCTATGTTCCAGCGGCTGATGTCCTGACCTTCCTGGGAAGGTACGTCCAAGTTGAGCGAGAAGCCACTGATGTGATCGACCCCTTTGGGATTTGGACCAGTAAGCGGCAGGTCAGGGTGACTCTGAGGGTCGATGGCAATGGGAACATTCTTCACCCACCCTTGAGCTTCGCAATTGGAGGGAACAGAGGCTACCTGACATATGCAGGGCAGCTGAAAGTGTGCCGAACCTGCGGGAAGTCGGGACACGTGGCAGCGGACTGCAAGGGGACCATCTGCAGGAACTGCAAACAGGAGGGTCACCTGACTAAGGACTGTCAGGAAACAAAGAGCTGCAACCTGTGCGGAGAGGCGGGCCACATGTACAAGACCTGCCCAAGACGGGGGGGGGGGGGGCCACTTACGCATAGATGGCTGGAGGTAGCAATGTGAACCGTGGACCCCCAAAGACCAGTAAGGTGCACCCAGACAGCAGAGAAACGGAGTCTGGTGGCACCCATAAAGAAGAACAGGCTGGAGTAGAGGAGGCGGCAGACAGCGGAGAGACACAGCAGCTGATCCTAGCTCTAGCTGGGCAGATGGAAGCAATGGAGGAGAAGGTAATCGAGCAGACAGAGGAGTGGATACCTGTTAAAAACAGGAAGAGAAAATCCGGCCAGGCCCCCAAAGCCTCCCAGCAAAGGGGGAAAAGACAGCTGCATGAGGGAGGGACGGCCAGCTCTTCGGATGGTGAAGACGGGCGCAAAGAATGTCATCACCACCAGAAGAAGAGACAGAGCGCCATAGATAAAGAGGTGGGCATTTCCTCCCAACCAGGAAACAACGGACCCCCCGAAGTCCACCCTCCACCCAGTGAGAACCAGGGGGTACCCACTGTCCCACAACTACAGACAACTGAGAGCTGCGATCCTCTGACAGTCCCATTGTCAGACACAGAACTGGATGGTGCGGACCCTTGCCTTGGGGCTCAATGACTCCAGAGCAGGTAAATGACCCCAGTGAGAGCCTGGATAGCTACCTCAGCCCAGCGAGGGTCCAGCAGTTCGTGCTCACCATGGGGATGCAGACAGCTACCCCAGAGACAGGACAGTCAAATGGACAATGGTAACCCCATAAACTGGGATTAAATAAGGTTCATTTGCTATAGTATAACAGGGCACCCACTCAGTAGGTGGGTTCTGCTGAAGCCACAGCTAAATAATAAGAGACTGGATGGTTAATAAAGGGAACTGTAAATAGGATAACTGTAAATTCGAGTAATTCAATCTGTTCTTTGTAATGTTTAAGACATGCAATGTATATATCTATGAACGACATGAAAAATTGTACAAGTACCAAAGATTTATTTCTATGAATAAAGTATATTTTGAAATAAAAAAATAAAAAATTGGGGACTGTCATTGCTATTATACGTAGCACAGGTCTGGCCTATTCCCAGAACCTGTGCCGCTGCAGTCACCCGGGCCATCTTCCAGTTTATGTGGAGGTCAAAGATGGACCAGGTCCGAAGGGACTCGCTGTACAAAGATCTGGGCAACGGCGGAAAAAATACACCCAATGCCACCCTCACCATGATGGCCACCTTTGTGTGTAGCTGCATCAAGCTGTGCGTGGATCCCCGGTACGTAAACACCAAGTGTCACTACGTATTGAGGTTCTACCTGTACCCGGTGTTGCGAAGGATGGGCCTGGCCTCGCTGCCGCGGAACGCTTCGAGTAGTTGGACCGTTCCGTACAACCTGTCCTTCGTGGAAAAGTTTATGAAGAAAAACACAAGTCCATCAGGAAGTGGTCAGCACGTAGTGTCCTTGAGACCCTTCGGGAAAAGGAGAGGGCGGATCCTATCGAGCAGTTCCCTGAGCAGACTGTCAAAGCCATTTGGCAGAATGCCTCATCGCCAGAACTTTCCAACAAGCACCAAGACATGGCTTGGCTGGTGGTGAGAAGGGCTCTGCCTGTGAGATCCTTTATGCATGCCCGGACTCTCAGCCGCACCGCACACTGCCTTCGAAGCGGCTGCGGGGGGGAGGAGACTGTCACACACCTCCTTCTGGAATGTGCCTACGCAGAAGAAGTCTGGAGAGGTGTTTGTCGAGGTTCATCCCGAGCAGCGCCGTGACGCGGGACTCCGTGCTCTACGGCCTGTTCCCCGGGACGCACACCGAGACGAACATCAACTGTGCCTGGAGGATCATCAACTTGGTGAAGGACGCTCTCTGGGCGGTCCGAAACCTGTTGATCTTCCAGCTGAAGGAGTTGACCCCGACTGAGTGTTGCAGACTGGCACATTCCAAGGTCCAGGACTACGTGTTGAGGGACGCGCTGAAGCTTGGGGCAGCTGCCGCCAAGACGCGGTGGGGAAAGGCCACTGTGTAAAGTCTGCCTGCCTAAAGAAGAACAGGGGGCCCACGCAGTCATTTGGGCTCTGCTGACGCCTCAGCTAAAAATGTAATCGTACAGACCTGTAAATAGGAATGATTGCTTTGTTTTCGGTATGCAAACAAATGGAATGTTTACATATGTACGGCATGTCTAGTTGTACAGATCATCAAAGTATTTTATGAATAAAGTATATTTTTGAAATTAAAAAAAAGTAATTGGGGAATTTCCCACACCTTCAACAAAAAAAGCAGTACTACGGTTCCTGGGGTTGAGTGGATTTTACCAAAAGTTTGTGCCGAACTTTAGCAGTGTGACTGCTGCACTCACCGGATTGTTAAAAAAGGGCAAGAAGTTTCAGTTCACAGTGAACTGTCAAAAGGCATTTGACAGCCTAAAAACTATGTTAACCATTGCCACAGTATTAGCCACACCGGATTGCACAAAGCCTTTCAAGGGGGCTATCGATACCAGTGATGTGGGTGTCAGTGCAGTGCTCCTGCAGGAGGATGACGAGGGAATAGAAAGACACATCGGGTATTTTTCCAGGAAGTTGAACATTCATCAACAGAAATATTTAATGGGGAAGAAAGAGACTTTAAGCTTAGTGTTGGCATTACAACATTTCAGTGTTTATATTACAGCAATGCATCGATCATAACCCATTAACATTTGTGGAGAAATTTAAGGACAAAAATGCCAGACAGTTTAGATGGAGCTTGTTGTTGCAGCCAATCAATTTGACAATTGTACACGTGGCAGGTCACGAAAACGTGATTGTCAATGTGTTATCGAGACTCGAATGAGTTACGGAGGTGTTCAGTGGTGGGTGTGCCACAGCTGAATTTGCATGTGGTTGCGCATTTTTACATGTTTATAGTTGGTATAGTGTATATGCGTGTTTATAATACCAACCAAGAGTTTGAACGTTTAAAAATGAAGCCACCTTTTGGTATTGATGGTTCATTTTTTTAAAGGGGGAAGTGTCACAAAGTTGGTCCCTTTTTTTTCTAAAAGCTTTTGCTTGGTTCAAGGATACTCTGTCCTTGATTTTCTTTCAGAGGGGCAATAAACCAGGCCGGGCTCCGATCAGTCTGGTTTGGTACAGAGATGAAAAGGATTTTGAGAGGCCTTTTGTTTATGTGTATATGTGCTTTCCATTAGGCAGGGAGACTAGGACCCATAGGCACAGCCTTAGAATTAGAGGAGGTCAATTTAGAATAGAAATTAGGAGACATTTCTTCAGCCAGAGAGTTCATTGCCACGAAGCACAGTGGAGGTGGAGACGTTAAATGTCTTCAAGACAGGGATTGATAAATTCTTGACCTTGCAAGGAATTAAGGGCTATGGAGAGAGTACGGGTAAGTGGAATTGAAATGCCCATCAGCTATGATTAAATGGTGGAGTGGACTCAATGGGCCGAATGGCCTTACTTCCTCTCCTATGTCTTATGGTCTTATGTTTCACTGTACACTTACTGAAACAAGTTGCAAAGTTATGGTCTGGGTTGCCTGCTTAAGAATGTTTTGAGTGGTTTGTCCTAGTCCGCAACATATGTTAACATTAGAATATTAATGCTTAGTTCATAGATACAAGTTGACTGGTATGTATTTGCTTTTGAAATCACAAACCTATTTATGTTCTGTTGAGCCTCCAAGTTTTTTTTTGAACTAATTTGTTGTGATGTAGCCTTCAAATTGCAGAATCTTTTGTTGTACTTTCATATCAATTTGTATTTCCTTAAATTTGTCAGTTTTAAATTATTTTACTGATTTGCTAAGTATCTCAGAAACCATTACAATTCATCCCTTGCTTCAAGCACTCCGGTTTTTACATAGCTTGATTTTATCTGTTAATGTAAACATTTTACTTATAAGTATCATCATTTGAACATTTATTTCAAAAACTGGACTTTGACTTTTGACTAATACAACTTTGCCATTATTTGGCCTATTTGTTAACTAATTTGCTGTGTTTTTCTATATTCCAAGAGCTTTGACTTCTACTTTCAGAACAGATGTACAACAGCCACAGCTTCTACTGATTCAGACAAAATCTTAGAAAGAATGTCAAATTTATTAATAATGATCGACAATATTTTATACACAATGAAGATCTTATACACACTGGCACAGATTTTCTGATGACCAGAGAATCCTTATTTTAGTATAAATGGAATTGTGCATGGTGAGCTGTGGAATCCCCATTGTAGTAGACTCTGAAGGAATTGTCCAGGTAGATTCCACTGGCCAGAAGTCTCCATTTAAAACAGCGAATTCAATGATTCCGATGAAATTAAGTAAAGTAGTTAGTCAGCAAAAGTTGGACTATTAAATACGTAGTCTAATTCCTGAGTAGCTATTTGAAAGAGACCTACTTACCAAACACTACATCTTCCCTAGAACCTATTCTCCTTCGCCCCCACTTTACGTCAGATTCTAACAATCCTTCTCTGCTTCCTATCCTCGACTCCCATGTCTTCACAACCCCATTAGACTTTCTCCCACCTACTCTGATTTATCCTAACCATTGCATAACTCACCTGATGCCCTTGCCATCTTTCATGGCATCTTACCCACCTGTCAATCTACTTAACTGCCACCCTCTCCCTACCTTTCTAGCACCCTCATCCAATGGACTACCTATTTGACTCTGTTGGTACCTTATCCCCTATTCATCTGGCAGACACCTATTTATCTGGTGGCACATTATTCCTCCTGTTCATCTGGCCATCCCAGCACCCTAACCTCACACTTCCTTTATACCCTGCCTATTTGAGAACAGCTTCAAATTTCAGAATAAGGCAGCAGACCAGTGTGGGGAGGGGCCATATTTAGCCTTCTCCTAACAGTTCTGCATGACAAAAGAATTGTCAGAATGGATGAATAGTTCCATATTGTGAAGGAGTCCTGATTTGAATCTCTTCTCAGAAATACAGAACTCCTTTCTTTAGTTAAAAAGAAGAGCTTGATTGGAATCTGCATGATTGCCAATCCTCTGAACATTTGGCCCACTATTTCCAATTAAATCGCTCCTGATCATTTACCATTTCAGCATAATTAATATGTAGTCACTTATGCAAGCATGTGTTAGTTCTAGTTGGAGATGATTCTGAAAGGTAGGATTTACATGCACTTGGAGAGACAAAGAATGATTAGGGGTAGTCAGCATGGTTTTGTAAGGGCAATCATGTGTCACAAACTTGACCGAGTTTTTTTGAGGATGTGACCAAAAAGATTGAGGGCAGAGTGGTAGATGTTGTTGACTTGCACTTTAGTAAAGCCTTTGACAAGGTTCCACACAGTAGACTAATTAGTAATGTTAGATCAAGGTGAGCTTGTCAATTGGATACAAAATTAGCTTTACTGCAGGAGAAAGAGGGTGATGTTGTTTATCAGGCTGCAGACCTGTGATCAGTGCTGCTCCACAGGGATTGGTACTGTATCTACTTTTGATTGTCATTTATATAAAACGATTTGGATGAGAATATAGGAGGCATGGTTAGTAAGTTCACGATGACACCAAAATTGTGGACAGTGAAGAAGGTTATCTAAGATTACAAGAGATCTTGATCAATTGGGTCAATGGATAGAGGAATGGCCAATGGAGTTTAATTTGGATAAATGTGAGGTTTTGCATTTTGGTAAAACAAACAAGAGCAAGACTTATACAATTAATGGTAGGGTCCTCAGCAGTGTTGTAGCACAAAGAGATTTAGGGGAACAGGTACATAATTCTTTGAAATTTGCTTCAAGGCAGATAGAGTGGTTAAAAAGGCTTGCTTTCTTTCACTGCTCAAACCTTTAAGAATAGGAGTTGGGACATCGTGTTGAGGTTTAACAGGATGTTAGTGACGCTTCTTCTGGAGTAGTGTGTCCAGTTCTGTCGCTCTTCTAGAGGAAGGATATTATTAAATTAGAGAAGGTACAGAAAAATTTACCAGAATGTTGCTGAGAATGGAAGGTTTAAGTTGTAAAACTGGGCTGGACTTTTTTTTACTGGAGAATAGGAGGTTGAGGGCTGGCAACACAGAGGTTTACAAAATCATGAGGGGCATAGATAACTTGAATAGCAAAAGCTTTATCACTAAGCTGTGGGGATGCAGAACTAGAAGGCATGTTTTCAAGTTGAGAGGAGAAAAATTTAAAAATGACATGGGGGCAACATTTTTTACACAGAGAGTGGAATGAACATCCAGAGGAAGTGGTGGATGCGAATACAGTTGTAATGTTTAAAAGATATGTGGATTCATAGAGTCATAGAGATGTACAGCATGGAAACAGACCCTTCGGTCCAACCCGTCCACGCCGACCAGATATCCCAACCCAATCTAGTCCCACCTGCCAGCATCTGGCCCATACCCCTCCAAACTCTTCCTATTCATATACCCATCCAAATGCCTCTTAAATGTTGCAATTGTACCAGCCTCCACCACATCCTCTGGCAGCTCATTCCATACACGTACCACCCTCTGTGTGAAAAAGTTGCCCCTTAGGTCTCTTTTATGTCTTTCCCCTCTCACCCTAAACCTATGCCCTCTAGTTCTGGATTCCCCAACCCAAGAGAAAAGACTTTGCCTATTTATCCTATCCATGCCCCTCATAATTTTGTAAACCTCTATAAGGTCACCCCTCAGCCTCCGACGCTCCAGGGAAAACAGTCCGTCTGTTCAGCCTCTCCCTGTAGCTCAGATCCTCCAACCCTGGCAACATCCTTGTAAATCTTTTCTGAACCCTTTTAAGTTTCACACCATCTTTCCGATAGGAAGGAGACCAGAATTGCACGCAATATTCCAACAGTGGCCTAACCAATGTCCTGTACAACCGCAACATGACCTACCAACTCCTGTACTCAATACTCTGACCAATAAATATATGAAAAGGAAAGTTTTGGAGGGATATGGGTGCTGACAGATGGTACTAGTTTGGTTTAGGAACATGGTTGACATGGACTAGTTGGACTAAAGAGCCTGTTTCCATGCTGTATGACTCCATGACTCTATAATCTAATTGTGTCATTGAGTCATGGAGTTGTACAGCATGGAAACAGACATTTTGGTTCAACTCTTCCATGCCAATCAGATATCCTAAATTAACCTCGTCCCAATGTGACTTTATGTGTCCCACTTTACCATAGGGCAAACACCTGAGGCCTTTCACCTCATTTCCACTCTCTTGGGCTTCTTTTTTATCTTGTGGTAAATTTTTACCAGTGCTCCCTACTGTTGGTTTTGCAGTGTAGGATCTCCCCTTCTCCCAACTTCTATTCCTCACAGGATGAAATTCTTGCCAGAAGCTTGTCTTATGCACTAACATATATTCATCTGCTAATTCTGCTGCCCTTCTCATTTCCTGAACTTTCTGTTTCTCCATGTGAATTCTTACCATCTTTGGTAGTGAGTTTTTAAACTCCTCCAGCAGAATAATCTCTCTTAAAGCCTCAAAGGTCCTATCTAGTTTCAAAGCATGTACCCATCGATCAAAATGCCTATGTTTAATTCTCTAAACTCAACATAAGTCTGACCTGGTACCTTCTTTGTGTTTCTGAACCTCTGTCTATATGTGTCTGGTACCTATTCATAAGAACTTAAAATAGTCTGTTTCACCTCTTCATAATCTCTTGACACCTCATCTGACAGTGCGGAAGTACATCACTAGCTCTGCTTACCAGTTTATTCTGAACTAGCATTACTCGTATATCCTTGGACCACTCCATCTGCCTAGTCAATTTTTCAAATGAAATAAAGAAGGCTTCAGCATCTTTTGCATCAAAATGTGGCAGACACAACTTCTCAAGTTCAAATTCTCTCTCTTTTTGCTCAGCTAAGAACTTCCTCTTTTTCCTCTCTCTCTCTCTCCCTTCCTTTCTTCTCTCTCTGCTCAATCAAACATCTTCTCTCTCTCTCTTTCCTCTCTTTCCCTTTGTTTATCTTCTAATTCCATTTTCCTCAATTGTAATTAAAGTTTTTCTACTGCTACTGCACTTGAGAGTGTGTTGCTGGAAAAGTACAGCAGGTCAGGCAGCATCTGAGGACCAGGAAAATCGATGTTTCGGGCAGGAGCCCTTCATCAGCTCCAGCCCAAAACATCGATTTTCCTGTTCCTCGGATGCTTCCTAACCTGCTATATTTTTTCAGCAACACACTCTTAACTCTGAACTCCAGCATCTGCAGACCTCACTGTCTCCTCTATTGTATTGTTTGTTTCTCTGACACACCTAATTGTTTGAATAACTCCCTTTACAGCTTTAGTGTCCTTGGTTAAACCCAAATCTAGCTTATTTGCTAATTATAAAAGTATGACCTTTTTCTTCCCTTCTAAACTTTCTTGGCAAATTTGAGAAACATCTTCAAATCCGAGCATCTCTTTAGCAATTTTAAGAGCCATTTGTCTCACTTTTAATTTAATCAACCATAAATTATTGAGATTAAACAAATTGTCTCACGTTTTATTTAAAGATCTAGGACACTAGCCTACAATTATTTAAATCTGCTGGGATTTTTCATACCATCAAATCTAGTCAAATCCATCTAAACCACTTCAAATCACAGACCAGGGACCCCAAAGTATTACAATATGGGGTAAACCCTCCTGCTTAACTTAAAACCAGCAACACAGAAAGGATTTAATCCGTGCGGTAATCTGTAAAAATCAGGTGACCAAAAGCTATTTAAAGTAAAAATTAACAACTTTAATTCTTAAAATAAAGTTAACTAATGACTATTTACAATTCTTTCCTCTAACCTATCGTTTACCTTCTCATCTATAATACTAGTCCAATAAAATTCCCAATTAAGATTTACAGGAAAATTCAAATTTTAAAACCAGCCATTGGTTGAATTTTCTCTTTATCTTCGTTGGTAGATTGGCTCTCCAGGTCAGTGTTAAGGTTTTTCTCTGTGCAAACTCCTTCTCTCAACAGGTACCTCTCAGAGAGTTCTGACTAGCAGTCTACAGCAGTTGGCCTGGTAGCAGTTCTCCTCCCAACTTTTCAATTTTCCCTAGTCTTATATCCCAAAGCATCATAAGATTGTCAATATACTCAATTAAAACTTGATTGGAATTTAGTTAATTTCCATGGTATAATTTAAACTGATTGGTCTAATTCAAATCTGTTTTGTCATTTCCAGGCAACCAGCTACCCCAATAGCTGGAGCACATGTTACGTAGTGTTTTATTGAGAATACTTGGTGCTATCACTGCTCGCTTTTAACTTTCTTAACGGTACATAACACCCACATTTTCATACCACTGGCCTGGACTGCACAAGGGTGTAGTTGCATTTTGCTAGACATGTCATACATATCAGGTAATTGGAAAACCACAGGCAGCAATAAAACATGCACCTTTTATACACATTCCTGCATTTGAGGAACCTTTTACAAGAGTCTTAATTGATTGTGTAGGACACCTACCTAAAACAAAAAGTGGGAATCAGTATTTGTTAACAATAATACATGTGTCTACTAGATTTCTAGAGATCATTCTATTACACTAAAAGAATTTTAGAAGAGTTACTGAAATTTTTCATGATATACAGACTAACGACAGAGATACAATCAGATCAAGGGTCAAATTTTACATCACAATTCTTCAAGGACGTTATAGACAGCATGGGAGAAAAACAATTCAAATCCACTGTGTACTATCCACAATTGTAGAGAACACTGGAAAGATAGCATCAGACATTATAGACCATGTTAAGGACCTAAATTCAAGACTATCCAGATGATTTTTACTTCTTGCCATTAGAGATGCACCAAATTAATCAACTGAATTCAGTCCAATTAAATTAGCTTCTGGGCATGAAGTGAGAGGACCACTAAAATTAATTAAGAAGAAATTGGTGAATCAGGATTCAGAGACCACATATTTGGATTGTGTGTCAAACTTTAGGGAATGGTTAAATAGAGCTGGCGAGAGAGCATTTAAAAATATCACAGCATACAATGAAATAGGAAGTAGACAAGAAATCAAAAACTCACAATTTTGCTAACAGAGGTAAAGTGTTAGTGTTTCTTCCCATGACAGGTGAACCTTTAAAAGCAAGGTTTAGTCGATGTTATCAAGTTGGAAGGAAATTGAGTGAGGTGAACTCTTTGATAAGGACTCCAGACAGAAAGAAATCTTTAGAGTGTGTCATGTCAATATGCTCAAAGGGTATTTTGATAGGGAAGGAAAGCATAAGTAGAATGTGGCATTGGTTACAACACAGTGTGTTGAACCAAGTTCAGAGGATTCTGAATTGGACATTCCTCAAATTAAATTGGACAATGAGGAAGTTGTCAAAATTAGGATAAATTATTAAGTTACCTTTCAAAGGAAAATCAAAATGACCTAAAAGAGTTATTGCTATCGCACAGGGAGATACATGGAAATAAGCTAAGACATACTTATCTAATTATGCAGGATGCAGATGTATGAAATGCTGTTCCAATTAAGCAACATCCTTAGAGACCTAACCCTCTAACGGTGGCACAGAATCAAAAAGAGATTGAACGCATGCTCCAAGACAACATAATTGGAGTGAGTTGAAGTGACTAGAGCTCACTCATAGTCATGGTTCCAAAACCAGATATTACTCATTATGGACCAGGCCAGACCCCCTCAAAACATATCAAGAAAGTAGCCCAACCCTAACTTTGCTAATTGTTTTAAGCAGGAATACAGTGGATATTCCAGGAGAGATGCAGCTGGCCCACTTTTTAAACACAGCAGAATTTATTTGCAAGATGACGGAATAAAACACAAACAAAAGAGAACAGAATATAGAATAACTTAACCCTCTCCAAAAACACAACAGATTATCCCACTAATGATGCTGTTCCAAATTCCTGCAACAATCCACATAAACACCCCTTGGCAAAAAAAAGGTAAAATCAAACACAGTCTTACAGCAGAGAGAGATAACGGAGAGATTCAATATGGAACATCTAATTCCATGTAGCTGTTACTTTGACCAGCAGTCATTATAAAAAACTGATTGCTTGCTAAAAACAAAGTAGACTAGAGAAAAACTGAGCTAGGAGAACTGACCACACCCCTTTCATTGTACAAGTGTTTTTTTTTTAAACTTGAAAGCCTTTCAACTGAGGCAGTATCTGTTGCTTTAATCAAATTGGCCCTAAAACCCATCCACACTAGACACCCCAGAACCTCTGCATTTAGGATCACACCAAAAAAAATCAAGGACAACATAATCTTGTTAAAGTAGCAGTATCATCACATACCTAACATTTATGTGTGGACTATTGCAAAGTCAACGCAGTTACAAAGTCTGATGCATGTCTGATTACAGTTTGGAAGACTGTATTGAAAAGGTGGGACAGGCAACTTATATTTCTAAGTTGGACTTACTCAGAGGATACTAGCAGATTCCTTCTATCTGAAACAGTGAAGACAATTTCAGCTTTCGTAACACTGAATGGATTGTATCAATTTAAAGATATGCCATTTGATATGAAAAATGTGCCAACCACATTTCAAAGACTAACCAATAAAGTCATTTCTGGATTACCCAGTTGTGTGGTATACATCGACAACTTAATGATTTTTAGTCACACATGGAAGGAACATTTGCAACATTAATCAGAATTATTCAACCAACTTTGGAAGGCAGGCTTGGTGATAAACCTAGCTAAGAGTGATTTCACCGAAGCTCAAGTCAAGTTCCTGGGCCATATTATTGGTCATGGACAGATGGCCATATTGAATGTGAAAAGAAAGGTTTTTGAGGAGTTTCCCATACCATCGATGAAAAGAGCAGTACACGATTCTTTGGATTTAGTGGGTTTTATCGGAAATTTGTACCGGATTTTAGCAGTGTGGCTGCTCCACTCACTGAATTACTGAAGAAAAGCAGCATGTTTCAGTGGATGGCAGACAGTCAAAAAGCATTTGACAGCCTCAAAGCTATATTAACCACTGCCCCAGTATTAGCCACACCTAATTATGCAAAGCCATTCAAGGTGGCTATTGATGCGAGTGATGTGGATGTGGTGCTGTACTCTCTCAAGAGGATGATGAGAAGATAGAAATACCTACCAGATATTTCTCCCGGAAATTGAACACTTACCAACAGAAATATTTAATAATTGAGAAGGAGACTTTGAGCTTGGTGTTGGCATTACAACATTTCAACATGTATGTTGCCTGTAATGTGTCTGAGACAATCATATATACTGATCATGATTCACTAAAGTTTCTGGAGAAATTTAAGGACAAAAATTCTAGATGGAGATTATTATTGCAGTCATTCAATTTGAGAATTGTGCATGTGGCAAGACAAACAAACATAATTGCTGACATACTGTTGAGTCTTGAATAAAAGAACGGATACATTCAGTGGAAGGAGTAAACAGACTGAAATAGAATGTAGTAGTGCATGTTTGCATAGATATAGTCAAGTAATGTATATGTATTGTAGTGTACTAACAAAGTAAGACTAAGGGGTTTTAAAATGAAACCATCTTTGGAAATGTATAGTTTTTTAAAAAAGAGAATGTGACGATGCTGCCCCTTTAACAAGGTTATTTTGTCCTTGGGCTTTTTAAGAGATGTCGTGAAAACAGAGTGCCAAAATGTCTGGGAAAGAGCATAGTTTATTAATTGCAGAGGAGTGTCCCATTCTCTCAGTTCATGTTTTCTTCTAGTTTCTTTCAGTTTTAACAGTGAGAAGCTGCTTCCAGTGGAGAAAGGTTCCAAGCTTCAGCAGATAGTTCCTGACTGGCTTTCTCTCTGAAATCTCTCCTGCTTGTAAGAACTTGTGCTTGAATTTACCTTTTACGAAGGGGTGTGTTTATGGGATGTTCCGGGAATTGGAACAGGCCTCAGTTACGTTGCAGCATCAAGTCAGTTAAATTTTCTTTTGCTTGTGTTTCAACTGTGGTGTTTAAATAATTTCTGTTTTGCTTACAATCAACCAGCTGCATCACCCCTGGAATATCCACTTCACATCTGCCTTTAAAATAAAAAAAAGTTAGTGTCAAGGCTACCTTCTTGAAATATTTTGAGGGGGTCTGGCCTGGTCCTTAACATCTGAACTCCTATTAATTCTCTTGACCCAGTTCTCCATAACTGTACCTACAGCAGCATTTTAAAAAAATTCTTACATCAGATCAGAGCATTTGATGTCCCAAGCAACTTTGTACCTCAGCAGGAGGTAACGTTTAGAATAAAAATATATGTATTACCATACTCTGCAGCTGGCACCATCAATTGTCCAAACAATTGTCAAAAGATAATTAGAGCAAGTGTGTGTCAATCCATCTACCTCTCACAAATGGTCTAATTGTTTGAGTTAATTTCACAGGTTTTACAGTCCACCTACTGTGGATTGTTTTGTAGGAGGCCCTCAGACCCAATTTGCAAGTTACTTTGTGATTAGCAAGGAAATCTTACTGACTGAACACATTAATCTCTTTGCTCTAATTACCATTCCCAAACAGCAGTCTCCAAGCATTAGCAGAAAAGATAAAGGCACTAACAATCTAATAATAAGCTAACAACAGCCTGAACTTGCATTGGAACAGCAAGGTGATCAAATGCTAGCAATCATCCTGAACTTGAGGGGAGCAGTTGAGAATTTTGAGACACTGACAGAAGACTTTTATTGCTTTCAAGCGAATGTTGACTGTTTCAATGCATCCAGGCTCAAAGGAACTCCCTACTGGTTAACCTATTTGTTTTAACCCGGTTGCAAGACTGTTGGTTCTCATGCTAAACATATCTTGCTGAAGTGTTATAAATTTTATTTCAAAAATATACTTTATTCATAAAAATTATCTTTGTATATATAATGTGGAAGAGCTATTGTTGGACTGGAGTGGACAAAGTTAAAGAACAGTTTGTGACTATGTATATATACAAAGTTAAAAATCACACAACACCAGGTTATAGTCCAACAGCAGCAGTGATCCAAACACTAGTGTTTCCAAATAAATCTGTTGGACTACAACTGACATCATGTGGTTTTTAACTTCGTATATATACATAGTCACAAACTGTTCTGTTCATTTTCCATCAAAAAGCACAGATGATCTTTATCTGTAAAAAAAGCCCCACATTTTTAAACAGGTTACTTTTATTCCAAACACCTTTTGGTCTTCTCAATGCATGCTGCTAAGATTGGATTAATTTTTATATACTTACTTGCACCAAACAGCGTTCTATATTTTATTTAATTTAATCTGGTGGTATACCTGAGTGGAATGGCTTTGACATATTTCAACCATAAATTTCACTTATTTTAAAAATGCTTTGGAAAAAAGTATGTGCACTAATGCACATGGACATCTGACACCAGCATGGTGTCTGAACAATTGCTCCAAGCCATTTTTGCTCCAACCTAAAAATGATTGGACGATGCAGGTGTCAGTCCAACATCACCTCACATGCAAAGTGAACACTATTATTTGAGTTAATTCCTCTCTCTGTTTACATCTTACTCCATCTTGCAATGCAGGAAACCCTGTTCCAAGCTTCTCTGCGATCACCAGGGAACTCCTGCTTCAGGCTGGCCGGTGCCTGAGCACATGAAATGTTATGCTCCATCCACTCCTGTCTGAACAATGGCAGGCAAGCACCAGCAGGATAGAAAGGCACAATCATGGCAAAGAAGCTAACAACCCAAGTTGCTGAAGAGAGGTGACAATGCTGCACTGTCAGAGCATCCATTATTAGGATGAGACATTAAATCAGAACCCTGTATGTCTTCTTGCAGTTTGTTTTTGCAACTTCACAGTTGTGTTCCCTGGGTAAAGGTGACAGATGTAAACCTCATGCAAACTTCCTAACCATAAAGAGAGAGAAAAGAAATGAACACAACCACACATGCTACCAATAAATTTAAAAAGATTTATTTCAGTACTCAACATCTTTGTTTTCCAATTTTCAAAGGTCAAAACAAAAATTCCACAAGAGAGAGAAAAATATAGCCAGGGTGGCTAAGTACAAAACTCAGCAGCAAACGTATATCACACCATCAGACTGCAATAAATGATCAATCAAAGCAAGGTTGCTGGGGTCACGATTCATGTTGAGGACAGGAAATTTTTTCACTGTTTTCTGTCTTTTTTGTCAAACAAATAACAAAGGATTTCTTGTAATTATTTCTCTTTTCATATATATATTTATATAAAATACATCAAAGCATGCTAAGCGTTTCATAAGGCAGGAGAAAAACTGTAATTTTTTTTAAAATGGACACTTTTGCAATTGTTTTACATCATGTTATTCTGTAGTGAGTTTACCTCTGCACTAGCACTTTCCTTGTTGTCATGTTTTGGTGTCCAGTTGTTTTGCACATTGAGTGAATCTCCATCTTTCGGGCAAGTTTTTAATGATTCTTGAGTTTTAGTTTGTCCGTTCACATCATCCTGGAGATAGAAATTTTACAAAACAAAAATCACACACAGATATATTTACATAGGTAAACATATAGACACATAAGCACACATGCACACTCAGATAGACACACAGGCAAACACACAGGCACAGACATATACAAAAAAAAGGCGTGTACACAGACGCACCCGCGCACAAGCACACACACACATTCAGACACAGATAAATAGACAGATATACACAAACACATAGATGCCCACACAAAGATATCAATACACAAACACACAGATATACACACAGATACAAAAACACATAAAAATACAGATAGAGATATACGTCCAGACACATGCATAAACATACACACACACAAATACAGTTGACCAGACATAGACACATATTGAGACAGACGCACAACCACACAGACACAGACAAACACATAAACAAACACAAACATACAGATGCCACAATAAACATAGACACACAGATGTATGGACATAAATACATCCAAACACATGCACACATACATATACAGGGAAGAAGAACAGAAGGAAAGAATTAAATGTGTTGTTTCTGGAAATGTTGCACAAACGTAGTTTTCCCTCACATCATGTTTGACAGTGAAAAATATCTGCTGCCTATCACAGCACATATGGGAAATTTATAATCCAGGATGGAAAGTGAACACAGTTTTCTTTATTGAGAATCCAATAAATTTACATGCAGGTCAATGTAACATTACAACCAATTGTAATGGGTTAATTAATAAAATGGAACGTAGATCTCGCAAGCATATAGGTTTACGGGGTGAATTTGTATTTGCAGAATTATATTTGCAGATTCATTCTATTTTGCTCAAAAAATGCATTACCTGCAAGCAGTAAATACAGGCATCAATCCATATATTTGTAAATTCCACTTTGCAAATAGAACCAGTCTGACTCAAGATTGGGATACAGACAGACTCTAAGCTCAGACCTTTAAGGCATTGTCTGAGCTGAGATGTCACCTTTTGTAATAAAACCTTAAATTTTCTTGAGGATGTGACTTAAAAGAAGTTCTGGGATTTACATATTAAAGAACCAAAACAAGCAAATCCATTCTAAAAGATGAAAGACTTAACAATCTCGGTTTGTTCACTGTATCATTGTATCCTTGTAATCTTTTGCTATAAATTCTGTGTCTTATGGTTCTGCTTCACAACCACCTGATGAAGAAGCAGTACTTCAAAAGCTAGCACTTTCAAATTAACCTAGTGGATTATAACCTGGTGATGTGTGATTTTTAACTTTGTCCACATCAGTCTAACACCAGCACCTCCAAATTAGAGTAGAGATGAGTGTTGGAGGGGGTGGAAACAGAAACAAGAACTTCTCCTCTGATGAAAAACCACAACACAGCAGGAAGCATTGCCTATGGTGTTGGGGTTAGTTTATTCTTTTTATTATTTGTTTTCTTGTTTTACCCCCACACTACCGCCTAACTGCGGAAGTGCTTATGTTTTCCCCAGCACCCATGTTGTGTGTGTGCAGGTGTGCGACACAGTGAAAGACAGCAGGTGTACAAATCTTTATTCAATTTCCACCACCAGGAAGAAAGGAAACACCCAAGTGGTCAGTGACAAGCAATGCTCTTCTCATCAAAGGGCAATGCTGCATGATCAAAAAAGTAAAGGGGAGGGCAGGGATTGAATCAAAATAGAGTTGGAGGGGGAAATAAAGCACTCCACTCCCTGTGGTGCCCACCTCTTGGGGTTACTTTATTAGCATGAATAGAATATTGGGTAACCAGTAGAAGACAGAGAGTTAGGATAAAGGGAGAATTTTCAGAATGGCAACGTAACTAGAGTGCCACAGGGATCAGTGCTGGGCCACAATTATTTATATTGTACAGGGGTCCCCGATTTCCAAATGTCTGACTTACAAATACTTCTACTCAGGAATGCAATCTTATATAGGGATGATATTTTAAAGACCCAACATATAATCATTTCTTGTACTTATAAATGGCTGTATAATGTCCTGCATTACGTTCCAATATGCGAACAAATCAACTTGTGAGCAGAATCTGGAATGGAACCTATTTGCAACCCAGGGACTGCCTTAATATATTCATGAGTTCGATGAGGAAAATGAATGTTTTATAACCAAGTTTATGAATCACAATAAAAAGGCAGGAAGCCAAGTAGTGAGGATGACGTAAAGTATCTATAGAGGGATATAGACCAGTGTTCCCTCGAACTCTGTTGCTGACTGCACAGGCCTCTGAAACCGAGTGATTTGGAACTGGAAGTCAATGCCATGAATGATGGGCAAACACCGATCACCATGGATAGAAGCTTGGAGTTGTGTGGCTTAGAGGGAATATTGATATTGACTGAAACAAAAACAGAAACTGCTTGAAAAGCTGAGCAGGTCTGGCAACATCTGTGAAGAGAAATCAGAGTTAATGTTTCGGTTTGAGTAACCCTGCCTCAGAACTGATGGTAGCTATGAAAATGTTGGTTCATATGCAGAAGATAGGATGGAGGGAGGGGAAAGACAAAGGAGTGGCGATCAATCAGGCTAGGAGAATGAATTATTAATGGAGACTGATAGTGGCAAACAATGAGTTGTGTGAAATAGCAGACTAGGTGATAACAAGGCCTGGTTACCTCATAAAAGACCCTGAGCTTTCAGTTGCCTGCCACTCCAACACACCACTCTATTCCCTGAACAACATCTCTGTCTCAGGCTTGCTGCAGTGCTCCAGCAAAGCTCAGTGCAGTCTGGAAGAACAGCACTTCATCTTCCATTCAGAGACCCTGCAGTCTTCTGGAGTTCAATATGGAGTTCCATAACTTCATGGTTTGAGCTGTCCCACGTCTTTAACCCAACCTCCATACACCAGGCCTTGTTATCACATAGTCTACTGTTATACATAACACATTGTGAGCCACTAACAGTCAACATTAGCAGCTATTCACCCCCCAGCCAGATCTAATATTTTGCCTAACTGTCCTTTTCTCTCTTTGGGGTCGACCCCACTTATCGTTTACTCCTTACCCCTCCCCCCACTCTATCTGTGCATATAAACCAATATTTTCCTCTGATGTGTCTCCACAGATGTTGCCAGACCTGATGAGCTTTTCCAGAAATTTCTGTCTTTATTTCTAATTTACAGCCTGCACAGTTCTTTCAGTTTTTAGTGTTATAGACTGGATATTAAGTGTGTAAAATCTTAGCAGATGGAATATAATGTGGGAAAACATACGTATTGCATTTGGCAGAAAGAATAGAGGAGCTGAGTATTATTTAAGTGAGGATGAATGCAGAAAGCTGCAGCAGGAGGGATTTGGGACATATATATATATATATATATATGTCCTTGTGCTAAAATCACAAAAAGCGAGTATTCAATTTTAACAGGTAATGGGAATGTAAATAAATATTGACCTTTATTTCAAAGGAAGCAATATATAAAAGTAAGAAATTCTTGCTAAAACTATACAATGCCACAACTGGAATACTGTGAATGGTTTTCGTTGCTCTGTACAAGGGAATATATACTGGCATTGGGGGCAGTCAAGAGAAAGGTCGCTTGGCTGATACTGGGTTCAGAGGAAATGTCTTTTGAGGAGAGATTGAGTAGACTGATCTTGTACTCAATGGAATTTAAAAGAATGAGAGGAGATCTTGCTGAAGTATTTAAATCCTCAGGAGGCATAAGAAGATCAATGAGGAGAGTTTGTTCCCACCTATAGAATTCTTTAGGACCAGACAGCATAATCTGAAAGGGCTCACACATTTAAAATAGCAATGAGGAGGAATTTCTTCTCTCAGAGGGTAGTGAATCTGTAACATTCTTTACCACAGAGGGCTGGAGCACAAATTTCACCTTCATATCTAGCCCTGATGTTTGGTTCCACAGTGTAACAAGAATGTATCCACCTTTTGCTTAAAAAAATCCTGCCTCTGCCCCCCGTGATCCTAGTTCTGAGCAATCCCATAAGCAGAAACATCATTTCCATGTTGACCTTGTCAAAGTAATTCACAATCTTATACTACTTAATCAAGTCACACTTCATTCTTCTAAACTCCAATGGAAACAATGCTGGTCTAACAAACATTCCTCCTCAGAAGACAACCTTCTCATTCCGGGTATAAATCTACTGAACCCCCTTTGAAACACCTCTAATTCACTAAATCCTTACTTAAAAAAGGAAATCAAAACGAAATACAATATTACAGATGTGGTCTTACTAGTGCCCTGCATAACAGAACTACAACATCCTTGCTTTTATGTTCAATTCCTCATATATTAAAGGATAGCATTCCATTCTTCTCTTAATTACTTAGTGTACTTGAAAACTAACGTTTGGTAATATGCACCAGAACGCCTTGATTCTCTGCAGTCATTCTCCAATTAAGTAATACTCTGCTTTTTCATCCTTCCTGTCCAAGTGAATAACTTCGTGTTTTTCATATTATATACTCTTTGTCAGATTTTGCCTACTCACTCAACCTACCGATATCCATCTGCAATCTTCACAACGTACTTTCCTCTCTTTTTATAGCATCTGCAAGTTTACCTACTATGCCCTTGATCCCTTCAGATATGATAAAGATTGCAAAGGCTGAGGGCCCCTGCCCCCTGCATGACTCTACTCATCACATCCTGCCAATCAGAAAAAACTCATTTATTCTTATTCTCTGTTATCTGTCAGCCAGCCAATCTTCCGTCCATGCTAATATGTTACTCCAGCAATAACATTTCACGTGTCACTTTGATAAATGCCTTCTGGGAATCCAAGTATAGTACATCAACATGCTTTATATCCTAGGTGTACATTACTCCATCAAAGAAATGCACTAAATTGTTTAAACTTGACTTCCCTGTCTGAAAACCACACTGATTCATCCTGATTATCTTGATATTTTCTAAGTGCCCAATTTTAACCTCTTTAAAGGTCCATTCCAACAACTGTTTTCATGCAGTGGATAGTGCACGTACAGCATGAGCTGCCAGAGGAAGTGGTGGAGGTTGATAAACTTTCAACATTTAACAGAAATCTGGTTGGGTATATGAATAGGAAGGGTTTAGAGGGATATGGGCCAAATGCTGGCAATGAGACTAGGTCAGATTAGTATGTCTGGTCAGTGCAGATGAGTTAGACCAAAGGGTCTGTTACCATGCTGTATGACTCTATAACTATCTCATGACAGATGTCAAGCTCACTGGCTTATAGTTTCCTATTTTCTGCATCCCTTCTAAAACAAGAATTATATTTGCTACTTTCAAATCTAATGGGGCCCTACTAGAATATGGTGCAGTTTGCAGAATGAACACTAATGCAATTACTTCCACACTAACCATCTCTGACAAGCTCACCTGGAGACTTGTCAGCCTGCAGATCCATTAGTTTGCTCAGTACCACTCCCTCGTAATTGCAACTTCACCAATATACTCTCTCCCTTCAACTTCAAGTGCTGTCACATATAGAAAATATCTTTTTAAGAATGAAGTTCTAAACTTTAAAAGCTGCAGGATAATTGAACAATAAAAGCCAGCAAGAATTAACATGAGAATCCCATCCCTTTCTTAGATTCCCAATCTAACATTCAGGAATGAGATTTTGACATGAAGTTAAAGTGGGACAATCACATGATGATGCAATGTCTCAGTGGTGCCACAACTCAGTTGGGTTGCTTTAGCTGGAAGCAATACAATCAAGCTCTGATTAGTGCATCTCTCACTTTACAAGGGATTTTCTATTCTGTAGAGTGGGAAATGGAAGGACATAAATCAAAGCTCATTGGGATATATATAAATTGGAATTTCATGCAGTGAAACTGAATTGCAAGAGGTTGTCAAATCTAATTTTATTCGATGGATGGCTTTGGGATGGAGGCTGTACCATTTGAAATGTAGACAATGGGAGTAAATGGGACAGGGTTTGTTCTGTTAGGAATCTAGTTAATGCAAGTAAGTGAGATAAGGTTTGTGAATCCAAAAATGTGAGTTATTAGGGCACGACTTGCTCCTTTGGAGTTGTGTATGCATAGATTTAACATGAGGGCTGAGCTCTGTTGGATTTATAAACAATGGGAATGAAATAGTTCGCATTTGTTCCTTAGGGTTTATTTATTTCACACATTCATAGTATGTGGATTTCAACTAGCTAGGCCAGCATTTATTGCCCATCCCTCATTGCCCAGAGGACAGTTAGAAGTCAACCACATTGGCATATGTCTGGAGTCATATGTAGACCAGACCAGGTAAGATGGCAAGAACATTAGTGAACCAGATCAACAATCAACTGTGGTTACATGGTCACTATTAGATAGGAGGTTTCTACATTCCAGATTTTAATTTAATTCAGGTTTCACCATAGACCTGTTCCAGTGACAATATGATTACACCACTGCCTTCCCCAGAATAATTAGATTGGGTGAAAAGGGTCTTTTTTCCACGGAAAGGGTTTTAATACATTGTGATTCTAAACAATATGAAAGCATGGGAAAGGAGCTGTTGCATTGTGATTTTGTACACATTGGAAGAACAAGCTGGGATTTGGGTTGGGATATGTGTTTTTCTGGACTTTAGCATCAGCCAATCAGTTCCTTGAATTTCAGTTTCTTAAGCAAGCATAAATTACTATCAATTTCCTACAAAAGTTAAAGGCAATGCCCCTTTTCACCTTTTTCATATTTATTCTATTTATTCATTTTTAATTTACTGCAAGTTTAGAACTATTTAGCAGTCAATGCGTATTCTGTTGCAATAGAGAAGGATGAACATATTAAGTCATTTAACCAGTTTGAGCTAAGTTTGTACATTCTGTATCTCAATATGAATTGACTTTACTCCAGTAAAATGCTTTTCAGATGACTAGGATTTTTTTCCTTTCTCCTTTTAATGCTCTCATTCTTCCTGGGCTATCCTGTGTTTTAATTTTCCATTATGCTTTTGAGTGTCGACAAGCCATTAATTCATCAAGAGAGTCAAACTTGATTTAGTTCTCAACCACCAACAACAAACGTGCTTTTGAGTGCGAAGTATGCATGTGTTCAGAGATCATAAGCAAGTAACTTGGCAAAATATGTTTCCTGCTCTGGGCAAAGAAAGAATTTCAGTATGACTCTATTACCGAAGTTGAGAATCATAATATAAATAATGAATATAAATTAATATAAACTTAATATAAATTAGACCTTGTATCTCAGACCTTCTTGGCTCCATTATTCATTATCAAACCAGATGGTACATTAATAAGTTGTCCTCAGGATGAGGGTAACATTGGCAAGACCATATTTATTATTCATTACTCATGACCCTGTTACTTTAAAAAATCAACACAATTTGTAGAATTGGAATATCACGTAGGTAAGTGATGTAAGTTTCCTTCTGTGAAGAGTAGGTTCGACCATTAGGATTTTACAATAATATGGAACTTTTTAAAGTTTTTTTTGGTGTCAGCCCAAAAATTATAAAATGCATTCAATTCAACAATTTTCATTGTAGAATTTGAACTCCAGACTAGGGCTGCTAGATATTTAGCGTCACTGCTAGACTGAATTGATGGTTAACAGGTTATACTAGGCTGCTATGCACTTCAGAACAGGCTACAGCAGCACTTCAAAGCATTTCAAAGAAGTACTATCAGCACTGCCTTCACAAGATCTAGTGGCAATCCAGTTCAACAGCAGCATCCTCTACTAAGGCAACTTGGCCAGCATCAAGATGCTATAAAAGCCAGCTCTGCTGAGTGGGACGGGTTGCTCACACGTGTAATACAATATTCCTGAAGTAATTTCTCAACTTGAACTTGATCACTGCAGGAGACTCCCAGGAAAACAACGGAAAGACTTTTGGCATGCCCTCAGAGCATCCCCAAAGAGATCAAATATCCCTGCAGACTCATGGGAGTTCCTGGCTTGTGACCAGCTGAAATGGAGAGGTGGAGTCCAGTCAGGAACTTGCAGTCAAGGCATTATGGATAGCGTGCACAACTACCAAACACTTATTTGCCCAACAAGTACTGCCTGCTTCACATATGGCAGAGACTGTAGGTTGTGCATTCGCTTATCAGCCATCTGAAAATCCAGTGAACTGGAGCAAATACAAATCATCCCAAGGGACTGCCTGAGAACAGCTAGGTACTGTAATCCTGTATAACCAAGGCATTAATAGGTTACTTAATAAATTAAACATCAATGATTAACTATGAATCACAGTGGATGTTTCTCAGCACTCCCTTCCTAACATTATTGTGGGTCTACCTGCAGCAAATGGACTGCAGCAGTTCAGGAAGGTAGCTCACCACCAGTTTCTCAAGGGCAATTAAGATGGGCAATAAACGCTACCCAGTGCTGCCCCCAAGTCCCATGAACAATTTATTTTTAAAATACTGGTCAATCTACAGTTTCCTGTTCTACTTTAGTGTTATTGGGTCAAAATCTGCTGGTACATGAACCAACGTGTATCCACTTTGTACTGCACAGATACACTTTCTATATCCCTGGCACAGTGGTTTCCTAAAACGATTCAACCTGCAGCCAGCTGAGGTTAGAAATGGGACAGAGTAGGATATAATGGGACATTTTTAGACATTCCCTGGAGACCATGTGCAGAGGTCTTTGGCAGTATCCTTAAGTTTGTGACAAGAGATTTATGCCAAGGGCCTGAAAGAGTCTTGAAATGCAATTAAATGTTCAAAATGGAACAATTTATAAAGAATGGTCTTTGCCTTTCTTCAAGAACTGCTCCAGTGCACAACCAATCTTACACCATTCTGTGTAATCCTTCCACACAAAATATGGAGGAAGCAGATTGAATAGTAACTTGCAAAGGAGATTTGAATGTATCTTTGAAAAGGAGCCCCTTCTGGACTATGGGTAAGGTGTAGGTAGTGGGAATTATTGGAAGATTCCATCAAGAGCTGGCACAGTCCTAATGTGCTAAATGACCTAGTTCAGTTAGATTTTCATATAAATCCAACATAATGCCTTCACTGATGCCCTTTAGGGAAGGAAACCAGCTATTGTTATCCAGTCTAACAGTAAGTTACATAAGTCACACATAAAAATAATTGTTTCTGAACTGGTTGAGCAATTCCTGACCTGTATGCATGATTCCCAAGAAGAAAAATAAAACTCCACAAGTCAGCAGGTTCTGCATTTTCACCACTCTGCCACTGAAGTAAGATCGGATGAGAACAATAACCTCTGAAAACATCTTCCTTGAATATACCGTCTTGGACCTATTTCCACTACTTATAATTGCTTATTGTCGAATTCAATTACTGTTCAGCACAGAAAACTTCCCCTGACTTTAATCAGATGTTTTGTTTTTCTGAAGTACTGTGGGATTCTGATATAAGATCAGACCTGCTCTGAATGGCTGGTAGACTTTGCTTCTCACTGTGGGATCAGAGGCATTTAGAAAATATACATGAAAAATGATTACCTGATATATAATGTTATCATAGTAAACCAATGCTTAATCATGGGGAAAAACATTAGATGAAATGGTGCATAATTTTCTTACATTTGCTTGGGAGCCCTCAGCAATGGTGGAGAGAGAGAAATTATCATTGTGCTGTTCCAGCTGAGGCCTGTATTTGCTGAAAAAAAAGGGAGAATGTTTCTTTTAATATATTACATTCATACAAATTACCATGAAGGACAGATTTCACCTGTGAATTATGTTGATTTTTCTGACTCCTCAATGTACAATTAACAGTTCACACAGTGTGGCCACTGCGAGAAATTTCTTCTGCCTTTCATTAAAGTCATTGTTCATAAAATGAGTTTTTAATTTTGTCTGCATCAAAGAGAGATGAGCAGACTTTAATGCAGGTGACAGGGGTTACACCTACCAAATGGTAGATTGAGTAATGGTAAAGTCATTGAACTAGTATCCCAAAACTCCTCTCAGGGTAATGTTCTGGGACCATGGGTTTGAATCTCACCATGACAAATATGAATTTTGAGTTCAATAAAACACAACCAGCTCATGTGATGGCAACTATTGTTGTTTGTTGCAAAAATCCATCCAGTTCAATTATGCCTTCTCTGATCTACATGTAATTCCAAAGTCACAGCAATGTGGTTGACTCTAACTGCCTGCTTAAACTCATGCCATTTTAACAATAGGTTTTCAATTTTTTTTTTCCTTAAATAGGGAGGCAATGACATAGGTGAGTTATCACTTGACTGGTACTCCAGAGACTCAGGTACAAATCCCACCATGGAATTTAAAAAAAAAATCTCTGAAATTAAAAGTCTAATGATGATCATGAAACAAAGATTGATAAAACCAGAAAACTAATACCACTTAGGGAAGGAAATCTAGCCTACATATGACTCCAGAATGATAGCAATACAAGTTAGTCTTAACTGCACTCTGAAATGGCCCAGCATGTCACCTGACTGCTAGAATGTCTCAGAAAAACATTTAAACCAGACAGACAAGGCAAAAGAAATAACAACTGCAAAGTACTGCTCACTAACATCTGTGAGCTCCCAATATCAGGACAACTGTGTCAGACTAGTTAGGGAAGAGCCTGGCATAGACTTACAGAATCATACTTCCTGGTATGTCCTGTCCCACCAGCAGGACAGATCCAGGAGAGATGGCAACACAATAATACAGAGTCTTGAGGAGCAACCCGGGGTATTCTCAACTTTAGCTCTGGGTGCCATGATGTTTCATGGCATCAGGTCAACCAAAGGCAACAAAACTTCCTGCTGATTAGTATGTAATGTTCTCCCTCAGCTGATGAATTAGTGCTCTTCCTTGTTGACTTCCACTTGGAGGAAACACTGTGGGTGGGCAGGGCTCAGAATGGAGGATTTCAATGACCACCAGGAGTGGCACAGCAGTACCACTAATGATTGAAGGACACAGCTGCTACTGTGGGTCTGCAGCATGTGGTACAGAGCCAATAAGAGGGAAAACATACTTACCCTCATCCTCACCAATCAGCCTACCACAGATCATCTGCCAGTGACAGTATTGGTAACTAACTACTGTACAGTCTTTGGAGACAAAGTCCTTCCTTCACATTGAGAACATCCTATATTGTGTTGGGTGGCACTAACACCTAGCTAAATGGGACAGACTTCAAACAGATATAGCAACTCAAGAGTAGGCATCTATGAGGCGCTGTGGGCCATCAGCATCATCACAATCATACTCCAATACAATTCTGCAACCTCATGGCTTGGCATATCCCCGACTCAACCGCTACAAGTGAACCAGAGAATCAGTCCTGGTTCAATGGAGAGTGGAGGAGGACATGCCAGGAGCAGCACCAGGCTGTCTAAAAATTAAATGTCAACCTGGTGAAGCTACTAAACAGGACCACTTGCCAGTTAAATGGCATAAGCAATAAGTGATAGACAAAGCTAAGCAATTCCACAACCATCAGAATAGAGTCATAGAGATGTACAGCATGGAAACAGACCCTTTGGTCCAACATGTCCATGCCGACTTGATTGATATCCCAACACAATCTAGTCCCACCTGCCAGCACCCGGCCATATCCCTCCAAACCCTTCCTATTCTTATACCCATCCAAATGCCTCTTAAATGTTGCAATTGTACCAGCCTCCACCACTTCCTCTGGCAGCTCAGTCCATACATGTACCACTCTCTGTGTGAAAAAGTTGCCCCGTAGGTCTCTTTTATATCTTTCCCCTCTCACCCGAAACCTATGCCCTCTAGTTCTAGACTCCCAACCCCAGGGAAAAGACTTTGCCTATTTACTCTATCCATGCCCTTCATAATTTTGTAAACATCTATAATGTCACCCCTCAGCTTCCGACGCTCCAGGGAAAACAGCCCCAGCCTGTTCAGCCTCTTCCTATAGCTCAAATCCTCCAACCCTGGCAACATCCTCGTAAATCTTTTCTGAACCCTTTCACGTTTCACAACATCTTTCCAATAGGAAGGAGACCAGAATTGCATGCAATATTCCAACAGTGGCATAACTAATGTCCTGTACAGCCACAACATGACCTCCCAACCCCTGTACTCAATACTCTGACCAATAAAGGAAAGCATACCAAACGCCTTCTTCACTATCCTGTCTATCTGCAACTCCACTTTCAAGAAGCTCTTTGTTCAAGGTCTCTTTGTTCAGCAACACTCCCTAGGACCTTACCATTAAGTGTATAAGTCCTGCTAAGATTTGCTTTCCCAAAATGCAGCACCTCGCATTTATCTGAATTAAACTCCATCTGCCACTTCTCAGCCCATTGGCCCATCTGGTCAAGATCCTGTTGTAATCTGAGGTAACCCTCTTTGCTGTCCATACACCTCCAATTTTAGTGTCATCTGCAAACTTACTAACTGTGTCTCTCATGCTCGCATCCAAATCATTTATGTAAATGACAAAAAGTAGAGGACCCAGCATCGATCCTTGTGGCACTGCACCAGTCACAAGCCTCCAGTCTGAAAAACAACCCTCCACCACCACCCTCTGTCTTCTACCTTTGTGCCAGTTCTGTATCCAAATGGCTAGTTCTCCCTGTATTCCCTGAGAGCTAACCTTGCTCATCAGTCTCCCATAGGGAACTTTGTCAAACGCTTTACTGAAGTCCATATAGATCACATCTACCGCTCTACCCTAATTAATCCTCTTTGTTACTTTCTCAAAAAACTCAAGTTTGTGAGACATGATTTCCCACGCACAAAGCCATGTTGACTATCCCTAATCAGTCCTTGCCTTTCCAAATACATGTACATCCTGTCCCTCAGGATTTTAAAAAAAAACCTTTACACAGATCATTGCCTCAGGCAGTATCTGTTAGGTCCCTATATCCAGACAAATCGTAACCTCTGCCTTTTACAACCCATCTTAAGAAAAAAAACAAGGAAAACATAACCTTATTAAAGAAGCAGCATTGTCACACACCAGTACTGGTGCCTGCACTGGAATCCACTTCTCCCACACCAGGCTTTGAGCCATATATTTATTCATTTAATCTAATTTGTCAAATACCAATTTGCACATGGCTAAGGTAATAATCCAGAAGTTCTGACCTTTAATGTTCTGCTTTCTTCATTTGATGCCTAGCTCCTCATACTGATTATGCAAAACCTCCTGCTTTGTACTGCCTGTCATTAATATCCATATGGTCAATGAGGACTGAATCCTCCCCCTACAGCTACAATTTCCTCTCCAGCAGATGCCCCAAACTTTGGGAACAGGAATAAAACACAACTAAGTGGACTCACTGCAGAGAACTGTACTAGTTCTTCTCATTGTACTATCATCTACTATCATTGCAATTCTTTTTGGTCTCCCCTTTTGAATGGCTTCTTGTACTTTGGTGCCATGATCAGTTCATCCAACTGCAACCCTCAATCTCATTTGGAAGGGCCTCTAGCCAGTTGATCAATTCCAAATCCTGAAGCTCCTGCCCTCAGGATCCCTTTATCTCCCTCATCTGCAGTCACATTCTTCTGTCCATCAACACTGACCAAATCAGATTACTCTATTTAACTAGTGTGACTACCTCCTGATACAATGAATTCAGGTAACATCTATTTCTCTGGTATTGCACAATGTCTGTTGTTCAGCCTCCAGTTCATAAACTCTGACCTGAAGCTATTTGAACTTCAAACACTTACCACAGAAGTGTTTGCCCTGGATCACACAAACATCCAGGAGCTCCCACATGCTGCAGCTATAACACATCAACCTCCTGCCATCCTTCAAGCATTCTAACTTAATACATAATGATATTATTTAAATGCATATGTTTTAGAATATTTTATTAGCCTTACCATGAGTTGCTATTTTATTTTGAATCTCAGAAATAAACCTTTACTTACCAGACACTCATTAAATAACTAATCTCTTCTCCTGAGGGATAATGACTCTATTTTGTATCACTTGGACTTTCACTTCATTCATTTATGTATGCCCATTACATTTTTGTAGCAAAAGGTATATCCTTGATGGTTTCAATCCATCCTTTCATCACTACCTCCTGCACTTGACGTATTACATCGTGCTGAATAGTTTTCTTGATTCAAGCAAGATGCTTATTTTTCAGATTTAATGTCTTTGCTGAATTGGTGGCTTCCAGAACATGTTGACCTGTGGCTTTTCCTTGAATCTGAAGATTTTACATTCTGTCTTAGCATCCTCAACTTGCTTCTTAAACAGACTGCTCTTATCATCATGTCTGTTTTGTGCATCTATTTGCCTTGTTCCATTGTACTGGCAGCACATTGCAAGGTGCCTTCATCATTGACATCATATTATCTAGGAACTGGTGTTGCCAATACTAGTTGTTTGTTTCCAGTAAAAACTGCTTCCTGTTCAATGCCCCAATACCACTGCACATCCTTAACTATGAGCTTGTTTAGAGGTTCACATTCTAATTAGGCAGAACTTTGCTAGATAGTTCATTGCACTTCTACCACATCTATTGATCATTGTAGTATGCTATAGCTACCACTTTATCAGGACTTGGGTGAAGACCTTTTGCTGTCAGTACATGACATGTGCTTGACTTTAGGCATTTTCAACCCCACCTTTATCTTTTTCAACTTCAGGGTCATCTCTCCAGCCATCAGATTATGTTCAAATCAAGGTCTGTGATGGTTTCCTTCACTGTACCTCCACATCACAGATGAGCAGATGTGGATTGTTCCATTATATAGCTTTATCCTTACCATCAAAAGTTTCATTTTTGGGTCATCAATTTGAGTCACTTTGCACAAGTTTGCAAAGCTCATGAAATTGTATGAAGCACACATCTGACACCTTGTTTGTTTGATGCCCTGCTTCTGCAGTCATCATTCTAACAGTCTTAACTATTTATCACCTTTGGATGTGATGATGCCAACCTTTTGTGTAGAGTGATTCATAAAATGTGGCACCTGTAATTTCTCCAGGAACATTCTTTGTAGGTTTACTTTCCTTCTTTCCAGTCAAACACCTGTGTGCAAACTCTTTCCACTCAATGTTAGAGTACTGCTTTTTCCATACTAGACATGCTTTCCTTTCTGTTGTGTGCTGCCCTCTGTAATATTTACAATCAATCTTCTGCTCTTGAACTTTTTGCTGTAATTTCTGCAATCATTTCCTGGTATAGAGTTCAAACTGTGCCTTCAAGGCCTTCAGTATCTCTCAGGCCTCTTCAGTGAGGTCTAGAGTTCATTACATGCTTGCAGCGTACTTTCCCCAGCGCTGCGAGCAAAGTTGTTCCTCTTACTTAGTAAGGCTTCTTTCTCAATTTTGAAGTGATCTCATAGTTTTGCCACTGAGACTGGAAGAAATTTCAATTCTTTCTTACGTCACCTTTCATTTCCATAGCACCAGGAAGTGGAAAATTTGCAGCCATTCTGGCTTACCCAGTAATGTGAAGTTGCAGACTGATATTCTAATTTTACTTGCTGCTTCTTACAGTAGCTGGCTCTCTTTCTGTGCTGAAAATCCACAATTTCAGCTGGACTCTTCCATGTAATGCATTATAAAGGTTACTGCTTCAAAAGTGAAAACAAGTAGATGTCCCATTATTGTATTCCAGGACACAATTATATAATGTAAAATGCATTTCTCTAAACACAGAGTGAAGCTCCCTCAACAATTTCCTATCAACCACTCAACATGGGATAGATACAGAGGAAGCCCTTACATCTCTTGTTGTACATTGACAACTGGGAAAGTGGTAGAAACCCAGAACATAGAAAAATAGGAACTGGAATAGGCCATTCAATCCTTCAAGCCTGCTTTGCCATTCAACATGATCATGGCTGATCATCCACTGCAATACCTTGTTCCCACTTTCTCCTATATCCTTTGATCCCTTTAGCCCTATGAACCATATGTATCTCCTTCTTGAAAACATTCATACTTTGGTCTCAATCTTTTCTGTGACAGAGAATTTGACAGGTTCACCACTCTTTGGGTGAAGAAATTTCTCCTCATCTCAGTCCTAAATGGCCTACCCTGTATCCTTAGACTGTACAATGTGTTCTGAATTCTTTCCTGAGATTATTCTGTATCAGTGGAAGATATAAAAATACTTGAAAGCTATTCTGTAACACTGCATAATAGATGTTTGTAAGTAGGAACAACTATTCAAGTTAAACAGACTTGACTAGAACAACATTTATAGAATGCGGTCTATCACATTGCTGCTGCTGAATCAAGCTAACAGTCCATAGATTCCTTTGCAGATGCAGTGTTCACCTAGAAGTCATTAAAGAACTTATTGGAGAAAATGAGATGATATCCTGACCTTCCCCACTGTCAACGAACAACCAGTATATCAGTGAAATGTCAAGAGTAGGGATGCAGAGCTGGTCCAATTTTTCAACTATTCCTTCAGTCTCAGTCCTCTTCAGCTAGGCAGGAGAAAATCAAATAGGATTTACGCTCATGATGCAAGGTTACCAACTCCCAAATTGTCCTGGAGTATTCCAGAATTAAAGATTAATTTTCTGAAACCTTGTCCACATAAAAATGAGAGCCACTTCGAACTAGGGTTGATATTTAATGCTGGCAGAGGGGTGTTGCCTGCCTCTTTTATGGAAGCCCCTTAAATGCCATTCAGCATTTCAGTGGACAGCAACAAGCCTTTCTACAATCAAGAGCAATGGGAATGCAAATCCTACCCACTGGGAACTGCCGATCAGAGCCCAGCAGCTTTATCTTAATATCACTGAGGAGGCTGCTGCAGAAAACACCAAAGGCCTAGGATCCAAGAATATGGGTGAATGCTTGTAGGATGTGTCCTGTGGCATTCACTTGGAGCAGAGGATGCAGTCAACTGCAAGGCCATAGTTCTCTCAGCTGGATTCCCATTCCAATGCTAGGTCCATCAATTAAGCAGTGCATTAGTGCCTTTGAATGATAGACACTTCCTAGGGAGCCTGCAAGCAAACATAGACAGATTTGCTCTGTGCCCTCCCATATAGCAAGCTCCCTGTCCCTGCCATTTGGTTATTAACAGTGATAGTGGGTCTGGCTCTTAAGCGAGCAATGCTTGCACTTTTAAGGTTTTTCTATCACAGATTGAATCAGAGTGATGGTGAGATTTGTGGGTTTGGAAGGTGCTGTCTAAGCATCTTTGGAGAATTGCTGCAGTGCATCTTGTAGTTAGTAGCGGCAGTATGTCTCGAATGTTGGCAGTGAAGACAATGGATATTTGCGGGTGTGGTGCCATTCAATCAGGCTGTTTGGTTCTGAACGATGTCAAGCTTGTTGAGTGTTGTTGGAACTGCACCCATCCAGGCAAGTGGTACCAGAGAAGGTAGATGAGTGTAATGCTGTTGATGTCATGTACATAGACCTTCAGAAGATATTTGACACATATCACACAACAGACTTGATAGAAAAATCCATCTTTCCACCCAATAATGTCTCCCAGCACACCAAACTCAAGGGGCATTAAATTTCTCCCTAGGTTGCACCATAAAAGCTGTATCCCCGCATGATCATTGGAGAATAAATGGGTCAGTGAAGTTATAAGGGAAGTGAAAATTGAGACAATATAAAATAAATATCAACTTGCTATCATCTATTTTGTATCAACATACAAAGTCAAGAGCTAGACCAGTTCTTTGAGAGATATAAACAAATGAGAAAATAGATCAAGTTATTTCAATACTTGAAATATATGGAGCCTGTGGGGTCCTCCTCAAATTTCTCTGGTTCTGATTCAATATGTGGGGGAGGTACCCTGATCACTAAAGGATTTTTTGAAAACACTTTACTGTGTTACTGGGGAAGTGTTTTTATCCCTGAATCTGTGCATCTGCAAATGAATTATTATCTCAGCTGATCACAATATTCTATTCATGGGAGCAAATAAGTGGGGCAAAACTTTATGAAGCATTGTCTCTGCATGACACTCAATATCACATTTAATATAAACACCTGGTAGTTAAAAGTTGGGAATTCAAAGTCCCCAGTTAAGTTGTAAGAGCAGCCTGATGTAACATTTTTTTAAAACAAAAATGAAGGTGTTCTTCCAGGCTTCATCTAATATTTCTTCCTCAATCTAAACCAGCGTAGATCATTCTTATTTCGGTTTGTGGCATTTTGCTTGTATAATATGACACCCATATATGTCGCCTGTCACTGCACTCAAAATAATTTGTTATATGGAGAAGACTTTGAGATTCATACAGTAAAGTGCTCCCTCGGTGCATCACCTTTGAATACAGAAGCAACATTGGTCGATTTCCCCCACTTCCACAACATTAAGGAGTTGCATTAAGTTAATAAAAACAGTGAATGGGTTACATGGAAACAGATGGATTGATTAGAAACAGCCAGCAGATATTTCTAAGGGGTAGATCATGTCTAACTTGTTAGAATTCTTTTGAAGATGTACCAGAGAAGATAGATGAGTGTAATGCTGTTGATGTGGCTATATGGATCTTTAGAAGACATTTGATACAGTACCACACAACAGACTTGATAGAACAATTATAGCTCATGAAATAAAAGGGTCAGGAGCAATATGGATACAACATTGTCTGAGTAACAGGAAATGGAGAAGTGGTCATTGGAGGGGAACTTGCAGGTAGTGGTGTGCCCATTTACCTGCTACCCTTGTCCTTCTTGATGGAAGTAGTTGTATGTTTGGAAGGTGCTGTCTAAGGATCCTTGGAGAATGTCTGCAGTGTTTCCTGGAGATAGTAGCAGAAGTGTGTCCTGAGCATTGGCAGTGAAGGCAGTAGATGATTGTGGATGTGGTGCCCATCAAGCAGGCTGCTTTTTTTTGGATGGTGTTAAGCTTGTTGGGTGTTGTAGGAACTGCACCCATCCAGGCAAGTGGGGAGTATTCCATCACACTGCTGACTTGTGCCTTGTAGGTGGTGGATAGGCTTTGGAGAATTACTAGGTAAGTTGCTGTTTAAAGAATTTTCAAGGATCAGGCTCGCAGGAAAGTAGTCTGACACAGAACAAACGACCGAGAGACGAGTCTGCTAGAATATAAGTGTTTTATTCCCCGCAGCGTCGCCACAACCAGGTCTCGTACTTACAACGGGTCTGGTTTTATACTCACTCTACGTGTTACCGAACTGGGAGCCGTCAGTTCTCGTAGAGCGGTTGCCAACAACCCACGCTCGGCGGTTAGACGTAACCCGGAGCAGACTCTACCGAACTGGGGACTTTCCCAGCTTATATACTCTTTCGAGATCTAAACATTCATGCGAACAACAGGGCAAGACTAAGCAACCCCTTCCATTCTGGTAACATATTCATGCGAACAACAGGGCAAGACTAAGCAACACCTTCCATTCCGGTAACATATTCATAATAAGATTCACACATGTATTGGGACATAATTTTAACCCTTTCACCACAGTTGCTTGCCACAGTAATCCTGGTCTCTGACCTGCTCTTGTAGCCACTGCATTTATGTGGCAATTCCAGTTTCTTATTAATGGTAACCCCAATGATATTGATTGTGGAGGAATTCAGTGATTGTAACACCATTGAAATGTCAAGTGGTGATGGTTAGATTCTCTCTTATTGGAGATGGTCGTTGCCTGGCATTTGGATGGGATGAATGTTACTTGTCACTTTTCAGTACCAGCCTGGATATTGTCCAGATCTTGTTGCATTTGAACATATGCTACTCTGTATCTGAGGCATCACTGGACAACCAGGAGGCCAATACATAAGATACTTTTCCCTGAAGCAATGGCAACAATTACTCAGCCAGTAAAACTACAAGTACAGTGAGGCAGAAGTCATATGTAGCCAGAAACTGATTTCATGTGAAGAAGAGTGGATTTACTGTGTTTGCATACCCAATTGCTTTCACAATCAAATTTCCTATTAGCACCATCCCAATTCATTGAGTTAAACCATACAAGTTACCATGGTGAAATGTGAACACAGATCCTTTTAGTCATAGCCTCTGTACTTCTCATGTGAGGGATAGCAAGATCATCAGATATGTTAGGAACCTGAGATCCATTGAGATCATCAGACCATCAAGATCACTCAAGGCCGTCCTCCCACCCAGACCCAAAGTCTTCTCACAACGTTCCTAAGTCATTATAAAGGAAAACCTGTAGCCAATTCAAAAATTCAGTGAAACTTCTCTGACTCTATTCCAACAGAAAGCCAAAGTGTCACCTTACTTATTGATAAGACAAAGTGTGGAGAGCTGCATGCAATCATAATCTTTCTATTTCAAAATGACAGTGCAGAATAGGGAAACCTAATGGTACTGGAGAGAATTCACTATACAGTACCATTAGGTGGCTGTAAACTAAAATTACTTTGCCAGTTCCGATTGAGTCATTTAGTTACTTCTTCTTTCTTTGCACACCCTTATCCTCTATTATTGTAGCATTCAACTATTTCTTAACTCAGTCCAAGATTTCTGTCCCCACTTTTCTCTCTGGGAGTCAACTGCAAGTGTTCATCACTCTCCATGTGGTGAAGGATTTCTCAGCAATATTTTGCCTTTAATAGTTTGAACCTATGTCCATTAGGCCTACACATACTGATATGTATGTAATTGAAAGTTATGATGTGCATTTATCTTGTTCTCTCCGCTTACATGTATCACAAAGAAACATAGAAGACAGGAGCAGAAATAGGTCATTATGGGCTGCATGGTGGCACAGTGGTTAGCACTGCTGCCTCACAGCGCCAGAGACCTGGGTTCAATTCCCGCCTCAGGCGACTGTGTGGAGTTTGCACATTCTCCCTGTGTCTGCGTGGGTTTCCTCCGGGTGTTCCGGTTTCCTCCCACAGTCCAAAAATGTGCAGGTCAGGTGAATTGGCCACGCTAAATTGCCTGTAGTGTTAGGTGCAGGGTAAATGTAGGGGAATGGGTCTGGGTGGGTGCGCTTTGTGGGGTCGGTGTGGACTTGTTGGGCCAAAGGGCCTGTTTCCACACTGAAAGTAATCTAATCTAATCTAATCTAATCTAATCTAATCTCAACCCTTCAAGCATGCTCCGCCAGTCAATATGATCATGGTTGATCATCAAGCTAAATAACATAACCCTGCCTTCCTCTCATATCCCTTGATCCCTTTAGCTACTGGATCTACTTTCTTCCTGATTTTACTCCACAGAGGCTGGTTTCCTGTAACTAAGACCCCCTTATTTACATGTGAAAAGTCCTTCACACTGATCCAGCTTCTGTAGAGTTAACTTTCAGAGTGAGCAGCATCTCTGACATTCCTGTTTATATCTATCAGCCAAAGCTCCCTAACAGGACCAGATTAACAGCCTCAATCAGGTAACTCATATTCAATGATATCCACGTGACTGACCTCGCTACAATCACTACATCCCTCCATAAGCTGATTTTTATTGTAGCTCCTCCTGGGGCATTTCAGCACCAGGTCAGGTTCTTCTAGCTCTGCCTCTGATGCAGGCAGTATGTAACACATGGTAGCTCATCTCTTATGCCCAGAGCATCTCGGAAGAAATTTATTTTCTTCTTCAGGCAGCAAACGCATCAAGTAAGCAACATCCGTTGTGTCAGAATTTGAGGTATCTTCAACACTTGATGGAGAGGGAGAACCCATGGGTTCCGGAACAATTGGAATGGCAGACAAGGAGCCAGGAACATTTTGCTCCCACACCATTTGCAAGTTTACAGCTTTATATGGTCCATGTGCATGTTTAGGACCATTGTACCTACTCAAATGTCACTGGACCTGACCTTGCTTCAAACATGCCTCTTAGCCATGCAGGGCCAATCCTGGTAGTTCCTACACCAATTTCATCCCCTCAAGTAAACTCTCTCTCTTGCTTACCAGAGTCTTGTATCTGAGGTTCCTGGCATCATTTCACCCTCCCTGAACTAGGGAAAGTCAGATTTAATCAGTTGCAGAATGTTCTCTCCACTACCAATCTGCTGGACCTATGCCTGTAGTCGCAAAAGGGGTGATCCTATAATCTAAGTAGGAACCAGGACAGTTCAGTATTTAGAGAAATTTTAGACTGTTTCTTTAAGCCTGCTTCAAAGTTTGGACTGCTCTTTCTGCCAGACCATTGGATGATGGATGATATGGAGCTGTCCTTATATGACAAATACCACTTGACTCTAGGAAATACTCGAATTCCCTGCTGGTAAACAGTGGGCCTGTTATCTGTGACCAACACTTGCGGCAGTCCACATATTGCAAAAGATATGCATAGTTTTTCTAACATCGTTCCCATGTTTGACGAATGAACTCTACGTATGTGCAGCTATTTTGAGTGGGCATCTACAATGACTAAAAGCATTGAGACCATGAAAGGCCCTGCATAGTCAACATGTACCCAGCCAATCCCACAAATTGTGGGAGCTGCTGGTAGCAACTGTTGTCCTTGTTGGCACTCTGGGCACTGCCTCACCAATGCAGCTCTGTTTGTATCCAGTCTTGGCCACCAGTCTAACATGTCGCCAACATCTTCATTTTGGAAACTCCTGGATGACCCTAATGGAGTTCAGCCAGTATCTGGCAGTGACCTTTGCTTGGGAAAATCTTGCTTCTCATAATCATATGCTGTCCTGTTGTGTGTTCTGGTCTCTCTGCATCCAAAAAGGTTTCATTCATGTGACAGCTCTATGGTTTCTCCCATCACCACCAACTGTCTCAGTTTTGCCATGACAGGATCTTGCTGCTTCCAAAGTCTGATATTGTCAATTGTGACAGGAAGTGTGTCCTGAAACTTTAAAATCATTATTGACTCGACCAATGGGGGCACCACCAATGGCGTATCTGATGGTGGAAGGCAGCTGACTGCTTTTGCATTTGCATACTTGGATTCCTGATAGTGTTCCAACTTGTAATTATACACACATAATATTATAGCCCACTGGTGAATTCAGCCTGAAGGTATGGGTGGCATTGCCTTGTCTCTTTATATTAACCTAGCAGGGATTTGTGTTCCGTTAATATTATAAACTGACATCATTTAAGGAATTGCAGGCACTTCCTGACTTCTAATATGACTGCCCAATCTTTATTCTCTATCTGGGCGTATTTACACTCTGCATTAGCAAAAGTCCTAGATTCATACACTATTGGGCATTCCTCTCCATTGGGCTATCAACGAGCTAATATTTATTCCGATGCCATATATGGCATTGTATGTCAATACCAGTTCTTGCACTGGATCATAGTGTGTCAACACCTTACAGGATAATAACTGTTTCTTCACCTCCGTGAAGGTTATGGCTTGGCTATGTGACCATTTCCAAGACTGACCCTTTTTTTAAGAGTTAGATTGGATTAGATTCCTTACAGTGTGGAAACAGGCCCTTCGGCCCAACAAGTCCACACCGACCCTCCGAAGGGTAACCCATCCAGTCCCACTTCCCTCTGACTAATGCACCTAACACTAGGGGGAGTTTAGCACGGCCAATTCACCTAACCTGCACATCTTTGGACTGTGGGAGGAAACTGGAACACCCGGAGGAAACCCACACAGACACGGGGAGAATGTGCAAACTGCACACAGACAGTCACCCGAGGCTGGAATTGAAGCTGGGACCTGGTGCTGTAAGGCTCACCACTGAGCCATCGTGCAACCCTTTGATACAAAGATGCCAGGATTCACCAATCCAAGGAAAGACGTAAGCTCAAATACAGACCTGGAACCCAGAGCACCTTTGATCGCTCTCACTCTACCTTCCAACAGGTGTAACCCGGTCTCATTGACTCAGTAGCTTAAGTAGGATACTTGGGTTGCCTGGAACACATTTTTCCCTTCAGATGTATATCCCCGCCTGGGAGAAATATCTAACAAATGTCTCCAAGTTCTCTATGAACTTATTGGTTTTCCCTGTTATTAGCACATCCTCTAGATAAATGGCGATCAGGGTAGATCTTGTAAAATGTTCTCCATCATCCACTGAAACATTTCACAGGCTGACAATGCCCCAAATGGCTGTCTTGTTTCTTGGTGCAGATCCTTATGAGTATTAATTGTAGCAAATTTCTGGGTATCTGACTGCAATTGCAATTATGCATGGCTCATGTCCAGCTTCGTGAAGGACAGTCCTCCCACCTGCTTTGCATTTAAATCCTCTGTGTGAGGGATTGAGTATTTATCCAGCTGCAAAAAGTGATTTATCATTTGTTAAACCAACCCATCAACCTCCACAATTTGGCCAACCATTACTGCCCATTCTGTAAACTGGACTGATATGATGATTCCTTTGCTTAAGGAAGGCAAATAGTAATGGGTGGGCCTTGCAGAATGGTGGAATTTCTTCCTGGTCAACACGCAAGGTGGCTTTGGCTCCTTTGATAGCCCGTAGACCTTCCTGAAAAACTTCTGGATATTTAGTTAGAACCCTTTTCAGACATGCATTTTCTAATCAAAAAAGGTTTTAATATCTGGTGTCTCAGGGAAAGCTAGGCTTCTAATAACCACAAGAGCTGCAGGTCCACACAGTAGAATTATTCATTGCTTTTCATCTGCCCCAGTGTCATTTGTCTGGAAAACATAACTCATTTGGTTCACATACCGGGCCCAGTTTGCGATGGCAGGGTTAAGCAAGTCAAGCTTTCCAAATGATGGCATGATGCCAGAAATGCTTAACCCAACTCAAAGATGACTGTTGCGAATGAGTTTCTTCAGGAGCTTGCTTTCTCTTGTTGCCACTGAAATAACTCCACAGAGGCCAGTATCCATCACCAAGTCACCCTTTATTTAAACATGGAAGGTCCTTGACACTGATCCAGTTCTCTCACAGAAACTCACAGAGTGAGCCAACTCTCTGATACTCTTGTTTATATTTGTCAGCCAGGACTCCCTGATTGGACCAAATTAGCAGCCCCAATCAGGGAATTCAATATCTATGAGATCCACGTGGCTGACATTATTACAATCACTACACTTGCATTTAATATTTTTCTGCCTCTTTCAATCTCTTCTGTCATACTTCCTAACCTAGATTCCAAATCGTGAAGTCAACCATGCAGAAAGTTAAGATGGGGTGCTACTCTTCATCAAACTGGCCTTCCTTTCGCCTGACTTTACTGTTCATATATGAAATGCAGGGTCAGTTCATAAAATTTACAAGGGCCTGGTTATTCCTTCCTTAATTCAGAAGACAATACCAGGCTGAGATTAAAATAAAGATGCATTAAGGAAGGCCGTATAGCCTATTCAGAAGGAATTGCAGTGGTCAGCCAGCCTCTGACTGTACATGTTGCATTCTTTGATTCCTTTAATCCCAAATATGTCAAGGTGCAACATAGAGATTCTGGTTAGGTTTCAATTACCAATCATGCAGCAGCCCTGAGAACAACTATCTAAATCAATTAGACCCATAAAATACCAGCAGGACAAATTAGCTAACAATGGATAAACACAAATAGAATCTCGGCGTCCGAGTTTCAAAGGTGATATTACCTGCAGTCATGACTGGATTGCCAAGGTCCAAAGCTGAAGGAAGAATTAGGGTTGGACTTCCAAACTCAGAGTTGGATTGCCAAGATTTGGAACAGATTGCCATGCCTCAGGATTCAATCCACTCACATAATGAAACACTTTTTCCCATACACGGCAGTATCCTGGAAATATCCAGCTTAAGGTGTTAGATGACAAGTGCAACTAATACAAATGCCAGACATTAACCATCTCCATCAAGATGGAGTCCAACTATCTCCCCAGTACATCAATGGCATTATTATTTTTGAATCCACCACTATCAACAATCTGGGATCACCAGTGAGCAGAAACCTTACCGGACCATTATATTGTTGGTAGAGGAGCAGATCAGAGATTGCTTATTCTGAAATAAATGGCTCAACATCATGAATTGAAGACACAAGAATAAAGAAATACAAATTGAATATTCTCCAGATGTCTGGATGACTGCAGGTTTGCAACTATACTCAGATAGCTTAACATTATCCAGTCTGATTGTTCAGAACTCACGCACCAAGTTAAAGGTTCACTCCTTCCATCACATCCTATTTTGCTTACCATCAATAAGATGAAGTGCAGCAATTTGCCAGCACATTTTCAACAGCACTTCTTAAAACTGCTAATTATACTACCTAGAAGCATTAAAGCAGCAACTGTGTAGAAACAGTTCCACCTGCAGATTCACCAAATCACACACTATCCTGACCTGAGACAATATCATTTTCCTTCACCATCACTGGGTCAAAATCTTAGAACGTTCACCCTAACGGCACTGTGGCAGTCCCTACATGGCAAAGACTGCAGCATTTCAAGAAGCAATTGTTCACCACCTTCTCAAGGGCAATTAGGGATGAGCATTAAATGTTATCCCAGCCAGAAACACCCACACGCTGTAAAACAAAACAAAATGAGAAGAATATTCAGGGCTGAATTGCTGAGGATTTCAAAGATTTAGAGTCCCATAAGTTAAATGGGTCCTCATATTGTCTTTACCCCACAATTTGAACACCTTTGTTTTAACAATTCCCAAGATTTTGGTTTCATCACTACAATCAAAGACCACCCCAAGCACTGACCAAGCTTTGGCTGGCTTTATGATGCCATGTAGTTATGTCAGTACCATTCCTCAATGCGGCTATTCCACCAGCCAAAAGCCCCTCTGGCTGTCAACTATACTAAGTTTGCACCTTTGTTTTGTAAATTGAGAATAAATGCAGCTTTTGTAGAATTACTAAAAACAGATTAATTGAGAATTGAATCTGAGCCTCTCTAAGTTGTACCTTAATTTATTGTGGTTCTTTTCACCGCGCTGGGAATTTGTGTTGCAGACATTTCATCCCCTGTCTAGGTGACATCCTCAGTGCTGTGAAGCACTTCTGTGATCTTTCCTCCGCCATTTGTAGTGGTTTGAATCTGCCGCTTCCAGTTGTCAGTTCCAGCTGTCCGCTGCAGTGGTCAGCAACTAGCCATGAAACGACACGACCAGCTATCCTTGGTAGCCACACACGCAGATGACAAGCAACATGAATTCGACTGGGACAACACTACTATTATAGGACAAGCCAAACAGAGAACAGCCAGGGAATTCATAGAGGCATGGCACTCATTCACAGATATAATCAATAAGCACATCGACCTGGACCCAATATACCGACCACTGCAACGGACAGCTGGAACTGACAATCAGAAGCAGCAGATTCAAACCACTACAAATGCCGGAGAAAAGATCACAGAAGCGCTTCACAGGAGGCTCCCAAGCACTGAGGATGTCACCTAGACAGGGGACGAAACGTCTGCAACACAAATTCCCAGCACGGTGAACAGAACCATAACAACGAGCACCCGAGCTACAAATCTTCTCACAAACTCTGAACCTTAATTTATCTATTGGGTGCTCAATGATGCTATCAAGGATGGGACTTAGTACCAGAGGGGTACAGTAAAATCTTTAAAAATGGTCGATAGTTATCTTTAGAATCAACCACATCATGTGAGACTGGAGTCATACATAGGGTTAAGAGTTCCCTTCCTTGTTAATGACTCCCATTTGGGGTTTGAACATAATTTTCAGGTTTAAAGTTCATTTTGTCTAAACCCTCCCCAAGAATGACCAGCTTTACAGAGTTTAATTTCATAATGTATTCTGGAGGGATCTGAAGTATCAAACCCTGGTTTACTGGCTGAGTATCCTTATACCATTTGATACTAATTGCTGTAATAGATAGAAATATGTCTGCTTTATTCAGCAACGTTTTCACTGGAAATCAACGTTCAGTAGATTATAAATTAGGACTGAATCTTCATGTAGATCCAGAAGCTCTTCATCTAAGAAAAATGCCATGAGAGCCCAAAATCTGGAAATGCCATCTCCTACCCAGGGGAAACAGGCAGTTCGATTCTTGGCATCAGCTATCCATATAAGTCAACAGCTGCATCTACTCATACGTAATTTTGATGAGGTAGAGTATCTGAAACTCAAAGTGTGTAAATAAATCTGTTATAATCAGGTATGAAACTTGTGGATTCATTTAGATAGCTAGGGTACCCTTTTGGAGAGGTAAAGTACACCTTTTGATATGGTCCTAGATACTTTGGGAGAGGAAAGGTACCACTTGAACTAGATTAAGTGTGCCTTGGGATCATTAAAGATAGGCATGAATGTATGCGAAAACTACATAAGCCTATTGGAATTGTCGAGGCTGTCAAAGAACTGTCAAGCTGTCAAAAAATTGTCAAAAGGCCAAAGTATTACGAAGACACAAATAATTTTTGAGATGCCATAGGTGTTAACAACTTTCAACTGTTAAATTCCTTGTAACTATCAATTGTAGTAAGTCCCGACATCAAATTATGGCTGCCTTTCAGAAAATCACAAATGTAAGTGGAATGACTTTCAGTGAATCATATGTCATGGAAATTAATGTTAAATCTGGAGTTATATTACTTCAGTCATTTCTTGCTCTGAAAAAATAATACACAGTTTGAAAAGATGTCCTGTATGTGCACAGTATTGTTTATTTCTAGCTTATATAACTTGCAATATAAAATACGTCATGAAATGTGAAATAAACACTGAACAGTTTGATACACCAGGACCTTCTCAACTGAAAACAAATCTAAGCCATTATTAAATTGAAATGGTACACATTCTTAAATGCCTACATTCTGTTATGAAGATGTAGCATTGTTTCTTATTGAGAACACTTGGTGCTGTCACTGCTAACTTTTAACTCTCGCAAAGGTACAGTTCACCTACATCTTCATAACAGTTCATAAATAAGACAACGAATAAAACAAATTTTAAAATATTGAAGAAATACAATAGAAATTTAAGGATTGTAAACAAATATTACAATTACAATTAACTGAGAGCTATCATTAAAGGATTTGCACTGCATGGTGGATTTTACAATATAAAGTTGTCACCGTGAGGGTCACTGCTAAGTCAACAGTTTGACTGATAGCTCCAAATTGTTATAGACTAGAAATGCTTGTTGTCATAAGAGGTTAAGTATGAGTAAAAATTTTTTTTTAAAACAAGGTAAGGATGGAAGTGTATTTCATAAGTAATTAATTGAAGGAATCACAATGCACTGAGATTTTGTTTAAATGAATGAGTGTCTTTTTTAAAAAAGGGGACATCAAAAATGGACACAGTTTTATTAGAGACAATTTTATTTTATGTCAGCATGACCTCTAGTAGATATTAGGGACCTGGCATGAAGTGGCTAAGGAAAAAGGGTGGTCGGTGAGAACCATGATTTAGCATATGCTGGCACTATTTTGGCATGGGGCTGTAAAGGATAATGGGGAAGAGAGGAGGGCTGGGTTGGGCTATGGGGTATGAAGGGCCTTTGAGGGAAAAGTAGGGCTATACAGTTGTATATAGAGTATGAGGGGCTATGGAGCATTTATCAGGTTATATGGGAGCACAGAGGATATGAGGTGTTGAGGCAATGGGTAGAAGGACTGAGAGTGATATGGAAGGTACGATAAACCAAACAGATGGGTAAAGCAGTGCATGGTGGTGCATTGGGAATGAGCAGCCTTAGATTGAGAAATAGAGGGTGGAAAGAGACAGATGAGGGGCGGAAGATTGACATGAGCAGGAATTGGTGTGGATAAGGGGACCTACATTGGTCTCGAGTGTTTTTGGGGTTAGGCATGGTTAGGGGATGTAGAGTGTGTGAAGGGGTGGGGTTGCTGAGGGCTGTTTCTCAATTGAATCAACCTTCTAAGAACTTTAACACAGTATCTTCTACACGACCCACCTGTGCACTCAGCTGTCTCCACACGCGAGCTTGGGAAGCCCACCAGCCTGGAAGGAAAATCCGATATCTCTGGGCACGTCTTCCTGTGCAGGCCTGCAGAGCTGGGAAATATCCCAACTTCTGCACTGGAGCAAAAATGTGGGCCTTAATATCAATACTACCATGTCCTGCCTCAGTCTGTGCTGAGTCAGATGATTAACGTAGAACAAGGGATTGGATTTCTCCTTCCTCAGAGTCAGCTTGAATCTGGGGTCAACTCCAGGAGATCTCCAGCAATCTGCCACTGTGGTAGGAAAATTCAAAACTAAAGGGCACAGTCTTAAGGTGAAGGGGAAAGATTTAAAAGGGACTTGAAGGGGAACTTTTTCACATAGAGGTTAGTATGTATATGGAATGAGCTGTCAGAGGTAAGGCAAAGCCAGGGAACTATAGACCAGTGAGCCTGACGGCAGTGGTGGGCAAGTTGTCAAAGGGAATCCTGAGGGACAGGCTTTCCATGTATTTGAAAAGGCAAGGACGGATGAGGGAGAGTCAATGTGGCTTTGTGCATGGTGAATCATGTCTCACAAACTTGATTGAGTTTTTCGAAATAGAGGATTGATGAGGGCAGAGCAGTGGACATGATTTATATGGACGTTCAACAAGATTCCTCAAGGTAGACTGGTTCGCAAGCTTAGATCACAAGGAAAACGAGGAGAACTAGCCATTTAGATACAGAACTGGCTCAAAGGTAGGAGACAGAAGGTGGTGATAGAGGGTTGCCTTTTAGACTGGAGGCCTGTGGCATGTGGTGTGCCACAAGGATCGGTGATGGGTCTACTGCTTTTAGTCATTTATATAAATGATTTGGATATGAACATAGGAGGTATGGTTAGTAAGTTTGCAGATTACACCAAAATTAGAGTGTAGTGGACAGTGAAGAAGGTAATCTCAGAGTGTAACAGAATCTTGATCAGATGGGTCAATGGGCTCGAGGAGTGGCAGATGGAGTTTAATTTAGATAAATGTAAGGTTTTGCATTTTGGAAAAGCAAATCAGGACTTGTATGCAATGAAAAGGTCCTGGGGAATATTGCTGAACAAAGATACCTAGGAGTGCAGTTTTATAGTTCCTTGAAAGTGGAGTCACAGGTAGAGACAATAGTGAAGAATGCGTTTGGTATGCTTGCCTTTATTGGTCAGTGCATTGAGTGTAGGAGTTAGGAGGTCATGTTGCAGCTATGCAGGACATTATTTAGGCCACTTTTGAAATACTGCATACAATTCTGGGCTCCCTGCTATAGGAAGGATGTTGAAACTTGATAAGGTTCAAAAAAGATTTGCAAGGATGTTGCCAGGGTTGAAAGGTTTGAGCTATAAGGAGAGGCTGAATAGGCTGGAGTTATTTTCCCTGGAGCATCTGAGGCTGAGGGGTGACCTTATACAGGTTTTATAAAATCAGGAGGGGCATGAATAGGATAAATAGCCAAGGTCTTTTCACTGGGTTAGGAGAATCAAAAACTATAGGACATAGGTTTAGGGTGAGAAGGGAAAGCTTTAAAAAGGACCTAAGGAGCAATGTTTTCATGCAGAGGGTGGTCTGTGTACGGAATGAACTGCCAGAGGAAGTGGTGGAGGCTGGTACAATTACAACACTTAAAAGGCATCAGGATGGGAATATGAATAGGAAGGGTTTAGAGGGATATGGGCCAAGTGCTGGCAAATGGGACTCGACTAATTTAGGATATCTGTTGGACATGGATGAGTTGGACCAAAAGGTCTGTTTCCATGCCACATTTTAGGAAATGGTGGGTGCTGGTACAGTTACATTTAAAAGAAATTTGGACAGGTACATGAATAGGAAAGGTTTCAAGAAATATGGGCCAAACACAGACATATAGGATTAGTTTGGTTTGGAAAACCTGGTCAGCATGGACGATTGGATCAAAGGGTCTGTTTCCGTGCTGGATGACTCTATGACTGCCAATAGCTGTAATTAGCTTCAGTACCACTGGGCTCATACGCTTTGCAAAGTAACCGCTTAAGCTTGTGTCCTTGGTCACTCTTCTGTGGCATTTGCTGGAAGGTGGGAACTAGTTAAGGGGTTAGCATCAGACTTGACTGTCATGCCCTGTGACAAATAGCCCAGTAGGATTTAGATACGTGTGAGATCCATGGTGGCTGGATGGTGAGAAATGCAAATGGTAGCCCCAGGAACAATGAAACTATATTCTGGAAGGAGGCATCTTCAGAGCAGTCCACCCCAGCAGTCGAATAATTTTACATTGTGAGTATCCAATCAAAATCGAACAAGGAATTCCAAGGTTCAGGTGCCTAGTTAGTGCTAAAGTGTCTGCTTGCCTCTTTGACACAGGAACAGCAGTTGATCATTTAGTCCCTCAAGCTTTTGCTATTTCTCGATCCTATCTGACATCTGGTCTTGAAAAGAGTGTGTAAATGAAGGTTACAGTATATAAGGACAGGATGGGAATGGTTTCTCATACTCTCAGAAGAAAATGCAATAAAACTAGAATAGAAAACATAATGTGTACAAAAATCTTTCATTGAATCCCTGGCTAATTTTGAACAGCTATTCACCATTCATCTCCATGGAAACCACAGATCAAGGCTGGTTCACGCCTACTTAATCCCTTCTCAAGCAATTCCCAGCATTATATTTTTGCATCCAACTGACATAACCTTGATTGGCAAGAGATTGTGAAACATTTGCTTTGAAAGTTGTTTCTCTTCATCATGCAGGGAAAACAAGAAAGGTCAATAATGACAGGATTCCTTAATTAGATTTCACATAAACCGTTCTTTCATAATTGATCACACAGAGAGCCCTGTCTGTCTCTGTGCTAATGAGCATCATGCACAGACTTGATAAACATCCCACTGAGAGACCTATTTCCAATCAGCAATATAGCTTGGGTCCTGTTGTGCTAAGTTCACTTTTTCAGGTCATTGTTGCATAGGGGAAATTCAATGACAGGTATCACTAGAATCTCTGAAAAATGAAGCTCTCCATGATACTGAATGCCTAAAGGATGCTCCTGTATTTTTATTTTAATTGTTCTTGGAACACTAAACCAGTTTGGGTATTCAGATATAACAAATGCAACAGAACCTTTGCTGTTGCGGAAATCACCAGAATCAATCTGAGGATGTGCAAATCTACCTCAATGGAAGTGACTTAACCTAGAGTGATGAAGGAATAGACCAGGTGCATACTGACTGAAGGAGAGAAGCAATATGAATTCAGGGAGAGAGAGGTATGGTATAAGCAGAGGGTGAGGGAGTAATATGAACACTGATAGAGTGCCAATGTAGTGAGAGGAAGTAAGTTAATATTCGTAGGGAGTCGAATGGAATGAGTTACTGTTAACAATATCTCTGAGTGTGTGCTCATATTGAAGGATATCTCTGAGGTCCTGCACCAAAAGAAAGTGTTATGATTCATAGCATGTCTCTGGGAGTATTTTCCTATTAATTGGGTGTCAATGGGTATGTGTTATTGTTGACAGGGTGTTTCTAGGAGAGTGTTTTTATCAATAGCATTTCTCTGAGAGTGTGTTACTATTGACAGGGTGTCTCTGAGAGGAGACAGTGAGGACAGCAGATGCTGGAGCTCAGCGTCGAGAGTGTAGTGCTGGAAAAGCACAGCAGATCAGGCAGCATCCGAGGAACAGGAGGATCGATGTTTCGGGCATAAGCCCTTCACCAGGAGGATTCCTGATGAAGGGCTTATGCCCGAAACGTTGGTTCTCCTGCTCCTCGGATGCTGCCTGACCTGCTGTGCTTTTCTAGCACTACACTCTCGACAGGGTGTCTCTGAGAGTGTGTTATTGATGAGGTGTCTCTGGGAGTGTGTTATTGTTGTTGGTATATCTCTGGGAATGTGTTACTATTGCCAGAGTGTCTCTGGAAGTTTGCAGTTGTTGATGGTGTATCTCTGGGAGTAGGTTATCATTAACAATTTAACTCTGGGATTGCATAATTATTGATAGGTGTTTCTGGGAGTGTGTAAAAGTAAAGTTAACAAAGTGATCACTAGTGTCATAGAAAGCAAGTCTGGTTGACTCTTAACTGCCTTCGAGCAAGTCAGTCAGATCAAGGGTCAATCGTGGATAGGCAATAAAAGCTGACCCAGCTGGAGATATCAACAGGAAGCAACAGGCCAATTAATATAAAATTTGTTATATGGAAGATATTAGAAGTTACACAAAGGCATTATAGCAGAGAACTTAGAAAAGTTCAATGTAATCAGGCAGAGTAAACATGATGTTGTGAAAGGGAAATCAGGTTTAACCAATTTAATGGAGTTCTTTGAGGAAGTAACATGTTTGGAATGATGGGAATCGCTGGATGTACTATACTCAGACTTCCAGAAAGCATTTGATAAGCTGCCATCAAAGGTTATTCATGGAAACTAAAACGTTATGGTGTAGTGGGGGGAGGTGGGGTAACATATTGGCATGGATAGAATACTGGCGAGTTAACAAGAAATTGACTAGATATAAAAGGGTCTTTTTCTGGTTGGCAAGATGCAATGAATTGTGTGCCACAGGGGTCAGTGCAGGGCTTCAACTTAGTTACAATTTTTATGAGTTATTTACATGAACAGACCAAAGGTATGGTTGCTAAATTTGTTGATGTTACAACGATAGATAGGAATTTAAGTTGTGAAGAGAACATAAGAGAGCTATAAGGAGAGTCACCCTTTTTCAGTTAGTTGAGAGTCTTTGGAATTCCCTTCCTCAAAAGGCAGTAGATGCAGAATTTTTAGATATTTTTAAGGCAGCTGAGTGGCCTACACTTGTTCCTTGTTCATAAGTTTGTAGGCAACAAAGCAATATAGTCAGGTGAAGTGAGTGGAAGTTCTGGCAAATAGAGTATAATATAAGGAATTGTGAGATTGTCCATTTTGGCAGGATGAATAAAAAATGTAATATCTAATAGTGAGAGAAGTAGAGGTCTGAGAAGAAGACGGATCTTGATGTTTTCACGCATAAATTGAAAGAGATTAGTATGCAGGTGGAGTCATTGAGTCATAGATGTCTACAGCTTGGAAAGAGGCATTTCATGCCATTGTGTTCACACCCGTCATTAAGCACCCATCTACCTTAGTCCTATTTTCCAGCATTTAGCTCCTAGTCTTATATGCTATGGCATTCAAGTGATCATCTAAATAGTTCTTCAATATCATGACGGTTCCTGCCTCTACAAGCCCTTCAGGTAGTGAGTTCCAAATACTCAGCATCCTCTAGGTGAAATATTTCTTCCTAAAATCCCCTCTGAAACTCTTGCCCTTCACCTTAAATTTATGGCCCCTGGGTATTGATGCTTCCACTGAGGGGAAACATTTCTTCCTATCTACCCAGACTATGCCTTGCATAATTTTCTACACCTTAATCAAGTCCCTCCTCAGCCTTGTCTGCTGTAAGCAAAAAAAAACTCTCAACCTATCTAATATCTATTCATTGTTAAAATACTCCAGCCCAGCCAAAATTCTGGTGAATTTCCTCTGCAACCTCACTCCTACATCACATCCTTTCAATAGTGTAGCAACCAAAACTGCACACAGTTGAGGCCTGACTAATATCTCACATTGCTCCAACACAACCACCCCGCTTTTGCATTCAATGCCTTGACTTATAAAAGCCATAGGTAAAAACAATGACCGCAGATGCTGGAAACCAGAGTCTAGATTAGAGTGGTGCTGGAAAAGCACAGCAGTTCAGGCAGCATCCAAGGAGCAGTAAAATCGACATTTCGGGCAAAAGCCCTTCATCAGGAATACAGGCAGAGAGCCTGAAGGGTGGAGAGATAAAAGCAATATACCATTTTAACTGTCTGATCTACTGTCCTGCTTCCTTCAAGGATCTGTGACCATGCACTCCAAAGTCCCTCTGATCTTATGCACTTTCTCTGGTTCTATCATTAATCAAGTACTCTCTTGCCTTGTTAGCTCTCAGAATGCTTTCACCTCACACTTTACAGGTTTGAATTATATTTTCCATTGAACTGTCCATCTAACCAACCAGTCTATATCTTCCAATAGTCTAAGGCTTTCTTCCTTGCTATTCACACTACCAATTTTCATGTCATCGATGAATTTACAGATCAAACCATCTCCACATTCATGTCTACAACAAACATCAAGAGACCCAGCATGAAACCCTGCAGTACCTCACGAGACATATGCTTCCAATCCCAAAAGCAACCTTCAGATATCACCTTTTGCATCCTGCCATTCAGCCAATGTTGGTTCCAATTTACCAAATTGCCCTGATTCCCATGAGCTCTTACCTTCTTGACCAGTCCCCAGTTGAGAACTTGTCAAACTGAAGTCTATGTGGAACACATTCACCTCAATACTTCTATCTATTAACCTAATCACTTCCTTGAAAAACTTAATCAGTCTGTCAGATATGATTTCCCAATGCTGAAGCCGTATTGACTATCCTTGATTAATCTTTACCTCTACAAATGAAGATTAATTCTATCCCTTAAAATTTTTCCGAACAGTTTCTGCCACCAATGTTAGACTCATTGGCCTATCATTCTTCTTTATCATGAATATTGATGTAAAGTACTCATTTAAAACCTCACCTATATCTTCCAGTTCTACCCACAGCTTGCCACTTAGATCCTTAATAGGTTTCATTCTATTCCTGGTTATCCTCTTGTCCTAATTTTCTCATAAAATACCTTTGGATGTACCTTTATTTTATCTACCAGTGTTTTATCATGCCCCCCTTTGACTTTCTAATTTCCTTTTTGAGTAACCCTCTTGGGTTTCTGTAATACTGAGCCCTTAATATCTACCACAAGCTTCCTTTTCTTTTCTTATTCAATCCTGTAAATACCTCATGCAGTTATCTGGAATGTTAGGCCCCAATTTTTGCTTTTACAGGCACAAGTTGGCCCCATGCTTTCACGATTTCCTTTATGAAAGGCTCTTGCTGTTTCAATATAGATTTTCCTACAAATAGCTGCTTCTAGTCCATTTTGGCCCAATCCTGTCTTCTAATGTTAAAATCAGCCTTCCCCCAATTCAAGTTTTTTTAAATTTTTGGCAAGCTTTATTTGTTTACAAGACTAGAACAAGTAATTAGGAATGTTAATAGAATGTTATAATTTATTGCACAGGATACTAAACACGAAAGTAGGAAGGTTAGAACATAGAACATCACAGCACAGTACAGGCCCTTCAGCCCTCGATGTTGCGCCGACCTGTCATACCAATCTGAAGCCCATCTAACCTACACGATTCCATGTACGTCCATATGCTTGTCCAATGACGACTTCAATGTACTTAAAGTTGGCGAATTTACTACCGTTGCAGGCAAAGCATTCCATACCCTTACTACTCTCTGAGTAAAGAAACTACCTCTGACATCTGTCCTATATCTATCACCCCTCAATTTAAAGCTATGCCCCCTCGTGCTCTCTGTCACCATTCTTGGAAAAAGGCTCTCCCTGTCCACCCTATCTAACCCTCTGATTATCTTATATGTTTCTATTAAGTCACCTCTCAACCTTCTTCTCTCTAACAAAAACAGCCTCAAGTCACTCTGCCTTTCCTCGTAAGACCTTCCCTCCATACCAGGCAACATCCTAGTAAATCTCCTCTGCACCCTTTCCAAAGCTTCCGCATCCTTCTTATAATGTGGTGACCAGAACTGTACACAATACTCCAAGTGCGGCCGCACTAGAGTTTTGTATAGCTGTAGCATAATCTCATGGCTCCGGAACTTGATCCCTCTATTAATAAAAGCTAAAACACTGTATGCCTTCTCAACAACACTGTCAATCTGGGTGGCAACTTTCAAGGATCTGTGTACCTGGATACCGAGATCTCTCTGCACATCTACACTACCAAGAATCTTATCATTAGCCCAGTACTTTGCATTCCGGTTACTCCGACCAAAGTGAATCACCTCACACTTGTCCGCATTAAATTCCATTTGCCACCTCTCAGTCCAGCTCTGCAGTTTATCTACATCTCTTTGTAACCTACTACATCCTTCGTCACTATCCACAACTCCACTGACCTTAGTGTCATCTGCAAAATTACTTACCCACCCTTCTACACCCTCATCAGCAGTGGACCCAACACCGACCCTTGCGGTACACCACTAGTAACTGGACTCCAGGATGAACATTGCTTAAAAATGTGTTGCTGGAAAAGCACAGCAGGTCAGGCAGCATCAAAGGAACAGGAGAATCGACATTTTGGGCATAAGCCCTTCTTCAGGAATGAGAAGGGTGTGCCAAGCAGGCTAAGATAAAAGGTAGGGAGGAGGGACTTGGGGGAGGGGCGCTGGGAATACGATAGGTGGAAGGAGGTTAAGGTGAGGGTGATAGGCCGGGGAGGGTGGGTGGTGGAGGATCGGGAAGAAGATTGCAGGTCAAGAAGGTGGTGCTGAGTCTGAGGGTTAGGACTGAGAAAAGGTGGGGGGGAGGGGAAATGAGAAAGCTGGAGAAATCTGCATTCATCCTTTGGTTGGACGGTTCCTAGGCGGAAGATAAGGCGCTCTTCCTCCAGGCATCGTGTTGCCATGGGATGGCGATGGATGAGGCCAAGGACCTGCATGTCCTTGGCAGAGTGGAGGGGGAGTTAAAATGTTCAGCCACGGGGCGGTTGGGTTGGTTGGTGCGGGTGTCCCAGAGGTGTTCTCTGAAATGTTCCACAAGTAGGCGGCCTGTCTCCCCAATATAGAGGAGGCCACATCGGGTGCAGCGGATGCAGTAAATGATGTATGTGGAGGTGCAGCTGAATTTCTGATGGATATGGAAGGATCCCTTGGGGCCTTGGAGGGAAGTGAGGGGGGAGGTGTGGGCACAAGTTTTGTATTTCTTGCGGTTGCAGGGGAAGGTGCCGGGAGTGGAGGTTGGGTTGGTGGGGGGTGTGGATCTGACAAGGGAGTTGTGGAGGGAGTGGTCTTTCCGGAATGCTGATAGGGGTGGGGAGGAAATATATCCTTGGTGGTGGGGTCTGTTTGGAGGTGGCGGAAATGACAAAGGATGATACGATGAATCTGGAGGTTGGTGGGGTGGTAGGTGAGGACCAATGGGGTTCCGTCCTGGAGGTGATTGGAGGGGCGGGGTTCAAGGGCGGAGGAGCGGAAAGTGGAAGAGATGCAGTGGAGAGCATCGTCAACCACGTCTGAGGGAAAATTGCGGTCTTTGAAGAAGGAGGCCATCTGGGTTGTTCGGCATTGGAATTGGTCCTCCAGGATGAACATTTCCCATCAACCACCACCCTCTGATCCAAACTGCTATATCTCACACAATCCCATTCCTCGCATTTTGTACAATAGCCTACTGTGGGGAACCTTATCGAATGCCTTGCTGAAATCCATATTCACCACATCAACCAGTTTACTCTCATCTACCTGTTTGGTCACCTTCTCAAAGAACTCAATAAGGTTTGTGAGGCACGACTTACTCTTCACAAAACCGTGCTGACTATCCCTAATCAAATTATTCTTTTCTAGATGATTATAAATCCTATCTCTTATAACCTTTTCCAACACTTTATCAACAACTTAAGTGAGGCTCACTGGTCTATAATTACCAGGATTGTCTCTACTCCCCTTCTTGAACAGGGGAACCACATTTGCTATCCTCGAATTTTGGGCTTCAGTTAAACAGAAAAGTGCCGAGACTACATTTGGAGTACTATACAATATTGTGCCATGGACAAATTTGGTCGCCTATTTAAGGAAGATGTAAATACATTGGTAGCAGCTCTGAAAAGGTAATACCTGCATTGAACGGGGTATTTTATTAGGAAATGTTGAACTACCTAGGCTTGGATGTTTAGAAGAGTGAAGGTTGACTTGACATAAGATCCTGAGGGATCTTGTTAGGATACATGGGAGAATCTAGATCTATCAATCAATGTTTAAAAATAAACAGCCACCCTTTTAATACACGAATAAGAACATAGTTAGATTTGTAAAAGGCATTAAAGGTTACAAGGCATAGGCATGAACATAGAGTAACGATACCAGTTGTGACCTTAAAAATGCAGAGCAGACCTGCTCCTGCTCCAAATTTGTATGTTCACGTGGATGGTTCATATGTTACTAGATTAGATTCACTACAGTATGGAAACAGGCCCTTCAGCCCAACAAGTCTACACCAACCCTCCGAAGAGTAACCCATCCAGACCCATTCCCCTACATTTACCCCTGATTAATGTACCTAACACTTTGGGCAATTTAGCATGACCAATTCATCTGACCTGCACATCTTTTGGATTGTGGAAGGAAACATACAGACACAGGTAGATTGTGCAAACTCCAGACAGTCACCCAAGGCAGGGATCAATCCCAGGTCCTTGGTGCTATGAGGCAGCAGCGCTAACCACTGAGCCACCCTGCCACCCATCTATTTCCAGGATGTCTCCAGCAGTGTGACATTATTGACAGAGTGGCTCTGGGACAGTATTATTACTGACAGGTGAGTCTCCAGGTGTGTGTTATTATTGACAGCAGGACACCAGGCGTGTATTATTACTGACAAGGTTTGTCTGGGCATGTGCTATTATTGACAGGGAGTCACTAGGAGTGTGTTATTATTGACAGGGAGTCTCCAGGAAGGTTATTATTGACAGCGTATCTCTAGGATAATGTTATTATTAACAGGGAGTCTCCAAGAATGTGTTATTACTGACAAGCTATATCTGGAAATATGTTATTATTGACAGGTATTACAGGGAGTGTTATTTCAAAACGGTCAGTGGAAGTGTATTAATAGAGTCAAAGAGTCATGCAGCATGGAAACAGACCCTTTGGTAGAACTAATCCATGCCAACCATAATCCAAAATTAAACCAGTCCCACCTGCCTGCGCTTGGCCTATAACCTTTCAAACATTTCTTATTCATGTATTTATCCAAATGTTTTTTAAATGTTGTAACTGTACCTGCATCCAGAACTTCCTCTGAAAGTTCATTCCACACACAAACCACTCTCTGTGTGTCAGCATTGTTTCTCTGGTGTTATTATTGACTTTGGGAGTTATTTTTCATTGAAGCAGTCAATGTGATCTATATGGACTTCAGTAAGGCATTCAACAAGGTTCCCCATGGGAGACTGGTTAGCAAGGTTAGATCTCATGGAATACAGGGAGAACTCGCCATTTGGATACAGAACTGGCTCCAAGGTAGAACAGAGGGTGGTGGTGGAGGGCTGTTTTTCAGACTGGAGTGCCACAAGGATCAGTGCTGGGTCCACTACCTTTCATCATTTATATAAATTATTTGGATGTGAGTACAAGAGGTATAGCTAGTAAGCTTGCAGATGACACCAAAATTGGAGATGTAGTGGACAGCAAAGAAGGTTACCTCAGATTACAACAGGATCTTGATCAGATGGGCCAATGGGCTTAGAGTGGCAGATGGAGTTTAATTCAGATAAATGAGAGGTGCTGCATTTTGGGAAAGCAAATCTTAGCAGAACTTATATACGTAATGGTAAGGTCCTAGGGAGTGTTGCTGAACAAAGAAACCTTGGAGTGCAGGTTCATAGCTCCTTGAAAATGGAGTTGCAAGTCGATAGGATAGTGAAGAAGGCATTTGGTATGCTGTATTGGTTAGAGTATTGAGTACAGGAGTTGGGAGGTCATGTTGCGGCTGTACAGGACATTGGTTAGGCCACTATTGGAATATTGCGTGCAATTCTGGTCTCCTCCCTATTGGAAAGATGATGTGAAACTTGAAAGGGCTCAGAAAAGATTTACAAGGATGTTGCTATGGTTGGACGATTTGAATATAGGGAGAGGTTGGATGTGCTAGGGCTGTTTTCCCTGGAGCGTCGGAGGCTGAGGGGTGACCATATAGAGGTTTATAAAATCATGAGAGGCATGAATAGGATAAATAGACAAAGTATTTTCCCTGGGGTGGGGGAGTCCAGAACTAGAGGGCGCAGATTTAGGGTGAGAAGGGAAAGATATAAAAGAGACCTAAGGGGCACCTTTTTCACACAGAGGGTGGTACGTGTATGGAATGAGCTGTCAGAGGAAGTGGTGGATGCTAATACAATTGCAACAGTTAAAAGGCATCTGGATGGCTATATGAATAGGAAGGGTTTGGAGGGATATGGGCCGGGTGCTGGCAGGTGGGACTAGATTGGGTTGGGATATCTGGTCGGCATGGACGAGTTGGAGCAAAGGATTTGTTTCCGTGATGTACATCTCTATGACTCTATGACTCTATGTGGACATCGTTAGTTAGGACAGCATTTATTATCCATTCCTAATTTGCCCAGATGACTGTTAAAAGTCAACCATATTATTCTGGATTGAAATCATATATAGAGAAACCTCGATTATCCAGCATTTGATAAACCGAATTTCGGATTATCCAAGCAAAATCGCAAGGTCCCGATACTTAGCTAACTATGTTATCCAGCATTCAATTAACCGAACGAAATATTCCTCACCCGAGCCCTTTGGATAATCGAGGTTCCTCCATACAGGCCACACCAGAAAAGGTGGCAGATTTCTTTTCTCAAAGAGATTTAAAGAACCAGATGGATTTTTATTAATCAAAATATTGTGCCAATTAGCCTACCTTGTTATCAAATTCAATCACCTAACCAAGATGGGATTCAAACCCATATGCCCAGAACAATCACCTGGGATCCTAGGTTACCAGTCCGGTGATATTACCACTTCTCCATTGAATCCCTTCAAGTGTGTGCAACTTGTCCCTCTCACTAACCGGATCACTGTCTTATGCTCCCTATCCCACAGATTGAGAGACAAATACCAGAGGAAAGTAAGTCAGGAAGAATAAGATAAATGAAAAGTAATTAAGAAAACATACTAAAGCAACCATGTAAGACACAGAGATAGAGAGGAAAAGAAATATTTCAGAAAGAGATAAAAATAAAGACATGAAAGACAAAAAGTGAAATAAAGGTTTGAAAAGTGGAAGAGTGATAAGTAGATCAGATCTGATACTGGTGTTGTTTTAATGAAAATTATTAAAACACTTTTTCATGTACTCACCATTACCTTTGTTCCAGAGGGATGGTTTCACTATACTCACCTCCTCTTCCGAAGCTTTTTGTTTTCAGTTTTTAAGGAGTACACCTTCTTTGCAAAGAAGACAGTGAGCATAAAGAGGAGCAGGATCACCACTGCCGAGGAACCAACAGCTATACACATCACCTGGAACTCTGTGATGATAAATTCACATCGAATCCCTTTGTGCCAGATGTAGTCCTGAGCATTACATCTATGGGAAGAACAAATTGCTGTGTAAATATGAAAATTAACATTTGGGCTCCACTCTCTTCCAGACTTGCCTAGGTGACTAATGACAAAATTATAAAATATATCTGAAATTATTATTGATTATATCCCTCTCAAGAATTCATAATGGTAATTGCTGTGTGTGGACGCTCCTCAAGCCCAAGGTGGTCGAGTCCAAAGGTTCAATGGTCTATTGAGAAGAATCATACCTATGTGATCTAACTAAAAGACTCTTGATGTGGAGGTGCCAGTGTTGGACTTGGGTGAACAAAGTTAAAAATCACATTACACCAGGTTATAGTCCAACAGGTTTATTTGGAAGTACAAGCTTTCAGAGCTAGCTACCTGATGAAGGAACAGTGCTCCAAAAGCATGTATTTCCAAATAAACCTGTTGGACCAACCCCTGGTGTTGTATGATATTTATAAGATTCTTGTTCAATAAACGACAGGGAATTTATTGTATTACTGCAACTGTTTACTGATCACGTGAAAAAAGACTACTAACAGGCTCTGGAGCACATTAGCACTTAGGTCACTCTAACCAAGTCCTTGTGACATCAACACAGTGGATGGTGCCTTATTGCATTTGTATAAACCCATCCAGACCCATATACAGCTGCCCTGATTTTTGCAAAGTCGGGGAAGATCCAGACTTTGCAATCCTAATCTTTATAAATAGCCAATTACATCTCATAATTTTGATCCAGAAATGTGTGAGCTGGATTGGCAATCCTGGAAGGTCCTAAGAGGTTATCCAGTTCTTGATTCAGATTGGGTGGAAAGCTTATGTAGAGCTTCCAATACTGCTATAAAGTTTAAAAGTAATTATTTAAACAGAAAGTATTCCTCCTGCTCTCAAGACCTTAATCCTTCATTTTTATGATCTATCCTTGCCAGCCTTGCCCTCACCCCTCATAGCCCCTCCTATCTCTTAAACATTCCTATAGTCATTTCTCATGTCCCTCGTACCCCATACAGTCCAATCATCCTTTTTTTATTGCAAAAGTATACTTTATTCACAAGAAGTCTTTATATACATACACAGTTACTGAAGCATTTCTGTACAGCCTTTGCATATGAATAACAACAAAAATTGGAAATTTGGCATTCTCTGGAATTGTAATCAAAAGCCAATTTCCTACTTACACAGGGCTATATTTACAAACATTGAAGACATTGAAAGGGTCTGATAATTAAACGGACCCCTATTAACTTCAGCAGAAAGACTTTAAACAGGGGTTTTTCCCCATGGTGCTTTGGTGGCAGCTGCCAACAAGCTTTAGTGCGTCCCTCAGCACATAATCCTTGAGCTTGCAATGTGCCAGTCTGCAACATTCGGTTGACGTCAACTCTTTTCACAGGAAAACCAATAAGTTTTGGGCAGGCCAAAGAGCATCTTTCACCATATTGATGGTCCTCCAGGTGCAGTCTCGGTGTGTGTCCCAGAGAACAGACCATAGAGCACAGAATCTGGCATCAGGGAGCTGCTCGGAACGAACTTCAACAAAAGCCATTGCATCTTTCTTCAGAATTCCTTTGCAAAGCACATTCCAGAAGGAGGTTTGTCTCTAGCAGGTCCCCTTTCTTCCTCACAACTGCTTCGAGGACAACATGCAGTGGCACACCGAGACTGGGCGTACATGAAGAATCTCACAGTAAGTGCCCTTCTCACACCAAGTAAGTGCTTGTTGGAAAGTTCTACTGATGAGGAAATCTATGAAATGACTTTGACAGTCTGCTCAGGGAACAACCCAAAAGGATCACCCACTCCTTTTCCTGCAGGATCTCAAGAACACTATATGCTGACCACTTTCTGATGGACTTGTGGTCAAAGGTATTTTCCTTTACAAATTTTTCCTGGTGAGACTGATGACACAGAATAGTCCAACCTTGGAATGTTCCTTGGCAACAAGGCCAAGCCCATCCTTCATTACACTAGGGACAGGTAGAACTACAGTATGTAGTGGCACTTAACGTTTGCATACCGAGGGTCTACACATATCTTGATGCAGCCGCACACAAAGGTGGCCATCAGAGTGAAGTAACATTGGATATGTTCTTCCCCACCTTATCCAGAGCTTTATACATGGTGTCCCTTGGACCCAGTCCTTCTTTGACTTCCAAATAAAGTGGAAGATGGCTCATGTGACTTCAGTGGTGCAAGCTCAGGGGATAGACCAGAATAGATCACTGCTCATTCTTTGTTGCCTTGTTTGTGTGTTGTATAGAACCTTTTGCCAAATCCATCTGGAAGGATGCGAGCCCTTAGGGGTGACTGTTCCAGGCAGTGGAGGCCTGCAGGTCAAAGCTTCCTTGTATATGGATGACATCACCATTTTCGGCTTGAATCTGCTGTCAGTGCACAAACTCATGATCATCAGTGACCAGTTTGAACTGGCTTCAGGAGCCAAGGCAAGAATGAGGCCATGCTCTTTTTGGGCCAACCGATCCTTTATGTCCTTCACCGTCAGGACAGATGACTGAAAGTGCTGGGCATATGGTTCAGAAGGGCTCAGGTCATGCGCCAAAACATGGGAGGTGTGTATCGCCAAGATAAGACAGAAACTATGCAGATGGGAGCACTGCTCCATCTCCATTGCAGGTAAAAAAACCATCATTCATATAGTTTTTTATATCCTCTATGCCAACTCAACACAAACTCACCAGGTGATGGTGGCTCAGTAGTCAGCACCGCTACTGCACAGCACCAGGGATTTGATTCCAACCTTGAGTGACTGTCTGCGTGGAGTTTGCACATTTTCCCTGTGTTTGCATACGTTTCCTCCAGGTGTTCTGGTTTCCTCCCACAATCCAAAGCTGTGTATGTTAAGTGCTTTAGCCATGGGAAATGCAGGGCGAGAGGGATGGGGTGGGATGCCTTTGGATAATCAGCATGAACTCTATGGGCTGAATGGCCTGCTTGCACACTGTGGGCATTCTATGAATATGCCTATTATTCAGCATGGGCATTTACCGGGAGGCATCACAACAGAAAATAAACTTCCCAGTTGATTGGTAGGTCACTCTTGCAAAAAAGCACAATCTCATAATAAACAAGCCTCGAAGACAGTGAAATTTCAAAATAATTGTTATGTGAACAAACATTTCACTTGTGGTTAACACTTCCCTCACTGAAATACTTAAAAACATTACATCAGTGAACATTTCCATTCATTAACAGATGGAGCTACAGGCACCCCATTGTGAAAGAAGAAGGGCTAATGCCCGAAACGTCGATTCTCCTGTTCCCTAGATGCTGCCTGACCTGCTGCGCTTTTCCAGCAACACATTTCCATCTCTGATCTCCAGCATCTGCAGACCTCACTTTCTCCCCATTGTGAAAAAAAGTTTATCGAATCAATCATGCAGACCAATTCCTATAATGGTTTTATATTACCAGACACTTCCAAATGAGCAAGCATTTTAACTGCCTATTTTTAAACAGTTTCTTGACAAATTTGCAGGTTTATGCATTTTTTATACACTAGCATTCCTTTTCACAGTCCCAAAGGATGCCTTATCTCTCCCAAAGCTATCTCACCTGCACCAAATGCATCCTGCCAAATCTGAAAGATTGAGAGATATGTAAAACATTTCTTCAACATTTACCCCTCACACCTCTTCTCTTCCCTTTGCACCAATACTGATAAAGACAAACAGACTATGACAGTATAGGATAGAGATAAAAAATCTAAGAGGAAACCAACAATAAGATACAAAGTTACAAAAAAGTGATATAATGAAACACTCTATCTGAATGCACATAACATTCAAAACAAAGTAAATGAGAATTGAAAGTGCAAAGGAAAATAAATACACATTTGGTTGCCATTGCAAAGATATGGCTGCACGATGTCATGGCTTGAGACTTGAATCGTGAAGGGATCTGGTTATGTAGGAAAAACAACAAGTTAGGAAAAGGTGGAAAGGTGGCTCACTATTTATGCACTATTTATGCCCATTCTTCCCTGATGTTAACTATCATAAAGGACACTTTTATCCCCGCCTGACTCTCAACTAGAAAGAATACCAGATATCCCCTTCACAAGAAAGATCCATGCCCTTAATGCCCATATTTGTAGGAGTGCCTCAGCTCATCAAAGAAGTACCCTGACCATCCAAAAGAATAGCACTGAGAAGTGGCCTGTTCAAATCTGGTCTAATCTCCGTACTCTGGGTTCCACACTCCAGGGATCACGAAATCCATTTTCAGAGAAAGCAGCTGGTCACGTATATGGCCAGATTTCTCCAGAAATTGGACATGCATGAAATATAAACTCGCCCCAAAATCTTCCCACTGTGAAAATGAAAGAATCCAGGTGCAGGGATGAGAATTGTGGATGAGATTCCTCCCAGCATTCTTGCGAGGATGGGACGCTCTCTGTCCTGGCACAAATTGGGGCCAACATCTCCCCGCAAGTCTTTTTTTCCATCGTACAATTACTGCTTTTTAAATATATATTTACATTTACCACTACTCCATTTTCCCCAAAGTCTTTACCAGTCTTTCAAGACTAAAGAGAACATATTTGGGGATAAGAATGAAACCTCCACATCATCTGGATACGTAAAGTAAGTTTGTTGGCTTGAAGGTAGTTTAATTGGACTGTCTTTCAGACAATGTGAAGTCTATGGTTCTCTCTTGAACTGGAGGGCCTTTAATCACTTGTATTTCCTTTGTAGAGGAGTCAACAATATATGATTATTGTTTATTGCTGTTGTGTGATCCCTGTTTCATCAGCCAATTTCTTTCTTTGCAACATTCCAGGTTTTTGCATGTCATTTGTCTTTTCATAGTGGTGTCTTCCATGGAATTGCATTGACTACACCTTCAATTTGTGTTAATAGAATTTGGTTCTCTTTCCACTTCTTGAATAAGATAATTATTCAACTTCTTGAGTATTTTGGTCTTCCATCTCCCCTCTCAGTGACTGGATGATTGGCGTAATCATCTTGTTCACTTCCTTATTTGCAATACCTAGAGATTCAGTCTTACTTGTTATGTTACCCTGTCCTATTGTTGGGGATTCTTCCTTGGAAAATGGAGTGGTCAGGCATTTTACTTCAACTTGTCCCTTCACCCCAGCTCCTAGTGACAGGCTTGAAGTTGGAATAGATAGTTGTTCACTGTGCTGTGTGTCAAATTCAGTTGCAGATGCTTCCATTGTCTGTCGTAATGCACCCTCTGAAGTAATGTAGATGATTCAGTTTCTGCCAATTTGCTTATAAAGAATCACAGAATTGCTACAGTGTGGAAGCAGGCCATTTGGCCCATCAGGTCCGCACTGACCGTCCCCTATCCTGTAACCCTACATTTCCCATGGCTTATCTACCTAGCCTGCACATCCCTGGACATCAGGGACAATTTAGCATGGGCAGACCACTTAACCTGGCCAGCTTTGGTCTGTGAGAGGGTGGGTGGCACGGTGGCACAGTGGTTAGCACTGCTGCCTCACAGTGCCAGAGACCCGGGTTCAATTCCCACCTCAGGCGACTGACTGTGTGGAGTTTGCACGTTCTCCCCGTGTCTGCGTGAGTTTCCTCCGGGTGCTCCGGTTTCCTCCCACAATCCAAAAGATGTGCAGGTCAGGTGAATTGGCCATGCTAAATTGCCCGTAGTGTTAGGTAAGGGGTAAATGTAGGGGTAGGGGTAGGGGTAGGGGTAGGGGTATGGGTGGATTGCGCTTCGGCGGGGTGGTGTGGACTTGTTGGGCCGAAGGGCCTGTTTCCATACTGTAAGTAATCTAAAAAAACCAACACCGGGAGAATGTGCAAACTCAATACAGACAGTAGCCGAGGGTGAAATCAAACACAGATCCCTGGCACTATGATGCAGCAGTGCAATCTACTCGTATGCCTTCTCAAACTTTGTTGCCACTTGGAATCTGAACTTTTTGATTCCAGGGAAAACAGCCCCAGCCTATTCAACCTCTCCCTGTAGCTCAAATCCTCCAATCCTCGCAACATCCTTGTAAATCTTTTCTGAACCTTTTCAAGTTTCACAACATTTTTCCAATAGGAAGCAGACCAGAATTGCACGCAATATTCCAACAGTGGCCTAACCAATGTCCTGTACAGCCACAACATGACCTCCTAACTCCTGTACTCAATACTCTGACCAATAAGGGAAAGCATACCAAACGCCTTCTTCACTATCCTATCTACCTGTGACTCCACTTTCAAGGAGCTATGAACCTGCACTCCAAGGTCTCTTTGTTCAGCAACACTCCCTCGGACCTTACCACTAAGTGTATATGTCCTGCTAAGATTTGTTTTACCAAAATGCAGCACTTCACATTTATCTAAATTAAACTGCCACTTCTCAGCCCATTGGCCCATCTGATCAAGATCCCGATGTAATCTGAGGTAATCTTCTTCGCTGTCCACTACACCTCCAATTTTGGTGTCATTTGCAAGCTTACTCACTATACCTCTTGTGTTCACATCCAAATCATTTATATAAGTGATGAAAAGTAGTGGACCCAGCACCGATCCTTGTGGCACTCCAATGGCCACAGGTCTCCAGTCTGAAAAACAACCCTCCACCACCACTCTCTGTCTTCTACCTTTGAGCCAATTCTGTATCCAAATGGCTAGCTCTCCCTGTATTCGTTGAGGTCGAACCTTGCTCACCAGTCTCCCATGAGGAATCTTGTCGAATGCCTTACTGTAGTCCATATACCGCTATGCCCTCATCAATCCTCTTTGTTACTCCTTAAAAACACTTAATCAAATTTGTGAGACATGATTTCCTATGCACAAAGCCATGTTGATTATCCCTAATCAGTCCTTGCCTTTCCAAATATATGTACATCCTGTCCCTCAGGATTCCCTCCAACAACTTGCCCACCACCGACGTGAGGCTCACTGGTCTATAGTCTGGATCAGTGGTGCTGGAAGAGCACAGCAATTCAGGCAGCATCCGACGAGCAGCAAAATCGACGTTTCGGGCAAAAGCCCTTCATCAGGAATAAAGGCAGAGAGCCTGAAGCGTGGAGAGATAAGCTAGAGGAGGGTGGGGGTGGGGAGCTCTGGTCTATAGTTCCCTGGCTTGTCCTTACTACCCTTCTTAAACATTAGCACCACGTTAGCCAATCTCCAGTCTTCCGGCACCTCACCTGTGACTGTTGATGATACAAATATCTCAGCAAGAGGCCCTGCAATCACATCCCTAGCTTACCACAGAGTTCTAGGGTACACCCAATCAGGTCCTGGGGATTTATCCACTTTTCTGCATTTCAAGACATCCAGCACTCCCTCCTCTGTAATATGGACATTTTCCAAGATGTCACCATCTATTTCCCTATATTCCATATCTTCCATGTCCACTTCCACAGCAAATACTAATGCAAAATACTCATTTAGTATCTGCCCCATCTCCTGCGGCTCCTTGCTGCCTTGCTGCCTTGCTGATCATTGAGGGGCCCTATTCTCTCCCTAGTTCCCCTTTTGTCCTTAATGTATTTGTAAAAACCCTTTGGATTCTTGTTCACTATATTTGCCAAAGCTCTCTCATGTCCCCTTTTTGCCCTCCTGATTTCCATCTTAAGTATATTCCTACTTCCTTTATACTCTTCTAAGGATTTATTCGATCTATCCTGTCTATACTTGACATATGCTTCCTTCTTTTTCTTAACCAAACCCTCAATTTCTTTAGTCATCCAGCATTCCCTATACCTACCAGCCTTCCCTTTCACCCTGACAGGAATATACTGTCTCTGGACTCTCGTTATCTCATTTCTGAAGATTCCCATTTTCCAACCGTCCCTTTGCCTCAGCTTTTGAAAGTTTTTGTTTAATACCGTCAAAATTAGCCTTTCTCCAATTTAGAACTTCAACTTTTAGATCTGGTCTATCCTTTTCCATCACTATTTTAAACAGAATTATGGTCACTAGCCCCAAAGTACTCCCCCACTGACACCTCAGTCACCTGCCCAGCCTTATTTCTCAAGAGTAGGTCAAGCTTTGCACCTTCTCTAATAAGTACACCCACATACTGAATCAGAAAGTTTTCTTGTACACACTTAACGAATTCCTCTCCATCTAAACCCTTAACGCTAAGGCAGTCCCAGTCTATGTTTGGAAAGTTAAATACCCTACCATAACCACCCTATTATTCTTACAGATAACTGAGATCTACAAATCATCTACGGATTCATCTAGACACTTTGCTCGTTTATCGAATCTTACCCTATCAAGAATCATATCTGTTCCAGAATTAAAATAATTGTCAAAGATTTCCAATACACCTCAAATTTTTCAGGTGTTTCAGGTACCTCTTGGCAAACAATAACATAATCTACTAAACATTTAATTGTGTAGAGAAGTGCATATACTTGCTCAGCTTTTGTATTAATGTTCAGTTTAGAAGTTCTTAGAACATCAAAATTGTTTTCTTCAGTGGTGGGAACATATGTATTTATGGATTATGAAAATTGAATTGTGAACACATTTGGATATTACTGAGTTGCAATTAATTTATCATGTGTTTTCTCGAAGTTGAAGGCCAAATGTTAAAGGAAAGTATAGTTAATCTTGCCATTAAACAAGTGAGTTTGGAAAGCAGTGTCCAGCAAAGTTATCAGAGAAAGGTTTGGTGGAGCTTTATTATTTTAATTGCTGAGCGAAAAGGCATGGAAAATCCTAGTAGATAAATGCTGCTGTCACACTGGGACAGGCTTTTTCAAAGCACACCTTGAAGCTGTGGATGTTGCTGAAGACGTTTGTAAGGACAGACAGAATAGTTTTTCTTATTAAGTGTGAGAATTTGGAGCTAAAAGCAACACTCTCTATAGCTATCTCAGTGGGGTAGTTTCAAACAAATTAATAACGTTTCAATAATCAGGACTTTGAAATGTTTCTCAATTGAATTTGAAGATTTGCTATTGTACTGCATCTGTCAGCAATCAGATCTCATCAGCACATGTTCAAACGAATTGTGAGAAGTCAATTTGTCATTGAATTTAGTCCTTGCCTTACAGTGCGTTTTTTCTCCGTTCTGCCTAATTTTTTTCCTCTAAATATAATAGTTTTACAGAGCTGTACATGTCAAGACTCATAAGTGGGGCTGTAACTTTCCAACTCAGAAGTAAGAGTGCAATAAGGAAATAGACTGGATGGTGGGCTAAACTGATGGAAAACTCTCACCCATCTGAAACAACTACCATCAAAGAATCAAATGAATAGTGTGGAGCTCGAACCACTTGTATACCAGAAGATGTAGAAGTGGCAGCTCTCCTTCTCTGAACAGACTACCAATGAAAACATTTGTAGAGGACTGTGTTTCCAAGTATGTGATGTGCTGTCTTACAGACAAGATGGTTAAAATTTCAGCAAGCTAGAACACAAGCAATGTTGCCTGGTCACATCTCAAACTGCAGTTATTACTCTCAATAAGACAAAAGCAAACCCAGTTCTGATGAAAAGTTATCAACCTGAAACATTAACTCTGTGTCATTTCCAGGAAATATATCACATCTATAAACTCAAGGTACTGATTTAGGTCAATTTGGCTTTTAAAAGTGGACAATATGTCGCTACAAAAGTTGCTAAAGGTCAGGTGACTACTGTTTATGATTTCTGCACGGAAAGAATTTAACTTATGAGTCAACCTGCTTCTGAAAATTTTGCAAATTAGAAATGAGTGATAGTAAATCAAATGCAAATTTATTAACTTGCTAATTTTGAAACACTTATGAAGACAATACAAGTGTTGATCAGGTGGGTCATTGATCAAAACTGACTTGAGATAACAGAGCTCATTGTTCCAAGAACTAGGCAGAATCATGTCAGTCTCGAAACTAACAAGAGGGCTATTTCTCCATCTAGAACAACAGAACCATGCCTGAACAACCAGTCAACTTAGCCAGTGAGAAAGAGATTTGTCTTCTCCTATAAAGATTTGTCTCCACTGAAACTTGGCCACAATTTTATCTGAAAACACAAGTACGCTCATCCAAGAATCAGGGGATAAAACCCTCCAAGCATGCAAAAAAGGCATCTTAAAGGAGTGAAATGCAAACATTGACTTACTTCTAATACTTTTGTCAATAACCTAAATGTATGCTTGATCTCTGGAATCCATCTTTGTTTATATTGGAGTGTGTTTCTGTGCACGTGAGGAAATAAGTACATTTCATTGTATTTATATCTTGGGGTATTGTGTCAGCAAACATGATCTTTTCTTTCAAATTAAATATACTCAAAAGCTTACTTCATACTTATTATTAAAAATTACAATACACAAAAGGTTTAAAAAAATTTCCTTCAAAAGACATGCCTTTTCACCCACCCAAGAGAGGTAAGAGGGAAGTTATTTGTTTTTGTTTTCCTCATAGGGTCAGTATTATGGCTTCTTAGCTGCCTATTTTCTCTGGATGAGACAGGGAATTGTCTACAATGCCCCACTGTCCCAGTTGGAAGCAAAGGAACCAGGGAAGACCATTCAGCCCTTTTAACCTGTTCTAACACTTAATTAGATCATTACTGATTTAAATTTTAATGTCAACTCTTACCCAACTAAACCCAGCAATGTTGATTAAAAATATCTAAGTTTTTTGTCATGCTACCAAACAAATGACCTCTAGTCAACTTGCAGTAATGGAAGATATTAGCTGCAATATTTTTCATTTTCATACTAATGTCATTCACGATCTATAGGCCTCTGTAAATTTAAGACAAATTCTCTTTTAAGGTCGATGTAAGTAATTTGCATTTCTGTACTCTTCTTCTAATTCTGATTCTTGTTGGAATTTAGTTTGACAGGATCCAACAGTCCAGGTGATTGTTCTTGAGGTGTGGCCTCAGACTATCTATTGCAACATGATGGTTATATTGATTGAACTCTGTCAAGAGTTTCACTAATATACATATATGAACAGATCACAAACAGAATCCTGGTAGTTGTGTCCTTCATCTAATCCAGGTCAATTACTGCATCACAAGTGCTGTTTACTTAGTACAAAATGGGCATCAAACTTAAGACCTCTACATTAGGAAGACAAACACAGACTCAGCTACTTTGCAGTATATACATCCATTCAGTCTGCAAGCATGGCTATAGGTTCCCTGGTGCTGGCTGTTCCAATTCTCTACCAGTGTCAAGTATTATGCATATATTAGTAAAGGGTCATTTACTGACTTCTGTGGAGTTATTTCACTGTCCATCAGCTTTTCCCATCTGGACACAACATCTTTACTTTACTCATTACTACAAAATGTTTTGTCCTCTTTTCTCCTCAGCTGCCCACCATATTGTAGACCTTTACTTTTATTCTTCTCTTCCTCCACCCCTTCACAACTGTAATGAGGGATATGTAAAATAATGTATGACCATTTTTGGAATCTGGATTGTTTTAAAAAAGTCAAATAAATGTACGTTAATGCTGAGGGTTATTTTTAAAAGAAGGTCAAAAGGTCATTCTGGAACAGTGACCTAATTTATCAGTTCCACAAAGACATATGGCTGCCATCAAGAGCTAAGAGACTCTGTGGAGTGTTAATCAAACAAGATGTATCAATTTTGGGGTTTGTGACAGCTTGTACAAACACATTAAGCAATTAGTTTTGTTACAGTGCAGTTCAGAAAACACCATATTATGCTTTCTCAGATGTGCTCAAGAGGTAATGTAAGAATGCCACCTTCACAAGGACTGCAGCGGTTCAAAGAGAAGACTCGAATCAAGGCACCAAGGATGGAAAACAGATGTCTACCTTGTCAATTGCTTCCATGTTGATGCAAATGTTACTCCTGATGTTCCTTTATACCTCTTCCTTTTCCTTCTCAGAAGAGCTTCTAATTTTAATCAACATCCTCAACAATAAGTGTTGCCTGAAGGCATCCTTGGGTTGCTGAGATATCAGCTTCCCTGAACCTTTTTGAATCTCCAGGGAACCTGACTCAGCATCACTAACCCTTTTTTTTAGGCAAATGTGAGGACTGCAAATGCTGGAAACCAGAGTTTAGATCAGAGTGGTGCTGGAAAAGCACAGCAGGTCAAGCAGCATCCAAGGAGCAGGAAAATCAACGTTTCGGGCGAAAGCCCTTCATCAGGAATAGAGGCAGGGAGCCTCCAGGGTGGAGAGATAAATGGGGGGTGGGGCTGGGGAGAAGGTAACAAAGAGTACAATAGGTGCATGGGGGTGGGGATGGAGGTGATAGGTCAGAGGGGAGGGTGGGGGAAGGTAGCAAAGAGTACAATAGGTGAATGGGGGTGGGGATGGAGGTGATAGGTCAGAGGAGAGGGTGGAGCGGAGAGATGGGAAGGGAGATTGGCAGATATCACTATCCCTTCTCCATTACTCAACCTCATGTGAAGACTTTGTTTGGAGTAGTAGATTAAAAACTAAAGTAAGCACATTAACTGGCACAAAGAGTGGATTTTTAAAATGTTGCGATAGAAAAGGAATTTTTGTTTGTTCATTCCAAGCTTCCCTTTCTGGTCTTGGGTGGATAGAATCATAATATCTTACAGTGCAGAATGGCACCATTTGGGCTGACATTGCTTTTGCAGCTGTTTAAGAGTGTTGACTAATTTAGGCTCCTCCTCCAGCTTTCTGCACATGATCCAACATCAAGCAAATGGGCTGGGTCTACGGATAGCTCTTCAAACTGGCTGTGGATGCCAACCATTTGGGTGCGGTTTTACTGCAAGATTCTGAGATGGGGATTGAATGTCCCCATCATTTTCAAAAGACATGACAGCAAGAATACCTAAGTGTCAAAAAAGAGGCATTGAGCCTTGTGCTCACTCTACATCATCTTGAAATAAACATCAGCACAAGCATGGAAGAAACTGTCATTTATATAAATCACAATCCTATGATTTTCTTAGACCATATGATTATTTCAAAGGAATTTAATTCTCCAACTGTATAATATGAAAATGGTTCTTGCATTTAGAAAAGAAAATGCTATAGCAGATGCTTGAGTGAGGGCACATGTCCAAGACATTGTGTGAAATGGTACCTATGAACTGAAGTGAAGTGTTGTTGCTGTGTAATTTGTTGCATATTTGATGTCAATACGTAATTACTTTTATGACAGAAGTGGTGCTAAGCTAACTTTTGATATATAATGAAAATGCCTCTTAAGGATACTTTTTATTCTTCTTTGATGGGAGATGTGAAGTAGGGAATGCAATTTGTACATATTTTAATATCATTTAGTTTTACATTTGGAGTTTTGAATTTTGATTTAGTGACACATGGGTTTTCTATCTGTCTGAAGATAATGCCAAATTGGGGCAAATGATTAATGTAAATCTGTAATCAGTGTGACTTCTTTTAAAAGGGTTGGTAGAGGATTTGCCTCCAGGACATGATGGATTTTTGCTTGCTTCAGGAGAGTTTATTACTAACCAAGGTAAACAATTATGCATCAATGTTTCAGTTAGAAACTTCAGCAGTTTTTATTAAACTTTGGAGAAATATCCATAGCTTGAAAGAAAGGTCATTTTAGCTAGCTTGCGACAGTTCTGCAGAAGTCTTGGATGCTGATGAATGTGTAAAATAGTGCTTCTGAAAAAGAGAGAAAATAAAAAAAACACAGAGTGAAGAGTTTTGTAAAGGACCAAAATTAGAAGTGTTTGGATAAAACCCTGAAGCAGATATTTAAAACTGAATATATTTAAACCCAACTCCAGGAAGTGATTATTGAATTTTCCAGACTGAGATTTGAAGTCACAGTTAAATTAAGCCTATTGAGGTGTCAGAGATAGGTTATATTTCCTATTGTGTGTGTACAGTACAGGGTGCTTTTGTACTACACAGAGGTGCTTTTATCTGCAAGGATCAGTAAAATAATGTTTTTAAGATTAATGGGATTATATTTTATTGTCTGCTGCAAAATCTTTAAAGTTGTGTCAATTGTAAATTGATAGGCTTATTCTATTGATCTTCATTTCTTTTGTTTAACAAACGTTTGTCTTAATGTTAAAAGCAAATCTGCAACAATGAGTGCTTAAATTTCGGTGACAGACCACCTCGCTAAAATTATAACAAAACAAATATGATCTATCAAATCAGATTTCAGTCTGGGATTTGACTTGTCCAGTAATAATAGCAGCTGGGATTGTAACATTAGCTCAGATTATAAAACACCCTGTCTTGGAAACATATCACTATTCTTTCATTGTTGATATTAAATCCTGAACGTCCCTTCCTATGGCATTGTTCGATAATCTTCACCAGCCGTCCATCACCACCTTCTGAACAAGAATTGGCTAATAAGATTAAATGCCCTACAGTATGGAAACAGGCCCTCTGGCCCAACAAGTCCACACCTCCCCTCCGAAGGGTAACCCACTCCCCTACCATATATTTACCCCAACTTGGCAATTTACCATGGCCAATTCACCTGACCTGCACATCTTTGGATTGTGGGGAGTAAACTGGAGCACCCAGAGGAAACCCACGCAGACACAAAGAGAACGTGCAAACTCTACACAGACAGTCACCTGAGGCAGGAATCAAACCCAGGGCCCTAACACTGTGAGGCAGTGCTAACCACTGAGCCACCATACTGTCCAGTAAATGTTAATAAATATTCATCTAATCAGTAACCTCGCATCCTATTATCAAATGTTTAAAAAAATATTGTGTTATTATGAAGAAAAGCAGCAGAGTTATGTCTGATGTCTTGGCAAGTATCTGTCTCTCAACTACCATCACTAAATCAGATTATTTTGTTACCACTGTGCTTAAATTAGCTTCCATGTTTACCACATAATCATTGGTTAGTACATAGAATGACTTAATTTTACTTAAAAAAAATCTGCTTGGAAACTCCTGAATTTTAAAAACGTCAAGATAAATATGTTTTTTTATTTGCTCACAGGATGTGGGTGTCACTAGCTGGGGCCAGTATTTGTTACCCATCCCTAATTGCTCTGGAGAAAGCCTTCTTGACTTGTCAGAGTTCATGAATTGTAAATACAACCACAGTGCTGTTAGGGAGAGAGTTTCAGGATTTTTGACTGAAAAGACCCTTTCTTTATATATGTCATAATATCAATGAGATCTTTGAGTTGAGGATGTTTATTCCTGATCAATATGTAGAATGAAGTTGAAAGGGATTTTATCCATTCAAATAAGTAATTCAATAAAACCTGCATTTAGTGCTTTCTAAGTCTGGTTTTTGAATTATGTACAATCCCGGGGGGGGGGGGGGCGGTTACCAACAAATTTAATTTTCCTTTTAATCTATCTGGATGGCTTTCTACCAATAGATATTTGATTTTGAAGATTTGTATCATGATCCATAAACTTTCTAAGTATTTATATTTATTGTTGTCTGACCTAATGATTTCCTGCTGTTGCTGATATTGTTCTTTCATTCTATTTTTATTCATTGTGATCCATTCAATGTGAATAACTTTGGAATGTATGAAGAATTTAACAAGATGCTAAGCAAATATATATTTTAATTTTATTTAAACTGTATCTGCTCCACTTTCCCAAATTTCTCCAATGTGCTACCAAATATTGCTGGGGTTATGTTCACATGGTTTAATTATTTTATTGGTGTGTTATGAAGTTGAAAGTGTGTACTGCATCTTTAAGAGAGAGTGAATGCAGGCACCTGTCATATGACCTACCAGCAACCTCAGAGAGTACTGAAAAATTGAAAATAGGTAACATTTGGCTGCTATGCTCACAACAGTTTGAATTTAACCAATCAGTTTAAATTATGCCCCACGATACTAAAACCCAATCAAATTGAATTTTACTGTTTCGACAACATTGAACCAATGGGATGATCCGATGTTTGGGGTATGAATAAGCTGGCACTTTGAAAGTTAGCTGGAGAGCAAGCAACCAACTGCCATTGTCAGAATTACTGTTAGTCAAACACTCTCTATCAAAGGTACCTTTTTCATTTAAATATCTTTGCAGCAAAAGACCAAAGATGCCCCAGGGAGATCTACAGCCAGAGGAAGACACATGCCGACAACAACAGCCACTGTCTGGTTTTGAAAATTAAATTGATGTAATTTTAATAGGGGCATTTATGGGACCAGTATTTTGTTATAGAGTTGGACGTAGATAACAAGCAGTTAGGAGAAAGGAGGCTTAGAGTTGTAAATAGTTGTTGTTTAATGTTCACTGTTAGAGTTAAAGAATAAAATTGACATTTTTCTTTAAATAGTGGAATTTGGGGAGTTTCTGTCACTTATATTTCAACAGATTATGCAGCGAGGTGACCTTTTCTGTGTGTTTGGTTTAATTTGCAGAAGGATTTGCCACTATGTCGTAACAGTTTGGGAGCTCAGGTCCGTGATTTGGACAGGTTTAGACAGATCCAGTCAGAGATTTGGACAGATTTGAATAGATTTCGGGTACGAAAGATCTCGGCAGATTTAATCACTTGCCTATTAGTGTTCTAGATCATTAAATAAAACACAGATGAGACAATTTGTTTAATTTTGGTTATTGAGGATGGTTAAATTAAAAGTGAGAGAAATGGCTCTTAAGATTGCTAAAGAGATTCTGGGGTTTGAAGATGATTCCTAAAAGAAAGTTTAGAAGGACAGAAAAAGAGCATACTTTTAGGATTAGCAAAGAGGTTAGATTTGGGGTCAACCAAGGACAAAAGTAACGCTGAAATTGTAAGGGAATTACTCAAAGACTTTGGTGTGTCAGAGAAACAGACAAGTGCAGTGGAGTTAGTAAAACTTAAATTACAATTGAGGAAAATAGAGTTAGAAGATAAACAAATGAAGAGAGGGAGGGAGAAGAAAAAGAGAGATGAAGAAGAGAGAAGGTTCTTAGCTGAACAAAGAAAGAGAGAAGAAAGAAAACAAGAGAGACAGAAAGAGGGAGAGAAAAAAGGGAGAAAGGAAAAAGGAGAGAGAACTTGAACTTCAGAGGTTGTGACTTAGGAAAGTCAAGTTAACAGGATGGCGATGAAGGAAGAAGATAATGATATATACAAATATGTTAAATTACTGCCATATTTTGATGAGAAAGTTGTCAAAGCATTCTTTATTTCATTTGAAAAATTGACTAGGCAGATGGAGTGGTCAAAGGACTTGTGGTTAATGCTAATTCAGATTAAGCTGGTAGGCAGAGCTAGTGAGGTATTTGTAGTACTGTCAGATGAGGGGGTCAAGAGATTATGAAGAGGTCAAACAGGCTATTTTGAGTGCATATGACTTGGTACCAGAAGTGTATAGACAGTGAAGGAACCAGATCAGACTTATGTTGAGTTCGAAAGAATTAAACATAGTAATTTTAATAGATGGATGCGGGCCTTAAAAACTGATAAGACCTATGAGTCTCTAAGAAAGACTATTCTGCTAGAGGTGTTGAAAAACTCACTTCCAGAGATGATAAGAATTCATGTAGATGAACAGAAAATTCAAGAAGGGAGAAGAGCAGCAGAGATGGCAGATGAATATACATTGGTGCATAAGACAAAGTTTAGTTTCCAGCAAGAATTTCATCCTGTGATGGATAGAAATTGAGAGAACGGAAGATCCTACACTGCAAAACAAAGAGTAGAGAACACTGATAATTGTTTACCACAGATTAATATAGAAGCCCAAGAGGGTGGAAAGGAGGTGAAAGGCCTCTGGTGTTTTCACTGGAATGGAGTGGGACACTGAAAATTACACTGCCGATGATTTAAGAAAGGCACTGGGAAAACGTATTTGAACTGCCAGAAGGTGGGACATGTAAAGTCACAGTGTTGGTTGTTAAAGAAAGGCACTGTGGGAAAAGATATGGTAAATGAAACTAAGCCAGTGGCATTAGTGAAAATAGTAAAGGAAACCCTAAGAAAAGTTGAGGAGCTGTAGGAGAGTTCACAGCCTGGCAGGGGCTGGCTATGGAGTTAGTGCCTGATCTCTATAAAGAATTTGCCTCTGTGGGTAAAGTTTACTCAAAAAAAACAGGGAGAGAAGGGAAAGAAGTCATAATTTCCAGAGACAGAGGACCCAATCACCCTCTAATCATAAGAGATGAACTCTTTCTGACCTGCTACCTGAGAGAATGGTAATTTGTAGGATATGTGGACAGAAATTTCACATTCCCCAACTAAGATCAGGTTGGATTGCCAACTCAAGACTAAGGAAGTTACAGTGGGAGTGATTGACAGAGTGTCAGTTCCAGGAATACAGTTTGTTCTTGGGAATGATTTAGCAAGATCCAAGGTGGGAGTGACACCCCTTATTATGGAGAAGCCCAAGGAAGACCAGGGAACTGATGAGTTATAGAAGAAAAATACCCTGGAATTTTCTCAAACTGTGTAGTAACAAGATCCCATAAGTCACAGCCAGAAGCAGAAACTAAAGAGAAAGATGAAAGAGTTGAGGTTCAGTTAGCAGACACCCTGTCTGACGTAATGGTACATGAAAATCTGAACAGGTAGAGGGTCAGGAAGAAGTGTTTAGTCCTGAAAGGCTAATGGAATTACAACAAAAAGATGAGACAATATAAGATATATATGTTGATGCATACTCAGAGAAGGAGGCAGAGAATGTTCTTGAGGGTTATTATCTTAAAAATAGAATCCTAAATTGAAAGTGGAGACCACAGCAGGTTAGTACAGAGATGAAATGAGCAGAAGTGAACCAGATAGTGTTGCCGGTAGAAACAGAGAGGAGGTGTTACAGGTAGCATATAAATTACCAGTAGGAGGTCACTTAGGGGTACGGAAGGCTCAGGCTAAGGTACAAAAGCATTTCTATTGGCCTGGCATGCATAAGGATTTGGTTAACTTTTGCCAAACATGTCATACTTGCCAAATGGTGGGTAAGCCACAGGCGGTAATAAAACCTGTACCTTTGTTACCAATTCCCACATTCGAAGAATCTTTCACATGGTTAATGATTGATTGTGTATGCCCCCTCCTGAGAACTAAAAGTGGAAACCAGTACTTGTTAACCATGATGGATATGTCTCCCAGAGGCAATTCCATTATGGAGTATTAATACAAAAAGAGTTGTAGAGGAATTAATAGCTTTCTTCACGTGGTATGGGCTGCCCAGATATTAAGTCAGACCAAGGGTCTAATTTTACTGTTAGGCTGTTTAAGGAAGTCATGGATAGCTTAGGCATACAACACTTTAAATCAAATGTGTACCATCCTGAATCCCAGGGAGCTTTAAAAAGGTGGCATCAGACCTTGAAGACCATGTTAAGAGTGTACTATCAGAATGATTGGAATAAAGGTAGCCCATTCGTATTGTTTGCCATTAGAGATGCCCCAAATGAATCTACTCAGAATACACCCTTTAAGTTAATATTTGGACATGAAGTGAGAGGGCCTTTGAAATTAATTAAAGAAAAATTGACAGGACCAAAGTCGGAGATCTCACATCTGGATTATATATCAGAGGTAAGGGAGAGATTTAGTCAGGGAGGTGAGTTAGCTGAAGTGAGTTAGCTGAAGCAGCACCTGAAGAGTGCATAGCATAGAATAAAATAGGCAGTAGATTAAAAACTCTGAAATCTGGACATTTTCCTGTGGGGATGGCATATTAGTATTGTTACCCGTGTAAGAGACCCCTATCAAATTGAGAAAAAGTTGAGTCGGGTAAACTATCTGGTAATGATACCAGATAGAAAAACAACTCTACCAGACATGTCATGTGAATATGTTGAATCCGTATTATACCAGAGAGAAAGAACTGGAGAAACAGGTGTTAGTTACTGCCCCACAGAGTGAGGAATCAATGTGTGCAGTTTGATGTGCCTCAAACTATGTTAAACAATGAGGATGTCCTTGAGGTGTAGGATAGGTTAGTGAGCTATCTACCTGAGGAGCAAAGAATGCAGCTGAAAGGTTTGTTGCAGTGGTATGAGGACACATGCAGGAATAAGTTGGGGAGGACTAATGCTATTGTGCATGCGGTAGAAGTAGGGAATGCTGTTCCCATAAAACAACACCCCTACAAACTTAATCTTTTCAAAGCCACACAGGTCCAGAATGAAGTGGATGGGATGCTGGATTTACTGCATGGTTATTGGCAAGTACTTTTATCAGAGTCAGCGAAAGACATTTCTGCGGTTGTAACCCCAAATTGGTTTTAACAATTCAAAGTGATACCCTTTGAAATGAAGAATGCACCAGCCACATTCCAAAGACTCTTGAACAGAATTGTGACTGGGTTAACAAATCGTGCAGTCTATCTGGATGATCACCTGATGAAGGAACAGTGCTCCGAAAGCTAGTGCTTCCAAGTAAACCTGTTGGACTATATCATGGTGCTGTGTGATTTTTAACTTTGTATCTAGATGATGTAATGATCTTTAGTGAGTCACAGAAAGATCAAATGATAGAGTTGGCAGAGCTCTTTGTGTGATTAAGAGAAGCAAAACTGGTAATAAACTTAAAGAAAACAGAATTCGCAAAAGCTGAGGTAAAATTCTTGGGGCATAACATTGGTCATGGACGATTGACCCCAAGGATCACAAAGATGAAGGCCATCAAGGAATTTCAATGATCAACCTCGAAGAGAGATGTGCTTCAATTTTTGTGACTAAGCAGATTCTACTAGAAGTTTGTTCCAAACTTCAGCAGCGTCGTGGCTCCACTGACAGATTTGCTGAAGAAGAACACAAATTTCGGTGAACAAAACAATGCCAAGAGGCATTTGACAATTTAAAAACAGTATTAACCACCGCACCAGTTTTAGCTACACCAAACTTTTTGAAACCATTCAAAATTGCAATTGATGCTAGTGATTTAGAAGTTGGAGCTATATTGCAAAAGGAAGATCATAACGGAATTGAATGGCCAGTTGGTTACTTTTCAAAGAAACTCAACACTCACCAGAAAAAATACTCTACCATTGAAAAGGAATTATTAAATTTGGAACTGGCCTTACAACATTTTAATGTTTATGTGATGAGCAACATGTCAGAGACTGTTGTGTATTTGGATCACAAACTTCTTACATTCTTGGAATGATTTAAAAACAAGAATATGAGACTATTTCATTGGAATCTTATGTTACATCTTTTAATTTACAAATTGTACATGTTGCAGGTCGCAATATATGCATTCCATTGTAATGGGGTTATGAATTGGAGAAAAAAAAATAAGCCATCTTTTTAACATGATGGTTCACGTTTTCTTAAGGGGGGTGTTATGAGGTTGAAAGCACATATTGTACCTTTAAGGGAGAGGAAATACAGGCACCTGAAAATATGTAACAGTTGGCAGCTATGTTCACTACAGTTTGACTTTAACCAATCAGTTTAAATTATGCCCCATGATACTAAAACCCAATCAAATTTGAATTTTACTGTTTTGACAACATTGAACCAATGAGACGATCTGATGTTTAGGATATAAATAAGCTGGCATTTTGAGAGTTAGCCAGAGAGTGAGCAACTAACTACCATCGTCAGAGTTACTGCTAGCCAAACACTCTCCATCAAAGGTACCTTTTTCATTTAAATATCTTTACAGCAAAAGACCAAAGGCAACGCAGGGAGATCTACAGCCAGAGGAAGACACATGCAGCTGATGACAGCTGCCGTCTGGTTTTGAAAATTAAATTGATGTAATTTTAATAGGGGCGTTTATGGGACCAGTATTTTGTTGGAGGCAGATAACAAGCAGTTAGGAGAAAGGAGGCTTAGAGTTGTAAATAGTTGTTGCTCAATATTCACTGTTAGAGTTAAAGAATAAAATTAATATTTTCTTTAAATAGTGGAATTTGGGGAATTCTCTGTCACTCATACTTTAATAGATTACAAGGTGAGGTGAGCTTTTCTGTGTGTTTGGTTTAATTAGCAGAAGGGTTGACTGCTGTGTTGTAACAGTTTGGGATGGCTGTTCTTGCCAAACTTTAAATTGCAACCTGTCAGATCAGGGAGGAAAAGGAATGCCTTAGCCATCTCACTCCATTTTAACTGCCAAGCAACACGGCTTTGACTCATACAAACTGGCAGAAACTAAGTCAATTTTCCTTAAACCTTTGTACCCAAGGCAGGACCCTCCAAACCCACTGCCATGACCTTTTAGAAGGAGAAAGTCAGCAGGTATGTTGGAACACCATCACCACAACTTCTCCTCCAAGTCACTCACCATCCCAATTTGGAATATTTCTCACTGTTTATTCAGTGTCAGTGGGTCAAAATCCTGACATTCTCTCTCTAACTGCATTGTGGATTAATATAGGACACCAACTATAGAAGTTCAAGAAGACACCTCAGCACCAACTTCTCAATGGCAACTAGAAATGGACAATAAACGTTGGCTCAACGTGTGATGCTCACATTTCAAGGATGAATAAAAAAAATCAAGACACTAAAAACCAAATGCACTTGTTTTAATTTGTGGTCCATATGCAAATCAGCAATCAAAGCAATGAGTTTTGCATAAGTAGTCATAAAATGCAATATAAACATAATTTGAAAGTGGGGAATTTGTTGACTATGGTCAGCAGTGCATGTGTCAATCGTAAAATTAAATTCAATTAAATTTCATAATTTAATTTGAAACTTTTAGAACTGTTAATTAACTGTATTAAGCATCTTACATAGTTAACTATCTGAAATTGGTGTTAATTACTATAAGCAGAAAGCTGTGTTAGCACTTGTAACTTGACTTTGACTCAAAAAGATTTATGAAAATATATTGCATTTGCTGACATGGAAGCAATTGTATCAGTAGAAAGGTGGGGGAAGTGGCTGCCTTCATGTGGTGATTGACACTTTAAACAGGTTATTAAATGATTAGCTGTCTTTGACGGGATTACTAAATACAAGTTTTTTTTAACAACAGATGAAGGGATTTATATTCTTCGAACTGTTTTACTATTAGGGCAGGGTTTTTTCCCTTACAAATGTATATGAGGGAAAGCACCGTTACTTGCCCTCTCCACATGCCCGAGGCCTGCCCATTGCGGCTAAAGGATGAGAGTCCAGGTGGGAAGGAGGAATGGCAGTATGAGGTAGCATGGAGGTGGTATGACAGGTTATGAAGTGGCATGTAATATCTGTGGGAAATGGATCGAATGGGTGAGATGGTGTGAAGATGAGACCTAGTACGCCTACAGCTTTTAAAACACCTTTGAACTTGAAAATGTCTTCTACCCAGACGGGCTTGGCAATAGCCCATCCCCAAGTCACTCATAATTTGCTTCTGAGGTCTAATTCTATTCTGTCCTGCCTCCTTGGAGCAAAGGTTGTAACAGAACCCTTTAAACTGAGGCAGGTTGAACAAGTTAGAAAATTTTCTGACTTAAGCTACCTGCCTCGATATCGAAAGTCCAGGCTGTGATGTTTGAAAGGGTAAATGTACAATGGCTACCAAAATTCTGAATTTAGTTCATGTCAACTTCATTGACAGATGAGTAGAATGAAAGCCAGACAAAGGTAGCACAGTGGCTAGCACTGCTACCTTACAGAGCTAAGGATCTGGGTTCAATTCTAGCCTCAGGCAACTGTCTGCGTGGAGTTTGCACATTCTCCCTGTATCTGTGCATGTTTCCTCCTACAATCTAAACGTGTGCAGGTTAGATGAATTGGCTGTGGTAAATTACTTGTCGTGTTCAGGGAGTGTAGGCTAGGTGTGTCATAGAGATGCACAGTGTGGAAACAGACCCTTTGGTTATGCCGACCAGACATCCCAGCCCAATCTAGTCCCACCTGGCCCATATCCCTCCAAACCCTTCCTATTTATATAGCCATCCAAATGCCTTTTAAATGTTGCAGTTGTACTAGTCTCCACCACTTCCTCTGGCAGCACATTCCATACACGTACTACCCTCTGAGTGAAAAAGTTGCCCCTTAAGTCTCTTTTATATCTTTTCCCTCTCACCCTAAACCTCTGCCCTCTAGTTCTGGACTTCCCCACCCCAGGGAAAAAACTATGTTTATTTATCCTATTCATAAACGGTGTAGTGGAAAGGGACTGGGTGGGATACTCTTCAAAGGGTCAGTGTGGACTTGTTGGACCAAATGGCCTGTTTCCACACTGTAGGGATTCTGATTCTAAACTTAGAAGCTCTTTCAATGAATAAAACAATAGAAACTCTGTGGAATGGTAAAGTTAAGATATCTTAATGTGATGCAGAACAAGCACTGTACTCACCAAATAAAATAGAAATAAAAGACTGTGCAATTAATAGTCAAGGCATGATGCCTAAAAATATAACAGAAAAATGTAAAACATAGCATGGTGAGAATGTCACAAAGGTTGACAAAAAGAAAACGCAAAAGATATGAAAAGGGAGTATGGAAAGTTCTATAAAATCAATACAAAAAGTCTTTTAATAGATTTGTAAAGAGAAAGTAATCAGTAATAATGTGGATCCATTGAAAACTGATAACAGTGATATTGTGAATGAAATAAAGAAAGACAGGTATATTGAATAGGAAAATGATAGTGTGTCCAATGTCCCAAAGAAGGTAATACTGAATTAGGGAAAGAACTCAAACTGCATTCATATAAAAATTTGACAGAAGAAAATAATGTCATTAAAAAGTGACAAATACCCAAGAACAGATTGGTTTCCTTTCCAGAATTTTTATGAAGTCGGTGTGCACAATATACATGTCCCCTTTTTGTAATTTTCCAAAGTTTTCTTGATTTGGGAACCTTTCCTTTCAATTGGAAAATGGTGCATGTCAATCCATTATTTAAAAAATGTGAGAAGGTCTTGTTAATCCAACATCTGTCATCAGTAAATTATGAGAGTCTATTACTAAGATTAGAGTAGTTGAATACCTAGAAATTGATCAGCTGATCAGAGATACCCAGCATAGATTTGTTAATTGAGTTTTTTGTAGAGGTGATTGAAGTAATGGACAGGTCTATAAATGCTATTTACATAGAGTCATGGCAGGGTGTAGTGGTGTTGGATTTTGTGAAGGCTGCAAGCGAGGGAAACGTGGCATTTGAGATGATTTAGTTAGGTTGGGGTGAATATTTCATTTCCCAGCAATAGATTGAGAAGCAAAATTAAGTTAGTAACATGTTTGCAGCATGTTGAGCCTCATACCATCCCAAGGCAGCTTCCCACCTGTAGTACACAGGCATGCAATATATAGTCATTGGTGTAAAATGTATTTTAATCATGTCCCACCTTCAAGATAAAGCCAGCAATGTACAAGCATCTCAAGTTAACAATTTCACATTCCTTTACTGGTGGTATGCACCAGTTGGTGCTATGAGGTTATGCCTGAGATCAGCTGTTTTCCTTGTTGAACTCTAGAGCACGAGGGAGGGGATCAAGAGAATGGCAGCTTGGTTGGAGGCTTAGGGTCAGCAAGATAAGTCAGCAAGAAGAGAGCATTGTGGAGAAAAAGAGATGGAGGACTGGAAGGTGGCAGGACATGACATTCTGGATGTGGTGGGGTTGCAGTGGACAGTCAGTCAAGGTAAGAAAATGAATGGCCTAAAGACAGTTGCACCATTGTCCACACATGGGTTTATTTCATGGTGTTGGCTCACAGACTTTGAAAAGGGAGTATGGAAAGTTCTATAAAATTAATACAAAAAGTCTTTCAATAGATTGGGAAAGAGAAAGTAATCAGTAATAATGTGGATCCATTGAACTTGACTTTGAGTTTACTTCCACTATTTCATTATCCTCACTGAGAATGATCTCAGACAATGTCCTTTATAATCAAGATGGTGGCAGAGTAGGAGGGCTGAGCCTGGGCCTCGTCTGCTCCCATCTGCCTTCAATTTTTTTTCCCTCTTTTCTTCTTTTCTCTTTCTTTATTTTCCGTTTTGTTTCTTTGTTCTTTTTTCTTTAAAGCCTGGAGAGTGGCGGGTAAAGGAGGAGGCCACTGGCAGCAGTGCCAGGACATGCCAGATATGGCTCCACTCCAACCTGGGGTCTCCTGGTGAGTGAGGAGCAGGTGTCAGGCTTACTCGCTTGGCCTGGACTCCCAGTCTTGGCTGAGGCTCCAGGTCCACAGCTAGGCCCATGTACCCAAAGGACATTGGTGAAAGGGATAGAAAGAGATGGCAGCAGCGCCTAGAAGACCATCAGATGGGGAAGGGGAGATATGGAACCGGCACATCCCCAGGCCCTGGCTCCAGCTCGAATAAAGCAGCTGCAGTGGCAGCAGTGAAGGCCTATAACCGAGACCCCTGAGCCCATTACAGAGACCCCAGAGCCCATTACACGGATCCCAGAGCCCATTACACGGATCCCAGAGCCCATTACATGGATCCCAGAGCCCATTACAGAAGCCCCAGAGCCCATTACAGAAGCCCCAGAGCCCATTACAGAGACCCCAGAGCCCATTACAGAAACCCCAGAGCCCATTACAGAGACCCCAGAGCCCATTACAGAAGCCCCAGAGCCCATTACAGAGAGCCCAGAGTCCATTACTGAGACTCCAGTCAATGTCAAGCAGTGACTAGAGGAGTAGTGGAGGAGAAACAAGGAGAAGAGAGAAAGGTGAACTCTATTGTAGTAAAATCTTGCATATTATATTTCAAGATGGCACCAGAATGTGGTGACACTTTGCATACAACTCATGAAAAACCACTTTTCACTCTATTTTCATATGTATGTCATGATAAATCTAACTTTAATCTTATCTCAATTTAAATGTTTTGAAAGAAGTCTAAACAAGTCTGCAAATACAGTCATGTCCCAGAATGGAAAGTACAACACTGGAAACTTAACATCAGCATTCAATAAACAGTCAATTTAAAAATACATTGTTTCTTACCTGAAATATTTACAAGTGAAACCTAACAAGCCACTTAGTTTAAAAGCAATTATGGATGCACAACAAATGCAAGCCTTGAGACCCTCACATCCCATTGGAAGAGTAATTGCAAAAGAATTGGACAGGCAAGTTTTGGCCATTTCAAACTTTCAGTTTCACCAAGAGACTCATTTTTACCCTGCCCATACCAACATTCTCCATCATATCATCACATAAGTCATTCGTAAAAACTGTTGGCACTTTAAATTTTAAATGGAATCACTAAGAGTCAGCAAGTGGAGTCAGCTGGAGGCCCAGTGTGCGGACCGGCTGTGGACCTGGAGCACTGGGGTCTAGAGGTCCGGTGTGTGGAGCAGCTGTGGGTCCTGAGTCTCACAGAGCAAGCCTGAAGTGTTGGTGAGGAAGGTCCCCAGCATCAGTGGCATCGCGAGCAGGAAGCCCGAGGTTTCCCAGAGAGCAGGCCAAAGCAGAGGAGACTTAGCCATTGCAGAGAGTGCCCTTAAGAAAGACTGTTGAACTTTTACCTTTATTTCTTTATGTTTCCAGTTAATACTAGGAAGTTCTGTAATGTTAACTTTTAATTTTTTTTGTTACTTACACTCAGACCAATGGTAATGCTTTACTCTGATATTTGTTTCTCATTGTTGCTACTTGTACCTAAGTTTTGTGCCTTGGCACCTTCATACCGAAGATGACACTGTGTGTGGCGACATTGTACCTTTTCACTGTACTTCTATACTTGAGTACCTGCGACAATAAAGCATAAATCATGTTGAACAAGTTCAAAGGTCTTCTTCATATTATGCCTGCATCCTTTTCTCAGAAATTATATGTGTTCCTTAGTCCTTGTGCCGTCAGCTAATGAGAATAGTTTCATGGATTTTCAGAACATGTTTGATAAATCTTCTCACAAGACACTATTATTTGAAACAGAGTTTCATGAAATTGAAGGTAAATTATTGACTTGGTTTGGAAATTGAACAAGTGGCAGGAGTGTGAGAATCAGAATAATTAACAGGGACTTTGATTGGCAGGATGAGACAAATGATGTCACAGGAACATGGGAAAAAGGAGAAGGAGTAGGCCCTCAAGCTCATTTTACCATTCCATGAGATCATGGCTGATCTGTGGCTTAACTCCTTTGGCCCATATCCCTCAGTACCTTTGCATTTTAAAAAGTTAGCTATCTTGGATTTAAAATTAACAACTGATCAAGGTTCCACTGCTATTTGTGGAAGAGAGTTCCGAACATCTACCACCCTTCATGTGCAGAAATGCTTCCTAGGATATCTCCTGAATGGTCTGGCCCTAATTCTCAGAGTATGCCCCTTGCGCTAGAATCTCCAACCATGGGAATAGTTTATCTTTGTCTACCCTGTTTTTTCCTGTTAATATCTTGAATACTTTGATCAGCTCACCACTTAACTGTCCAAATTCATATAATTTCTCCTTATCACAACTCTTGAACTCAGATATCATTCTTGTAAATCTACATTGTACTCTCTCCAAGGCCAATATATCCTAAGGTGTGGTGCCAGATCTGCTCACAGTACTCTGTTTTACCAGGGTTTTATATAACTGCAGCAAAGCTTCTGCATCTTTATACCCCAGTCCTCCAGATGTAAAGTCCAACATTTCATTAGCTTTCTTGATTGTTTACAGCACCTGTTCATGGAATTTTAAATACTTATGCATCTGAACCCCAAGTCTCTTCAGACATCCACTGCATTTAACTTCATACCGTCTGAGAAGGTACCCTGATCTATCCTTCACAGGTCCAAATACATAACCTCACACTTGCTTACATTGAACTCCACCTGTCACAGTTTTGACATTCACCTATTCTATCAATATGTCTTTGTAATTTTATGCTATCATCTACACTGTCTACAATGCTGCATAACTTTGTGTCATCAGCAAACATGCGTATACGACTTGCAATACATTATCCAAATCATTAATAAATCATGTTAACAACAAAGGCCCAAACACAGAGCCTTCTGGGACACCACTGGACACATTCTGGTGATTTGAGTACCTACCCATTCTCCTTACTTTTTGTGAGTTACAAATACCTACAACCATCTGGGCGATAAACAATTTCCTCAAATCTTCTCTCAACCTCCAGCACTTTACTATGTCCCTGTTTTTTGACCTGTCTACAAAGAAAAAAGGTTCTCCCTATCTACATTTTAGATATCTCAAACTTATCCCCCCGTCAGTGTTCTCTGCTTTAAGAGAAAACAATTCCACTCTATTTAGTCATTCTTCATAGCGGAATTGTTTCAGGCTAGGCAGCTTCCTATTGAATCGCTTCTGCTTCCTCTCGAGTGCAATCACATCCTTCCTATAGTGTGGTGACAAGAAATTCACACAACAGCAAAAAGCTAAAATCATTATCATTAGAGAGAGACAGTTTGACCTGTGGGTCGCCATGCCTTAGGTGAGGTTTGAGGTTGAAAAGGTGAGGCCTTCATGAGAATCTCAGCTGGTATGGAAATTGAACCCACACTGCTGGTATCATTCTGCACCACAAACCAGCCTCCTACCAACAGAGCTAACCAGCCTCCAGTCCAGCTATCACTTAACTAGTGTCATATACAGCTCCATCATAACCTCCTTGCTCTTGCATTCAATGCCTTGACTAGTAAAGGCAAATAAGTGAGGGAATTAATTTAAATATTAAAGTGCTAACTTAGCACATAAGAGATTGTGGGATTGAAGACCACATTCACCACTTTGCAAGGACAATCGGGAGTATGAATGTGTACCTCAAGAGTTGATGCAGGAGGAAGGGTTTTAGATTCCAGATCACTGGGACCTTTCCTGGGGAAGAGGGACAATCCGCACCTGAATCAGAATAGAACTAACGTGCTTATGGGTGGATTCGCTGGTACTCTTGGGAGGAATTTGAAATGGGGAGGGGACACAGAGTGTTAATACAATAGGAGCACAGCATACTTTAGTAAAGGAACCAAGGCAAAGGGAATTCATCCAGATTCAAGAGATTAAGGTGAGAATAGATGGCTGTTAATACTAGGTATGACAGATGAGTTAGGACATGGATTGAATGTGGAATTGCAATACGGTTGTCAGGACAGAGATGTAGTTGAGGGATGAGCAGGACTGGCAGCTCGACACTGTGGGGTATAGAATCTTCAGGCATGGCAGGAGAAAGTGTAAAAGAGGAGGAAGTATTATTAATGAAGGAGTCAGTTACTACCCTAAGGAGGGCTGATATCTTGGAAGGCTCTTCAAATGACGTTTTATGGCTAGAGTTTGGAAATAAAAATGGGAGTAGTCACATTGCTGCGAGTGTATTAGAGGCTCTCAAACAATCTGTGGGCAATAAAGGAACACAAGTTACTGAGGTGTCCAAAAACAATAATAAAGAGTAATTATATTAGAGGATTTCAACTTCCCCAACATGAATTGGGATAGTCATAGTGTAAATGGTTTAGATGAGACAGATTTCTTGAATTGCATTCAAGAGAGCTTTTTATTTCAACATGTAGAAAGCCCAATAATGGGCAGTGCAGTCGTGAATCTAATTCTGGGTAACAAAGCCGGACTAGTGTTCAAAGTCGTATTGGAGTTGCATTTTAGTCACAATGACCACAACATTGTATGTTTTAAGGGTTTGTTATCGTAAAGGAGAAAATTACCTGCAATAAAGGATTTTAAATTGGTGTTAGGCAGATTTTATTAAAATAAGGCAGGATCTGGCCAAAGTAGACTGGAAATAGCTACTTGTAGGCAAATCTGCAGCACAATGGTGGTCAGCATTCAAAAAGGAATTGATGACACCACTTAGGGTGGCATGTACAAGTAACAAGCCCAGAGAACCCTGGATGCTGAGGAATATTCAGGACTGAATAAAAAGGAAAATAATGGCTTTTAACAGATACAAAGGGAGTAAATCAATGGAGGCCCTAATGAAGTAAAACAGAACTTAAGAAAGCAAGTAGGAGAGCAAAAAGGGGGCATGAGAAACACTGGTGAGTAAGATTAAGGAGAATCTCAAGGTTTTCTATAACATATCAAGTTAACTAAACAGGTCTTTACATATACCATAGGAAGGAGGAATGGTGAACTCTACCTCAGCTAGCAGAAGGTTGAGCAAGTTTTGGCTCTGTAAAAATATGAGATTGTGATCAGTGACAGGACCATTACATAAATACTTCAAGATAAGAATGGTGAAAAAAATCCATTCAAACCAGGAGAAAAATAATGATCAGAGGATCAGTGAGTTTTTCACTTTAAGGACAGTACTATTTTAAGAATTGTCAGTCAGTCAGCAGTTGTAAGCATTTGAGGAGAGAAGCGGAGTTGTGGAAAGAAAGGCAGGGTAAAAGCAGTTCTCTAGCCTCAGAGCTGGTTAGAGGCAAAGGAAGGACAGTGTCAGCTAGTGAGATAGCAAAACAACTACTCACACTTGGCAGTTACAGAGTCCTTAGAGAAGAAGGATCTGTAAGGGCAGTTCCGATTCGAGGTTTGGCTGGGAAGCAACCATTTCAGAGCTCCAGGATTAAAGTTAAAGGTCTCTGCAGACAAGAAAAAAACACTTTAAATTAACAGGGCAAAGGGCCAGGCTGGGAAGGTAACAAGGAACACTTACCATTCACAGCAGGTGTAACTGTCATACTGAGCGAACATGCATGGCTCAGTAGCTAAGTCAAGGTCTTTTAAATTAATATTGACTGAACCCACAACATTGGAATATTGTATGGCACATTTAATTTGACAGGAGGATAATATAAAAGATTTAGAACCCAATGTTTGAGTGAAGACGTCAGAAGGACTTTAGGACTGTGGTAACATCAGGAGATACATAATTTAAACAAGATTTGGCAGGAAGATTGATTCAGACCACAGCCACAGAAGTTTAATAGAAAACTCAGAGACAGGGACGTGCATTGTCTCTTAGATTGTGAAAGGCAGTAATGCATCCAGTTGCCCATGAAGACGTGGGAAAACTCAGTCCAGATTGCAGAAGGCAGGAAACTTCCATCTTGTCCACTGAAAGTGGGAAATCACAACTTGGATTACAAAAAGGGCAGCAAAAACACCAGCAAGCAGTACTGGTATATGTGCTGCTATTAAATTTTAAATAATGTAAGAAAAAATAACTACATCATTGTCATAATACAAAATTAAGATTTTTTGTAAGAAAATAATCCAGCATTGCTATAATAGAGTTTGCAAGTTTGTAAGCAAGGAAAAGCACACTGCATTGCTACAATATGAGTTTAAAGGCTTGAAGAAGCTTTAAAACAAGCAAATTAAAACAGGATTGAGATACCACAAAATTAATATCTTAAAAACAGCTGATTACAAATGGCATTGAGAATGTGCATATTTAAAAGAACTTTCAAGTATTAAAAAAATAGTAACACTACAAAACAATAGCAGGAGAAACAATGCTGTATTGAAGACGTAATGCCAAAGATGGGTCAAACAAGAATATGAGACTGGACATCTTAGAATAAAACACAAGTGTTTTGAAATTAAATATTAATCCTCAACTGCACAAGAAAATATGTAATGATATTTGTTTCGACATACAAAGAAGGCCATTATAAATCACCAAAATATAACAAAAGACTTACTTGAAGAAGTTCCAAAAGCATTTCATAATTATTTCAAACTGAGAACAGATTGGAAAAGCAACATGTAGCGGAAGGTTTCAGCATCCAGGAAAATTCATAGACAATTTAATTAATTACCTCTCTATATTAGTAGAACGTTGCAGCAGTGGGGCTTGAAAATCAGAATTTAAAAGGGACTGAATTCCTGAAATTAGTAATGAAATCATTGTCAAATTTATTACAATCCAAATATTTGACTTTGGAGAAAGTGATGTAAATTGTACTGGAAGCAGAAACCAGGAAGATGTTTGAGAGAAAATGGCAACCTTAACACAGGAGAGCAACAGAATCCATCCACTTTATAAAATGTGACACATGTGATAAGCTAACTCAAAGTAGATCAAACAACTTCTACTCAGTCAGCGTCAGTGCTGCAGAATGAAAAGTCTTCACAGCCAAAAGCAATGCCCAACTATGATAAAAGAATTCTACATATATAGAACAATAGGTCATTTTGAGGAGATGTGCAGAAGGTCGAATCAGCTTCAGAGCAGCAAAAAGCCAAATGTTTACTCATAGAAATTTGTCAATGTGACAGAACCTTCACTATTAAACAAAATCCCAGAAGAATCCCAAATGAAAATTGGTGACTCAACTGACTCAAGGTCCACAGAATTAATTTATGTCATTGGACATCACACTGATTTTTAGCTTGATATGGGGAGAGTATAACTGTCCTATCAGGTCAAATACCATAGATGAAGAAACAGAAGTTACAGAGATGAAAATACATGCTCCAGGTAGAATACTTCTTAAAAGTAAAGATATGCTAAAAGTAATATTATAACACAAAGCATGAGAGTTGAACATGTACATAATTACAATCAACAATTTTTACTTTTGAGCCTATATGTATATCTTGACTTCAATATTTTACAGGCAGCAGAGGAGTTCAACAAATTCCAAGAGATTAACTGTCCAGGCACTGATATAATTCAAATATTCAAGGGACAACCAGTAGAAGATTTCATTGGGCTTCCTAGACTCAAGGTGGAACCCAGAAAGAGAGAATTTTCTTGACATTACTTGTGTTGGCAAAAGAGATTGTTTCAAACTGTCAAAAGGAAGCAAATCTACAACTTCACAGAATTGATGGAGATGTTTCTATTCCAATCATCACTGGAGAAGATTCATAAAGATGACATCAACAAAGTTATCGAGATGGAATTACTGAGGTCAAGGATGAGCAATGCAACCAATCTGAGCTCATTGAGGAATCTTTAACTGAAGTTGTTCAGGCAGCTAATTAATCCACCGAATCAACTGATAAACAAATTTGACTTTGATGCTGGATGATGAATTGACATGTTCAAGAGCAACATTTCAATTTTTCATCTTCCAAAAAAGATCTATCAGAACTAGTGGCACAGATAGCACTTAGAAACATTGGTATATGGAGGGATCTTGAGGTGCAAGTCAATAGCTCCCTGAAAATTGCAACATAATGGATAAGGTGGTAAAGAAGGAATACAAAATGGCTACCTTTGTCATTTGGGGCATTGAGTATCAAAATTGGCAAGTCATATGGCAGTCGCATAAGAATTTGGTTAAGCCACATTTTAAGTATTGTGTGCAGTTCTGGTCACCACACTACAGGAAGGGTATGGAGGCTTTGGAGAAGGTGAAATAAAGGTTGAAACAACTGCACAGAGGGCAGTATCCTGTCATTGAGTCACTCTTTATCTATATGTGCATGGTACACTGTCTGTGGACAGACAGCTCAGAGTCAGTCACTGAAGTGAGGAGACTCTGAATCCTCTGTTTATATAGGAGAAAGTGAGGACTGCCGATGCTGGAGATCAGAGTCGAGAGTGTGTGGTGCTGGAAAAGCACAGCAGGTCATGCAGCATCCGAGGAGTAGGGGAATCAACGTTTCGGGTAAAAGCCCTTCATCAGGAATGAGGCTGGGAGCGTTGGGGGTGGAGAGATAAATGGGAGGGGGGTGGGGCTGGGGAGAAGGTAGCTGAGAGTATAGTAGGGGGATGGAGGTGGGGGGTAATGGTGATAGGTCAGAGGGGAGGGTGGAGCGGATAGGTGGGAAGGAAGATTGACAGGGGGACATAGAAACACCTGCCTGCAACATCAATTCTCCTGCTCCTCAGGTGCTGCATGACCTGCTGTGCTTTTCCAGCACCACACACTGTCATCCTCTGTTTATATGTCAGCCAGTGCTCTCTGACTGACCCAGGGTAAGAACCCCCAAGTCAATAAGATCCACCTGGTTCAAATCACTACATGTCTCGCCCTTATATCTGGGGATGGAGGCCTGGTCTTTCTCAGGTAGCTTCCCCTGCGACATTTTCATCACAGGTCCAGTTCCTCTGACTTGGACTCTGACACAGATGGCATGTACTGGACCATAGCTCGTCTCTTGAGGGAAGATAAAGAAATTATTCTGCTGGTTGTGGAGTTTTGGTCTGGGGCTTAACCAAACATTTTGAGACATTTGGAAAGGCAGGACTGAATAGAATAATCAGCATGGCTTTGTGCTTGGGAAATCATGTCTCACAAACTTGATTAAGTGTTTTGAAGAGGTAATAAAGAAGATAGACAAAGGCAGAGTGGTAGACATTGTCCACATGGACTTTAGAAAGACCCTTTTTGCCCTCCTGATTTCCCGACTGTCTTTATACTCTGGTAAGGATTCACTCGATCTATCCTGTCTATACCTGACATGTGCTTCCTTCTTTTTCTTAACCAAACCCTCATTTTCTTAGGCTCTTTGGTAAACGGAAGCACCTCCCTTCTTGCTGAGCAAAGGATCTTAGTGCGCTGTGGCATGGCTCTCCAGTAGCGGAGCCATCGAGACAAAGAGGCCGAATGTTGGCTGCCAAGAGCAAGACATACCGGGCTTTGCCGACCTCCTGACGCCATGGCTCTGCGGCACCGCGAGTGGGCCGTGTCTCTGCACGGGCCGGAGCCCAGCATGTAACGGGCGACGTACGTGATTGTGGATTGAAAGCCGATATCCTGGCCTCACTTGAGCTGCAGCTTACTGACAAGGCTTGTTCTGTGGCTCGCAGCACCTTGAAAACCGGCCTTTTTGGGCACCCGGTATGCCACTCGGCTGTCGGCTGGCCTTCTTAGCGTAGGAGGCAGTGCGTCAGTCTCATAATCTGAAGGTCCTGAGTTCAATCCTTAGAGAAGGCAAGACTGTGGCTTTTGCCACCGTGTGTGTTTTCTTTCTCTCTGTAGGCAAGAATATTTGCTTTGGACGGCTTCACGCCTGATTTGAGCTGACCACACCAGAGCAAACGTACTGCTGCAAGGTTTAACATCTGGGCGACACGTGCTCAACTTTTTGTTCTGCGCAGCATTTTGTAAACTCACCATCGTGCCATCTGTGCAGCAGCAAAGACTGGAGCCACATGCAGGGTTCACGCGAGTTCACACTGCTTGCGTCCCAAACGTGTCCCCAGGAAAAGCATTGTGGAGAATGTGGGCATCGATCCCACTACCTCTCGCATGCTAAGCGAGCGCTCTACCATTTGAGCTAATTCCCCTACGCTAGGCACTCGCCTTAGCCCCATGGTGCTTCGGAACGATGAGCTGAGAGCAGCAGGCGATTTCCTCTCGAGATTGTACGCTGTATTCAGCCGAACAACGCGATGCGACTATCGGCACATCCGAGCAGCAGCAGCACGTGCGCGAAGTCTTCTGGAAAACACGGTGCCGCCGAAAGAATCGCCAGCAAGACGCTCTGAGATTCCAGAATCCAAAGGAACCGATCGGCATGAGCAGTCACAACAAGTGTGAGGTAGCACTCGAGAGCGCTGTCTGACTGATTGGAGACTTGCGACACTTTCAAGTGAGTGCTGACTGACTGCGTGGATGTTGTGTTCCTCCAGAGGGCTCCCTGCTGCTCGTGGTTTGCAACTGCAGACGTCACAGCACACCAACAGGCAGAATTCTCTGAAGAAGAAGAAGGTGTATTTTGGAGAAAGAGAACACTGGGGGCTGTTACCAGACAAAAAAAGAGGGCTTCTCCTTCATCCTCGTGAGCTGCAGCCATGCGGTCAGGTTCCGCAAAGTGCTGCTTTCAGATACACGCCAAGCAGGCCGAGATGCAAATAGCAACCGCCACTCGTCTGAAGCAGCACCCGCGAGCCCTGTCTGACTGGTAGGGCCTTTCCTTAGTGCTGACCTGCTCGGATGCGTTGCTGTTCAACTTGTGCAACTGTGGAAGTGGCACACCGACGAAGTTCTGCATGGGAGATTGGTTAGCAAGGTTAGATCACATGAGATGCAGGGAGAGCTAGTCAATTGTATACAAAATTGGCTTGACAGTAGAAGACTGAGGGTTATTTTTTAGACGAGAGGCCTGTGATCAGCAGCGTGCCATAAGAATAGGTGCAGGGTTCACTGGTTGTTCATCATTGTGGGCGGCATGGTGGCACAGTGGTTAGCACTGATGCCTCACAGCGCCGGAGACCTGGGTTCAATTCCCGCCTCAGGCGACTGACTGTGTGGAGTTTGCACGTTCTCCCTGTGTCTGCGTGGGTTTCCTCCGGGTGCTCCGGTTTCCTCCCACAGTCCAAAAGATGTGCAGGGTCAGGTGAATTGGCCATGCTAAATTGCCCGTAGTGTTAGGTAAGGGGTAAGTGTAGGGGTATGGGTGGATTTCGCTTCGGTGGGTCGGTGTGGACTTGTTGGGCCGAGGGGCCTGTTTCCACACTGTAATGTAATCTAATCATTTATATAAACGATTTGGATGAGAATATAGGAGGCATGGTTAGTAGGTTTGCGGATGACACCAAAATTGTTGGCATAATTTACAATGAAGAAGGTTATCCAACAGTACAATGGGACCTTCATCAAATAGGCCAATAGGCTGAGGAATGGCCGGTGAAGTTTAATTCAGATAAATGTGAGGTGTTGCATTTTGGTAAGACAATCTATAGCAGGACTTACATAGTTAATAATTGGGTCCGAGAAAGTGCTTCGAGGAGAAAGTGAGGACTGCAGATGCTGGAGATCAGAGCTGAAAATGTGTTGCTGGAAAAGCGCAGGTCAGGCAGCATCCAAGGAAGAGGAGAATCGACGTTTTGGGCATAAGCCCTTCTTCAGGAATCCTGGGCGGCACGGTGGCACAGTGGTTAGCACTGCTGCCTCACAGTGCCAGAGATCCGGGTTCAATTCCCGCCTCAGGCGACCGACTGTGTGGAGTTTGCACATTCTCCCCGTGTCTGCGTGGGTTTCCTCCGGGTGCTCCGGTTTCCTCCCACACTCCAAAAATGTGCAGGTCAGGTGAATTGGCCACGCTAAATTGCCTGTAGTGTTAGGTGCAGGGGTAAATGTAGGGGAATGGGTCTGGGTGGGTGTGCTTCGGCGGGTCGGTGTGGACTTGTTGGGCCGAGGGGCCTGTTTCCACACTGTAATGTAATCTAATCATTTATATAAACGATTTGGATGAGAATATAGGAGGCATGGTTAGTAGGTTTGCGGATGACACCAAAATTGTTGGCATAATTTACAATGAAGAAGGTTATCCAACAGTACAATGGGACCTTCATCAAATAGGCCAATAGGCTGAGGAATGGCCGGTGAAGTTTAATTCAGATAAATGTGAGGTGTTGCATTTTGGTAAGACAATCTATAGCAGGACTTACATAGTTAATAATTGGGTCCGAGAAAGTGCTTCGAGGAGAAAGTGAGGACTGCAGATGCTGGAGATCAGAGCTGAAAATGTGTTGCTGGAAAAGCGCAGGTCAGGCAGCATCCAAGGAAGAGGAGAATCGACGTTTTGGGCATAAGCCCTTCTTCAGGAATCCTGGGCGGCACGGTGGCACAGTGGTTAGCACTGCTGCCTCACAGTGCCAGAGATCCGGGTTCAATTCCCGCCTCAGGCGACCGACTGTGTGGAGTTTGCACATTCTCCCCGTGTCTGCGTGGGTTTCCTCCGGGTGCTCCGGTTTCCTCCCACACTCCAAAAATGTGCAGGTCAGGTGAATTGGCCACGCTAAATTGCCTGTAGTGTTAGGTGCAGGGGTAAATGTAGGGGAATGGGTCTGGGTGGGTGTGCTTCGGCGGGTCGGTGTGGACTTGTTGGGCCGAAGGGCCTGTTTCCACACTGTAAGTAATCTAATGTTACAGGGATGAAGGTGATAGGTCGGGGGCGGGGGGGAGGATGGAGTGGATAGGTGGAAAAGAAGATAGGCAGGTAGGACAAGTCATGGGGACAATGCTGAGCTGGAAGTTTGGAACGGGGGTGAGGTGGGGGAAGAGGAAATGAGGAAACTGTTGAAGTCCACATTGATGCCCTGGGGTTGAAGTGTTCCTCCAGGCATCTGGTGGTGAGGGAGTGGTGGTGAAAGAGGCCCAGGACCTCCATGTCCTCAGCAGAGTGGGAGGGGGAGTTGAAATGTTGGGCCACAGGGCGGTGTGGTTGATTGGTGCGGGTGTCCCAGAGATGTTCCCTAAAGCACTCTGCTAGGAGGCGTCCAGTCTCCCCAATGTAGAGGAGACCGCATCGGGAGCAACGGATACAATAAATGATATTGGTGGATGTGCAGGTAAAACTTTGATGGATATGGAAGGCTCCTTTAGGGCCTTGGATGGAGGTGAGGGAGGAGGTGTGGGTGCAGGTTTTGCAATTCCTGGGGTGGCAGGGGAAGGTGCCAGGATGGGAGGGTGGGTTGTAGGGGGGGGGGGTGTTGACCTGACCAGGTAGTAGTAGTTTTTACCTACAATTCTGTTTGCCCTGCTATAGAAAGAATGTTATTAAACTGGAAAGTGTACAAAAATGATTTAAAAGGATGTTACTGAGACGGGAAAGGTTGAGTTATAAGGAGAGACTGGATAGGCTGAGACTTTTTTTCCCTGGAGAGTAGGAGGGTGAGGGGTGACCATACAGAATTTATAAAATCATGAGGGGCATAGATGAGTTGAATAGCCAAGGTCTTTTCCCAATTGGGTGGTGAATTCAAAACTAGAGGGCATAGGTTTAAGGTGAGAGGGGAAAGATTTAAAAGGGACCTGAGGGGTGACATTTTCACGCAGAGGGTGGTGCGTATATAAAACAAGCTACTAGAAGAAGTGGTAGAGTGGGTACAATTACAACATTTAAAAGACATTTGGGCAAGTACATGGATAGGAGAGATTTAAAGGTATTTGGGCCAAACGCAGGTAAATGGGATTAACTTAATTTAGGAAACTTGGTCGGCATAGACATGTTGAGCCAAAGGGCCTTGTTTCCATGCTGTATGACTATGACAGAACTTTCAAGAGTGAAATTAGGAAGTACATCTATTAGTATGGTGGAACTTTGAAATTTTGATCAAGATGCTGATCAGTTGTCAACTATAGCTCTGAGATTGATAGATTTTTGTGAAGCAACTTAATGGGGCAAAGTGGCTAGATCACCGATCAATCATGAGTTCTTTGAATGGTCAAACTAGTTCAAGGAGCTTTAGGACAACAAAAAAAAAGCAAGGTGAGACAGCAATAGAGAAACAGAGAGAGATTGCAGGGCATAGTGGATTTAAATCGTTCACAATGTTGTGGATGTATCACCTCCACATACAGTGGGGTATGTACACAACACTCAATAAAGTGGAACACCATCAAGATCCAAATTTGTGGATCAATCTATGTTCAGCCACTCATGCCACCTCATATGCTGCAACAAGCAGGATGACAGGGAATGGAGGCATCTTGTACAGAAAAAGCATTAATCATTGAATAGATTCCTCAGAGTATGAAAAAGCATCACAAACTTGTTCAGAGAAATTTGTTGTGTGTGGTGAGTGGTTCAGATCCTATGGTATTGAAGTTCAAAATGAGAACATGAGGGGCAGAAGGAGAACTGTTGTTACCCAAAATGTAACCAAGCTGTGGCATAATTACTTGCAGAGCACTGAAGTCATCAGTGAAATTGATCAGAGTCACAAATCAGTTTGGAGTTCTAGTGGGAAGGAGGTGATGGTGAAAATGTAGGTAGGTGGGGTTCATCTCAAGAAAAGGAATCAAAATGTAATTTAACATACCAATATTTTAGCAAATCTGGCAACAGATCAAAACCTTGGAATCACACTATTACAGTTTCACATTTACTTGAATATGTAGAAACTGGTTTTATTTTTGTTAATTTATTAATTTCCATTCAAATGGTTTTCAAGCTGCAGGTTTTTGATTATACGGTCAATGGGGGTGATGAGACTGATGAGGACACTAAAGAAATAACATAACCAAATTTGATAAAATCTATAATCTCACAAAAATTCATCAGCCTGCTGCATCTGATAATCCAGATTGCTCCAATCCTCTCACCACACATCAACCTGGCCACCCATCTTCTATATCTCCATTGACACATAGAACATAGAACATGGAAACGCACAGAACAGGCCCTTTGGCCGATGATGTTGTGCAGAGATTTAATCTTAATGTAAAATATAGTAACTTAACCTACGCACCCCTCAACTCACTGCTATCCATGTGCATGTCCAGCAGTTGCTTAAATGTCCCCAATGACTCTGCTTCTACCACCACAGCTGGCAATGCATTCCATGCATTCATAACTCTCTGCGTAAAGAACCTACCTCTGATGTCTCCTTTATACCTTCCTCCTAATATCTTCAAACTATGACTCCTCGTACCAATCAATCCTGCCCTGGGGAAAAGTCTCTGACTATTGACTCTATCTATTCCTCTCATAATTTTGTAAACCTCGATCAGGTCTCCTCTCTTCCTCCTTCTCTCCAGAGAGAAAAGTCCAAGCTTATTGAACCTTTCTTCATAAGGCAAGCCCTCCAGTCCAGGCAGCATCGTGGTAAACCTTCTTTGCACCCTCTCCAAAGCCTGTGTATATTTCCTATAGTAGGGGGACCAGAACTGGACACAATATTCCAAGTGTAGTCTCACCATGAACTTGTAGAGCTGCAGCAAAACCTCGCAGCTCTTAAACTCGATCCCCCTGTCAATGAAAGCCAAAACACCATATGCTATCTTGACAACCCTATCCACTTGGGTGGCAACTTCGAGGGATCTATGCATTTGCACACCCAGATCCCTCTGTTCCTCCACACTGCCAAGAATCCTGACTTTAATCCTATATTCAGCATTCGAGTTTGACCTTCCAAAATGCATCACTTCGCATTTATCCAGGTTGAACTCCATCTGCCATTTCTCAGCCCAGCTCTGCAACCTGTCTATGTCACGCTGCAGCCTACAGTAGCCCTCTATACTATCGATGACACCTCCAACCTTTGCTTCATCTGCAAATTTACTAACCCATCCCTCAACATCCTCATCCAAGTCATTTATAAAAACTACAAAGAGCAGAGGCCCAAGAACAGAGCCCTGTGGGACTCCACTCAACACTATCCTCCAGGCAGAATACTTTCCATCTACAACCACTCTCTGCCTTCTGTCAGCCAACCAATTCTGAATCCAGATAGCCAAATCTCCCTGTATCCCATACATCTTGACTTTATGAATGAGCCTTCCATGGGGAACCCTATCAAACGCCTTGCTGAAGTCCACATACACTGCATCCACTGCTTGACCGTCGTCAACCTGTCTTGACACATTCCCCATATTTCATCACGTGCAAAGGGTCATAATTGGTCGCAATTAAATAACTTTTCACTTACGTGCTCCTGGTGCAGGTTTTCATTCAGTGAGAGCAGACAAAATTTAACTAGCCTAAAATGTTCTGGAAGGTGGCATTATCCCAGGAGGAGAGATTGAGTAGATTAAGTTGATATTCCCTGAAGTTAAGAAGAATGAAAGGTAATCTAATTGAAGCACAATATTCTTAAAGGGTTTGGCAGGCTAGGTGCTGAGAAGGTTTCTTCGCCAGGGCACCTAGAACACCAAGTCACAGTTTCAGAATGAGTGGTCAGCAACTTAGGACTGAGAGGAAAAGTCTTTTACTCAATAATTTGGGTATCTTTGGAATTTTCCATCTTAGAAAGCTTTGCATACACAGTTACTGAATATATCCAAGTTTGAGGTTGTGAGATCTTTGGGAACTAATGGAATTAAGAAACGTAGGGATAATATGAGAAGGTGGAGTTGAGATAAGAGATCAGCCATGTTTTATTGAACATGAAGAAAGTTCAAAGGGATAACTGGCCTACTCCTGCCCTTACAATTTCTGTTCATCTGTTTAGCTGTGTGTCTTTGAGTTTCAGCAAAGTGAGTGCCAAAGACAGTGAGAACATTTGCCCCAGCACTTTAAGTTCAAATGTCCCTCAGCATCCCATAGCCTAAACATAATCATTACTATTTTGTATTCAGTGTTTTACACAGATCAACATAAAACTTTTGCTTTCCCACAAGTCTCATTTTTTTTGTACACTTTTAGTCAATTTACACTTATCGATTTACACTCCCTAGGTTCAATTTCACCCTTGGGTGACTGTCTGTGTGGCGTTTGCACATTCTCCCCATGTCTGCCTGGGTTTCCTCTGGATGCTTCGGTTTCCTCCCACAGTCCAAAGATGTACAGGTTCAGTGGATTGGCCATGCTAAATTTCCCATAGTATCCAGAAAATGTGCAGACTAGGTGGATTAGACATGGGAAATGCAAGGTTACAGGGATAGGGTGGGTCTGGGTAAGATGCTCTTTGGACGGTTCATGTAGACCTGATGGGCAGAATGGCCTGCTTCCACATTGTGAGGATTTTATGATACACTATATTTATATCATCATTCCGGGAGTTTTCTCACCTCAAAGTGTCAATGACACTGCACTTCTTTAGATTAAGTTACGCATAAATCTACTCCTTAAACTATCTAATTCAGCCTTTAACTGATTTGAATGGTTTTAACTGCTAACCCATATCTGCATGCATCTTGGTATATCCTATGAAGTTATGAGTGATTCTGCTGAAGTCCCTTCCAGGTAGATAACTATTGGAAATTATGGCCATCTAAAAATAGTCAAATGGAACCTCAATTTAACTAAATCTCCTGATGTTTCAGAACACGTCACTCCTTCTATGATTTTAGATAGCTACACATCCAGAGCTATAACATTCTGATATGTTATCTAGTATGGTGACGAAATGTCTGAAAATAAACCTTCCAGCTCAGCGAGCAAGCTTACATCCAGAGCTACAACATCCCATTATAATAACTGCCCCACAATCCAATTAGATCTGAATGTTTCTAGTCTAATAACTGCCCATACCACATTTTACATAACCAGTTTTTCGAATCAACCTGTTCAGAGATATTATTACACATCTTTGAAGCAGGTGAGCTTGAACCCAGACCTCCCAGACCAAAGTAGGGACGTTACCAGTGTGTTACATTATTGAACACTTTTTCTGGAATTTAGGGCTTACATCGTGAACCGATCTATACACATCCGACAATCTCTGAAGATAACATTTGGTTACTTAAATCAGTCCTACATTCCTGGTAATAATGCTAGGCAGTGTTAATCATTGGTTATATGCACATCCTGTATGATTTCATTCAACAACCTCTTTCCAACCAATGTCAAGCTCACAACTTGCCTGTACACTCTTTTGATGTTAATAAATAGATGCTTTTTTATTAACCCTGCTCTATAAATGGTTAAAGCTTTTCAGGATGTGGAAAATTGACTTTGTAGATGGGCAGCACAGTGACACAATGGTTAACACTGCTGACTCACAGCACCAGGGACCTGGGTTTGATTCCAGCCTCAGGCCACTGTCTGTGTGGAGTTTGCACATTCTCCCTGTATCTGTGCAGGTTTCAGCTGAGTGTTCTAGTTTCCTCCCACAATCCAAAGATGTGCAGACCAGGTAAATTGCCCACTGCTAGGTGTGTTAGTCAGGGGATACAATATAGGAGAATGGGTCTGGGTGGGATAATGTTCAGAGGGTTGGTGTGGACTTGTTGGGCCAAATGGCCTGTTTCCACACTGTAGGGAATCAAATCTAATCTAATCATTTACATTAAGATGTCCATACCAACAGGCTTATTTGGAAGCACTAGCTTTCAGAGCGCTGCTCTTTCATCAGGTGGTTGATGAAGGAGCAGCACTCCAAAAGCTAGTACTTCCAGTTAAACCTGTTGGACTGTAACCTGGTGTTGTGTGATTTTTAACTTGGTACACCCCAGTCCAACATCGGCACATCCTAATTATGCCCATACCGGGCTGACAACACGTCATTCCCACGTCAGGCAGAACACGGATTAAAACAAAATAAAGAATATTTGAAACACAAACAGAAAGTGCTGGAGAAACTCAGCAAGTCCAGCAGCATCTGCAGAGAGAAAAGCAGAGTTAATGTTTCAAGTCCAGTGACACTTAGTCAGTCCTGAAAGCAGCTGGGAAACGATGGTATTTATGCTGAAGGTGGTGGTGGAGGAGGAAGAAGGGTGGGGAGTGTCCAGAGACAGAGAGAGGAAAAAAAAACAAAGTCAAAGCAGACAAAGGAGTTGCTGATGATAAGCTGGGAGAGAGATTAATGTTGAATGCATGCTAACAGGAATTGTGAATAGTTAAAAATGGGTTGGATGTGCTGGGAACCACCTATACAGAACAGGTTGTATGGGGGTTGAGGGGGATAATGAACATGGAGGAGGGTGATCACATTCTGAAATTGTTAAACTCGTTATTGAGTCCTGAAGGCTGTAAGGTACAAACATGGAAGATGAAGTGCTGTTCCTCCAGTTTATGTTGAGCCTCACTGATGCACTGTAGCAGACCTAAGGCAGAAATGTTGGCCTGAGAACATGTTGAAGTTGCAGGCAGCTGGGGGTTCAGCATCACTTTTATGGACAGACCATAGGTTTTTGCCAAAGGTGACCCAGTGTGCGCTTTGTCTCCCCAGTGTAGAGGAGACTACATTGTGAGCAGCAAATACAGGAAATTAGATCAAGTGCAGTGCAGATAAATCACTGTTTCACCTTGAAGATATGTCCGGGGCCTTGAACAGTGAGAAGGGAGGAAGTAAATGGGCAAGTGTTGTATCATGGGAAGGTGCTGTTGTGGCATGGAATGGTGTTGGGAGTAGACGAGGATTGGAGTAGTGTGTCTGGAGGGAATGGTTCCTGCCGAATGCTGACAAGGGAGATGAGGGGAATATGTATCTGGTGGAGGCATCCTGTTGGAGATGGTGGAAATGGCAGCTTATGATCTTTGGAAATACAGAAAGTGAGGTGGAAAGTGAGAACAAGGTTGTTGTAGGAGGAAATGAAAGAGGCGAGGGTAAAAGTGTGGAAAATGGGTCATATACAGCTAAAGGCATGGTCAACCACGATAGCACAGAATGCTCAGTTATAGAATAGGGTGGACATGTCTGAGACCCCCTGTTTAAGGGGGCATCGTCAGCACAGATGTAATGAAGATGGAAAAACTGGGAGAATAGAATGGAGTCCGTATAGGAAGCTGGGTGTCAGGATGTATCATCAAGGTAACTGTGGGAGTTGGTGGGTTTGTAGTGTCATAGAGTCATACAAATTGGAAATAGACCCTTCAACCCAACTTGTCCATGCCGACCAGATTTCCTAAACTGAGCCAGTTCCATTTGCCTGTGTTTGGCCCATATCCCTCTAAATCTTTCCTATCCATGTACCTGTCCAAATGTCTTATACCTGGTGTAATTTTACCTGCCTGTATTGCTTCCTCTGGCAGCTTCTTATGCACCATCTTCTATGTGAAAAAGTTGCCCCTCAGGTCTGTTTTAAATCTTTCCCATCTCTCCTTAAACGTATGCTCTCTAGCCTACCCTGGGGAAAAGGCGTTGGCTATTCACCCTATCCATGCCCCTTATGATTTTATAAACCTCTATAAAGTCATCCCTCAACCTCCTATACTCCAGCAAGAAAAAAGTCCCAGCCTGTCCAGCTTCACCTGGTAACTCAAACTTTCCAGTCTTGATAACATCTTTGTAAACCTTTTTTTGCACATTTTCCAGTTTAATAACATCCTTTTTCTCAGAGGGTGACCAGAATTGCATGCAGTACTCCAAATGTGTCCTTACCATTGTCTTGTAACTTGATGTCCCAACTCCTGAACTCAATGCTCTGACCAATGCAACAAGCGTGCCACACACCTTCTTCATCACCTTGTCTAGCTGTGAGGGAACTTTCAGGGATTGATGCAAATGCACCCCTAAGCGTTTCTGTCTGTCAACACTACCTGGGGCCCTACCATTAACTGTGTAAGTCATGCCCTGGTTTGTCTTACGAAAATGCAACACCTTGCATTTATCTGTATTAAACTCCAAATATATTGATATATGTTGGAGGCCAGCCAACCCCTCAGAAATAGAAACAGCGATGTCGAGGAAGAGAAAGGAGGAGTCAGAGGTGAACCAGGTCAAGGTGATGGAAGGATGGAAATTTGAAACAAATTGATAAATGTTTCACAATTCCAGATGAGAGAGAGAAGCAGCACTAATCATAGTTAAAAATCACACAACACCAGATTATAGTCCAACAGGTTTAATTGGAAGCACACTAGCTTTCGGAGTGTGCTTCCAATTAAACCTGTTGGACTATAACTGGTGTTGTGTGATTTTTAACTTTGTACACCCCAGTCCAACACCGGCATCTCCAAATCATGAGCACTAATCATGTCATGGATGTACTCGAGAAAGAGTTGTGGAAGGGCCCTGAGCAGGAATGGAACAAGGAATGTTCCATGTACCCCACAATGCAACTGGCATAAATGCAATTGAAGAGCTAACTCTGCTTTTCTCTCCACAGAAGCTGCCAGACTCTGCTGAGTTTCTGCAGCGCTTTCTGTTTGTGTTTCAAAACACAGGTGATGTTTATGGTTAAAGTCTCTCTACACTTGTCCGAAAGCTTGTCTATTGAATATTCCCAATCCAGATACAGCAATTCCATCAATATTTTCTTTCTTCTCTCCTGTTGAGGCACTCCCACCCAACACACACCTTCAGATAGAACAAATTCAGTCTTTAAAACGGTTCATGCATGTTGTATGTATATATGAAACAGTAGATTTCTATCCTCTATTAAGGTGCTCTAAGGGTTAGCAACATATCAACATTATTGCAAGACATTTATTTTTATTAGAGATGGATGAGGAGACTTACATGTCTCATGAAATAATCTTTGTGGGTAATCTTTGCAAACTGGCTGCAATGAGACTGAGGAGCCATACTGTGGATTTTCTTACATTCGTAGGTAACCAGTGATGGACAAACTATTCCAATCTGATCCAGAGCTACCGTACATGTGAAGAATTGTGGGAGCAAATTGCAAGTCATTTCAGGGAAAGTTTAGAAAAGTCTGAGTAATCGAATAGGTTAATACTTACTGTCTTATGTTTTGTGTAACATAGTATGCCAAACAAGCTCTCCTTTCGGTTACACCTAATAAATGCATTCTGGGTAACACACTCAAGTAATACACCATCACAGTGATTGGGATCCAAGAAGTAATGAACCAGAGGTTCAGGAACTGAGCTTATCTGGATAGAGGGGTGAGGAATGTGAAACAGTCCCTCATTGCCTCTCCATCGTAACAACTGATGTAGGGAGTAAGCTTGTGTGCAAAGCCAACATCAATTTTTGCTGACAACTGGAAACAAGGGGTCAATTTGAACTGTACCTAATTGGTGAAAACAGGCACCAGGAAAGGAAAACAGGACATGGTGTAGAACGCTCAGCTGACCCACTACCATCTGTTTTCCAACCAGTAATATTCAGAACTGAGCCTTGAATGAGTGCAAGTGGGTCAGCTGATGACTGTTTCAAGGCCCCACTCCATGGTTTGAGTGCAGAAATTTGGCCAACCTTTCAGAATATACTGTTTTGTTCGAAGTGTCACCCTTTCTGCTCAAGCTGAACCAAGCCTGCTGGGGTGAATGTGAATACTGCAGTGAAAAGGAAATAGGACTGGTATTAATAAAGTAGGTCTTCTTCATCTGAAAGTTATGATGTGAGACTCACAAAGATTGCATTTATTGATGTTGGACTAATTCAAATCTAACCCACAAATAAAATTGCTTACCTGCAAATAGCTCCAACATTATCCATGACATAACACTGTCCACCATTGTAGCAGTAGCTTGGGACCATGTCACAAATGGACTTGCAAGACTTATTCTGCTTCACATATCCCAGTTTGCATTCACTCCCATTTTCTCCAAGAACAGGAGGTGACAGGCTAGCATCGTGTCTGCTTTCTAAGTCAGAGGAGCCCGTGAAGGCATTTTCCTTCAGGAAAGATTCTGATTGGAAGTCCTGATTGGGCACAGTCTGTATGTTTGTGGCTTCTTCTTTCGTCAACATGGTCTGTACCTTAGGAGAGACTGTGGTCAGCCTGAGCTCATTCTCATCCTCCAGCTCAATAGACACTTCTTCCCAATAATATAACGTGGTCATTTTGATATCTGAGATACTGACATCAGGACCAATTGTCAAGGCAGGTAGGTCAGGCAAATAATCTTCTGTGGACTCTATGTTGGATGATGTCATGGGAATGTCTGGAGCTTCAATGATGGGAAATTTGTCAAAAGAGCCAATAGTTGTATTATTGTTAGAGTCATAATTGTAGTCTGTAGGCACCTGAGAGGGTTCATGTGTTGTCAAGGGCTCAAGGGCAGGGGTGATACCCAGGGGGTCTGCCCGGGTGTAATCTGTGCTCACTTCTGCTCCTTGGGTTGTGATATTGGTGGCCACTTCAGACATGCTCAACTTCATGTCCTGCTTCTCTTTGAATGCAGTAGTACTTCCTGTCGATCCAAAAGTCTCTCCACTTCCCTCTACCCCTTTTATTGGGTCTAGGCTAGGGATTGCAACTTGCTGAGTGGATGGGCTTGTCAGGCTGGGTGGCTCCTCCTCCAGTTTCTGCTCAGCTCCTTGGCAGCCAAGGCAACCCCCAAACTCCTGATCCAAATCAGTTGTCAGAGGTGGCGAGGTTACCCTTAAGCCGCCCTGAACCTCTGACATAAAGTGGCTGCCATTTGCTCCCTGCTCCCAACTCACCTGTCCACTTCCAGTTCCATCATCTAGTCCCTCCCTCTGGGTCTGCTCTACCATGGAGCTCTTCACAAAAGCATCTGCTAGACTTTGGGAGAGGTCACCTGATGTTGACCAAGCAGACTGGCTGGGGACAATGGGAACATTAGGGGAATCCTTGTGGGGAGATATAGGAGAAGCTGTCTGAGCCTCTGAGAATTGGGAATGGGTGAGAGATGAGGAATTCTCGATGGTTAGCACAGCAGAAGCAGTATCCTCAGTGGGGAAGGCAGATGCTGTATCATCTTTTCCTGAAATAGAGCAGAGCAAATTGGGAATGAGGTAGGATGCATAACATGATGTCATTGAGTAAATGTGTATAAAATTTACACAATGTATCCATAAATAATAAATAGGTAATACAATACACCAGAACACAAGAGTATGCACAACAAAAATATTTATGTGCATAAAGTTTAAGTATGAGGGAAATTTTGTTTAATAGTTTCTGATGACTACCTTACTGATGCAATTATATGAGTTGATTATAGAGAACATAACATTTGTCCATAAGAAACATGCTGCACAACAAAATCAATGTACCGTGAATGCTGAAAATCTGAAATGTAAGTGGAAATTATTGAAGTCATTCAACAGGCTAGTCATCATCTATATAGAATTGAACTGAACTAATGTTTAGAATGATCATTCTATGTTAGTACCTGTATACATCTTACTAAAATGCACATATACTTGTAAATGACTAATCACATTTAAGAGATTGTAAGCATTAATATACACAAGTTATACTTTATATTGACAAACAATGTTTTCTTGGATAATATGTGAATTAATCCTATATATTTTTGTAAATTCATTCATGAGATGGCATTTATTGCCTGCCTTTAGTTGCCCTTGAGGAGGTGGTGGTGAGCTGCCTCCTTGAACCACTGCAGTCCATTTGCTGTTTGTAACCCTTATTACCCTTACGGAGGGAATTCCAGAATTTTAGCCCAGTGACAGTGAAGGAATGGCAATATATCTTCAACTCAGGTGAGTGGCTTGGAGGAGAACTTGCAGGCAGTACCCATGTATCTACTGTCCTTATTCTTCTAGATAAAAGTGGTCATGGTTTTGGAAGGTGTTTTGTGAATTTCTGCCATACATCTAATAAATAACACAAACTGCTACTACTGAGTATCGGTGATGGAGGGAGGTTTGCAGATGTGGTACCAGTCAAGCCGGTTATTTTGTCCTGGATGGCATCAAGCTTCTTGAGTTTTGTTGGAGCTGCACTCATCCAGGTAAGTGGGGAGTTTTCCATCACATTCCGAGTTGCACCTTGCAAATGGTAGATTGGATTTGGGAGGCAGGAGGTGAGTATGGGTACAATGGGCACTTTTATATCTATCATTTGTACGACATATATATCGATATATATTGGACAAATTGTATTAATAGCTGCATAGATGTGAATATAAGCCCTAATACAATACCAAACTACAGTCTGCATCTGTACACTACATTAGTATAAAACTCAAAATATACACCACATCTGAATATCATCACACTGAACATTACAAATTTATTTAACCAACTCAGACTGAACACTGGAGTTGTATATAGCGACATTGTGTTGTTATGAAGATGCTTCATTAATAATTCATTTTTTTAGGATTCCTGTTTAAAGTATTTTGGGCAGTGATTCATTTAGAAAAGACTGAAGAGATACTTGGATTTTTTTAAAGTGGCTTTAAAGACACAGGAACATTTTTAAGACACTCGTACTGACCACTTTTTCTGTGTTTCTGTTATGAAGTAAAATGGTAAAAGGACTATTTTATCACCGAGGGACAGAGAGAAGAATTACTGCACTTTTAAAAACAAGTAATTGATAATAATGCAAGCTTTGTTTGCACTGATGGTTTGCAAGCAGTGGAGTAGGTGAGATAAAACAGCACAATACCGGGGTGCCTACATTGAGAATTAGCCTGTAACAGATTGTGGATGTAACCAGTTGTGGATGACAGCAGGTCTCCGATTTTGCTGGGCAAGTGAACAGCTTGGTTGATTATAATAGCGGGATGAACCTCCTAATTGCTGGAAGAGCAAGTTTTGAGACTCTACCTCTCTGCAGTAAAATGATCTGAAGCCTGAAAATAGCTTGTTATTTTCTCCCACAGCAAATTGTTGTCCCTAACCAGTAACTAAGAGACTATGTAATTAGTGTACTAAACATCTTGAGAGGTAGTGAAACAGTGTGGAGAAAGGAGATTGAGAAACAAAATGTCTTGAGATTGAAAAGGAACATTTCATCAAACCCTGTGGACTTGTGCTATTGAAATAGAAAACATTGAAACACAAGATAAAATAAGGGATACAATTCTAAAGGAGGTAGAGGAACATCATCCCATCATGGGAGATTTTAATTTTCCCAACATTGACTGGGATACACTTATTGTCAGAAGTCTGGATGGGGCAGAATTTGTAAGGAGCATCCAGGGAAGTTTTCTAGAGCAATATATCAATAGGATGAAATCTTTGAGGAGAAGGGCTTATGCCCGAAACGTCGATTCTCCTGTTCCCTGGATGCTTCCTGACCTGCTGCGCTTTTCCAGCAACACATTTTCAGCAATATATCAATAGTCCAACTAGGGAAGGGGCCATATGAGACCTGGTGTTGGGGAATGAGCCAGGCCAGGTGATCGAAGTTGCAATAGGGGATGTCTTTGGGAATAGTGACCACAACTCTGTAAGTTTTAGAATACTCATAGACAAAGATGAGAGTGGGGTCAAGATTAGAGTGGTGCTGGAAGAGCACAGCAGGTCAGGCAGCATCCAAGGAGGAGGAAAATTGACATTTCGGGCAAAAGCCCTTCATCAGGGACATTCCTGATTCCATTAGCCCTTCCTGATAAAGGGCTTTTGCCCAAAACGTCGATTTTCCTGCTCCTTGGATACTGCCTGACCTGCTGTGCTTTCCAGTACCGCTCTAATCTGGACTCTAATCTCCAGCATCCGCAGTACCCATTTCTGCCAAAGATGACAGTGATCCAAAGGGAAGAGTACTTAACTGGGCCAAGACCAATTATATCAAAATTCGGCAGAAGCTGGGAAATGTGTATTGGGGGCAGCTATTTGAAGGGAAGTCCACATTTGATATGTGGGAAGCTCTCAAAGATAGGTTGAAGATTGTGCAGGACAGGTAAGTCCTTTTGAAAACAAGGGATAGGAAAGGCAAGATTTGTGAACTGTGAATGACAGGAGAAATTGTGTGACTAGCCAAAGGAAAAAGGAAGCATACATAAGGTCCAGGCAGCTAAGAACAGAACAGGCTTTCGAGGAATATCAGGAGACCTTAAACGAGGAATCAAGTGGGCTAAAAGGGGTCATGAAATAACTTCAGCGAGCAGAATCAAGGAGAATCCCACGACCTTTTATTCATATATAAGAAGCAATAGGGTAACTAGAAAAAGGATTGGTCCACTAAAGGATAAGGAAGGAAGGCTGTTTGTCGAACCTGAGAAATTGGGTGAGATTCTGAATGATTACTTTGCATCAGTGTTCACTGAGGAGAGGAACATTGTGAATGTTGAGATTAGAGATAGAAGTTTGATTAGTCTGGATCACGTTGACATAAGTAGGGAAGATGTGTTGGGTAGGCGAGAGGTTATTAAGATGGACAAATCCCCAGGACCGGATGGGATCTATCCCAGGTTACTGAGGGAGGTGAGAGAGGAAATAGCTGGGGTCCTGACAAATATCTTTGTAGCATCCTTAAACACAGGTGAAGTGCCGGAGGACTGAAAAGTTGCTAACATTATCTCCCTGTTCAAGTAGGTATATTCCAGGTAACTACGGACCAGAAGCCTGGCATCAGTGGTAGGAAGGTACTGAGAGAAAGGATCTATTAATATTTGGAAAAGAATGGGCTTATCAGTGATAGGCAACATGGGTTTGTGCGGGGGAGATCATGCCTTACCAACTTAATAGAGTTCTTTGAGGAAGTAACCAAGTTGATAAATAAAGGAAGGGCTGTAGATGTCATATACATGGACTTTAGTAAGGCATTTGATAAAGTTCTCCTGGTAAACTAATGGAGAAAGTGAAGTCAAATGGTGTGCAGAGTATTCTAGCTAGGTAGATAAAGAACTGGTTGAGCAACAGGAGACAGAGTAGTAGTTGAAGGGAGTTTCTCAAAATGGAGAAAGGTGACCAGTAGTGTTCCACAGGGGTCAGTGTTGGGGCCACTGTTATTTGTAATATACATAAATGATCTGGAAGAGGGCATTGTTGGTATGATCAGTAAGTTTGCAGATGATATGAAGATTGGTGGAGTAGCAGAAAGCATAGGGGACTGTCAGAGAATACAGGAGGATATAGATAGACTGGAGAGTTGGTCGGAGAAGTGGCAGATGGAGTTCAATTCAGAAAATGTGAAGTGATCCATTTTGGAAGATCTAATTCTAGAGTGAACAATACTGTAAATGGAAGAGCCTTGGGAAAAGTTGATGAGCAGAGAGATCTGGGAGTTCAGGTCCATTGTACCCTGAAGGTGGCCGCACACGTGGATAGTGTGGTCAAGAAAGCATATAATATGCTTGCCTTCATCGGACAGGATATTGAGTATAAGAGCAGGCAGGTCATGTTAAAATTGTACAAGACATTGGTTCGGCCGCATTTAGAATACTGTGTACAGTTCTGGTAGCCACATTACCAAAAGGATGTGACGCTTTGGAGAGGGTGCAGAGAAGGTTTACGAGGATGTTACCTGGTATGGAAGGTGCTAGCTATGAAGAGAGGTTGAGTAGGTTAGGATTGTTTTCATTAGAAAAAAGGAGATTGAGGGGTGACCTGATTGATGTCTACAAAATCATGAAGGGTATAGACAGGGTGGATAGAGATCAGCTGTTTCCCTGGGTGAGGGATTCAAACACAAGGTGTCACACGTTCAAGGTGAGAGGAGAAAATTTTAAAGGGGGATATACGTGGCAAGCGCTTTACACAGAGAGTGGTAGGTTCCTGGAATGCATTGCCAGCAGAGGTAGTAAAGGCAGGCATGGTGGATTCATTTAAGGTGCATCTGGACAGATGCATGAGTCGATGGGGAGCAGAGGGATACAGATCCTTAGGAATTAAGGGATAGGTTTAGACAGTGGATTTGGATCGGCACAGGCTTAGAGGGCCGAATGGCCTGCTCCTGGACTGTAAATGTTCTTTGTTCTTCTTTGTTCTTTATCATCTTACAGTAAAATGGCAGTGGAGTAGATCTTCTGAGCCCAGGGCTCGCTCGCTCCACCAACATTTCTTTTTGTTTCATTTCTTGTTGTTGTTGTTGTTGTTTTCCTCTTTTCTCCTTTTTTTTCTTTTTCGCTTCTCTTTTTTTTTTATGGCTTTGGCAGTGGCAAGTGAGCCTAGTGTGGACGCAAGCAGGCCCAGCTTGGACTTGAATAGGCCCAGCAGCACGGACTCATGGTGGCAGCAGCAGAGGTGACTTTGGTTTCCCAGCAGCTTCTGCATCGATGGGACGGTCCTAACACAGAACTCATGGCTGCTGGGGCAGAGGTGACTTTGGGTTCCCACCAGCATCTGCATCCAGCGCAGATTAATGGAGGCTATGGTGGAGGCAAGTTTGGGCCCAGTACAAGACCCAGCAGCGGCTGCATCAGTGAGGTGAGTCAGATGTAGACTCATTGCAGTGGCAGAGTCGAGTTTGGGCCGTTGGGTCATCAGTGATGTCTGCAATAGTGAGGCCCATTGAGGACTCATAGTGGCGAGGATGTCGGTGGAGGTGAGGTGACATTATTGAGTGATGACTTTAGTTCCAGTGGCAGCGACACGATGAAGGGGACCCGGGCCTGGCCACCAGGCCCACGGAACATGGCAGAGTACTTAACAAGAATGAGTGTAAAGTTGAACACCTTTTCTTTATTTATTCATTTCTCTGCCTTTATATTCTATGGTTTATTATTTTTCTGTGTTTTAAGATGGCACCAGTGAGTTGCAACACCATACAAAACTTTTCACTGCATTTTGTAACAAAATACATGTGACAATAACTAAATCAAATCAAGTAAAATCAGGAGCAAAGGGACCTGGGTGTATATGTGCACAGATCTCTGAAGCTGACAGGACAGGTTAAGAGAGCAATTAATAACACATACAGTATTCTCAGCTTTATTAATAGGTGCAAAGGTTACAGGAGCAAGGAGTAATGTTGAATACATGTGACATAGCATAGCCAGGTTTGGGAGTTCTCATGCACGAATAACAAAAAGCTGGCGTATATGTTCAGCTGGTAATAGGGAAGGCAAATGGAATGTTAGCCTTTATTTCAAAGGGAATAGAGTATAAAAGTACGGAAATTTTGCAAAACTTATGCAAGTACTAGTTCACTCAAGAATACTGTGAATAGCTTTGAACTGCTCACTGAAAGAAAGATATTCTGCTATTAGAGGCAGTGCAGCAAAGGTTCACTAGGCCGATTCTGGGTATGGAGGGACTTTATGATAAGTGGTTGAGTAAGTTGTGCATGTACTCATTAGAGTTTACAATTATGAGGAAACCTCATCAAACATGTAAGATTCTTAAGGGACTTGACAGGGTAAATGCAGAGAGGTCATTTCCACTTGTGTTAGATCTAGGACCAGAGGACTTAATCTCAGTGTAAAGTGTCACGCAGTTAAGGAAGAGATTAGTATGAATTTCTTCTTTCAGAGGATAGTCAGTCTGTGCAGTGCTTTAGCATAGAGCACTGTTGGGGCTGGGTCATTAAGTATATTTCATGTGAGATAAGGATTTTTAATCAATAATATCTTCAAGGATTAAGGGAAAAAGCAGGAAAGCGCAGTTGCAGATTATCAGATCAGCTAAAGATCTCATTGACTGGCAGAGCAGATACATAGGTTCACTTTTTTAATCATTCATGAGATGTGGGCATTGCTGGCTGGGCCAGCATTTATTGTCTGTCTCTAGTTGCTCTTGAGAAGGTGGTTGTAAGCTGCTGTAGTACATGTGCTAAAAGTGGACCCACAATGCCATGAGGGAGGGATTTCATGAATTTGACGCAGTGACAGTGAACGAAAGACAATGTATTTCCAAATTAGGATTGTGAGTGGCTTGGAGAGGAGCTTGCAGGTGGTGTTGTATCCATGTATCTACTATCCTTGTCCCTCTAGATGACAATAGTCATGGGTTTCAAAGTGCCATTGAAGGATCTTTGGCAAATCATTGCATTGCATCTGGTAGGTAACTCATACTGCTACTCTCAGCATAGTGATGGATGGATTGAATGATTGTGGATGTGGTGCCAAACAAGCAGACTGCCTTGTCCTTTTGGTAAGGGGCGGGCCACTGTTGGGGCAGCATGGTGGCTCAGTGGTTAGCACTGCTACCTCACTGCACCAGGGTCCCAGGATCAATTCCAGCCTTGGGTGACTGTGTGGAGTTTGCATATTCTCCCCGTGTCTGCGTGGGTTTCCTCCCACACTCCAAAAATGTGTAGGTCAGGTGAATTGGCCATGCTAAATTGCCCCAAGTATTAGGTGCATTGTTTGGAGTGAAATGGGTCTGGGTGGGTTATTCTTCAAAAGGTCAGTGTGGGCTTGTTGGGCCGAAGGGCCTGTTTCCACACTGTAGGGAATCTAAACTAATCCAGTTTCTTGAATGTTGCCGAATCTGCACTCATGGAAAATACTCCATCACACTTCTGGTTTGTGCCTTGTAGGTGGTGAACAGACCTTGGGGAGTCAGGAGGGGACTAATTTGCTGCAAGACTCTGAACTGCTCTTGTAGCCACTATATTTATATGGTGAATCTAGTTCCGTTTCTGGTCAATGGCAACCCTCAGGATGTTGATAATGGTGGATTCAATGATGTTAACACCATTGAATGCCAAGGAGCAGTGTTAAGATTGCCTGGCATTTGTGTGGAAAAAATGTTACTTGTCACTTGTCAGCTGAGCCTGAATATTTTCCAGGACTTGTTGCATTTAGACATGGTCTGCTTCCATATTTGTGGAGTCGTAAATGGTGCTGAACATTGGACAATCACCATCCACTGAAATTATGATGGAAGGAAAGTCATTGATGAAGCAGCTAAAGATGGTTGGGCCTAGGACATTACCCTGAGGAACTCCTGCAGTGATGTCCTGGAGCTAAGATGATTGACCTCCAATAATCACAACAATCTTCCTATGTGCCAGCAGATGGGTTTCCCCTGGTTCTCGTTGACTCCAGTTTTGCTTGGGCTTCTTGATGTCACACTCTATTGTATGTGGCCTTAAAGTCAAGAGGAGTCATACTCACCTCATATCTGCTATTCAGCTGTTTTGTCAATGTTTGAACAAAGCCTGTAATGAAGTCATAAGCTGAATGGCTCTTGAGGAACCCAAACTGGGCATCACTGAGTGGGTTATTTCTGAGAAGGTGACACCTTCCATCACTTTATTGATGATCTAAAGTAGACTGATAGGGTAACTGGCTGGGTTGGATTAGTCCTATTTTTTGTGTAAAGAATATAACTAGGCAATTTCCCACATTGTCAGGTACATGCCAGTGTTGTAAATATATTGGAACAGCTTGATGAAGAGTAAGGCAAGTTCTGGAGCACTATTGCCAGAATATTGTCAAGGCCCATAGCCTTTGCAATGTTCAATATTTCCAGCTGCTTAATGATATTATGTGGAGTGAATTGAATTGACTGAAAACTGGTATCAGAGATGTTGGTCCTCTGGAAGACGCTGAAATGGATCAGCCATTCAGCACTTCTGGCTGAAGACAGTTGCGAATGTTTCAGCTTTATTGTTTGAACTGATGTGTTAGGTTCTCCCATCATTGAGGATGGGGATGTTTGTGGAGCCACCTCCTTCAGTGAGTTATTAATTCTCCACCGCCGTTCACAACTAGCTTGTTCAGCAGTACCACTCTCAAGTCACTATTAGTGGTGAACAATGAAAGCCCAATTCACAGTACATTCTGCATCCTTGCCACCCTGAGTCCTTCCTCCAAATGTTGTTCAACATGGAGGACAACTCTGTCATCCATGTAAATGGTAATCAGCAGAAGGTCTCCTTACCCATATTTGACCTGATGCCATGAGACCTCATGTTGTCCAGAGTCAATGTTGAGGAATCCCAGAGCAATCACTGCTGACTATATACTACTGTATATCTTTGCTGTAAACCAGATACATTTTTCCCAAAAATTGTGGTTTCATAGTCATTTTCAGGCCATTATAGAAATTCCACCATCTGCTGTGACTGGATTTGAGCTCTGGTCCCCAGAACATTACCTCAACTTCTGGATTAATAGTCTAGTGATACTACCAATATGCAATCACCTCCTCTCTTCTGTGCCTATATCTTATGCTGTCATGATCTAAAGCTAGGAAGACAGCAAAAACAGAAGTACTAGCACAGCATTTGAGTTTCACAAGAATATAAGAGGGTCTATGTATTCTGGATGGTGAAACATCGGAATTGGATTTTATTGAAACACAGTTAAAGTAGCATGAACTCAAAGAAAACCTACAAAGTTCCAAAGAACAGAAAATACAAAGAATAGGAAATGGAATTAAAAGGTCAGGAAATGGAAGTGAGAAAACCAGAATTAGAATTGCAAAGGGAAAGGAGAGAGAGATCAGAAATATTTCCTTGAAATGTTGTTTTTTTCAAAAAGTCAAAGTGATGATGCAGCATCTGATGGCAAGAATCTGAGTCACAATCTAAAGTCCTGTAAAAAATTGTATGCCAACCCTACCTTACTTTGAGGAGGTGGACATGGAGGCATTCTTTATGTCTTTTGAGAAAATAGTGAGACAGATGAATGAGGCAACAGGAAACTGGATGTTACAGAGTAAGTTCCTGTCAGGTCAAAGGGCAAGGATAGCAGGAGGAGGGAACCCTGGGTGACAAGAGATATTGAGGCTTTGACCAGAAAAAATCAGGAGACATGGCTCAGGGACAGGCAGTTTGGATCAAGGGAATCCCTGGAGGTATGTAAGGATACACGGATTTATTGAAGAAGAAAATCAGGAGGACAACTGCTTTATATGCTGTTGGGGAAAAAAAAGTCAAAACAACAGCAGTTTAAAAGGGAGAAGAGAAGACAAAGGAAGCACATGGTGAGGACAGTGCAGGAGAGAGAGAGAGAGAACCTGCACAGTTACTGCCTTTGCTGTTTGAATTCGTGTATCGCTGGACATCGGAGTGCATCTGGGAAAATTAACAAACAGTGAAATTCACAACTAATCTTGGAGGAACTGTTGGGCGAAGTTCACAGCACAGAATCAGATAAGTAATTGTTTTTTTTAAGTCTATCCAAGAGAGAGGCTGTATTAGTGAGTACAGTGGGTTCTTTCTTGATTATATGTTTTTGGAGACAAGTCTCTTGATTAAATTTAAAATATAAGCCATCGCTATTAATTTAACCTGGGGCAGTGTTTGTAGAGGAATAAGATGGTGTTATTTTCTGGGTCTGTAGATTGTGAAGGAGCAAAAATGGCCTTTGCAGTGATATGTACTTCTTGTCAGATGTGGGAGTTTAAAGAGAGTTAAAGGGTTACTGCGGATTATAACTGCCATAAATGCTATTGGATGCAAATCTTATCAGATCGAGTGGATCAGTTGGAGAGACAAATAGAAGCGATGAGGAATTTGCAACAGCTACAGTATGTGATGGATGGCAGTTATAGGAAGGGGGGGAAAGTCTCAGATACAGTCACATAAAGGCAAAGAGAGGTAGGCAGCTAGAGCAGGAGTCTTTTGTGTATATACCCATTTCAAACAGATATGCTGTTTTGGAAAATGTAGGGGGTGATGGATTCTCAGGGGAACGTAGCACAAACAGCCAGGTTTCTGGTATTGAGACTAGCTCTAATGCAACGAGGGGTACGTTGGCTTCCAAGAGATCAATTGTGTTAGGGGATTCTGTAGTCCGAGGTACAGACAGACGTTTCTGTGGCCAGCAGAGAAAAAGCAGAATGGTGTGTTGTTTCCCTGGTGCCAGGATCAAGGATGTCTCAGAGAGGGTGCAGAATGTTCTCATGAGGGAGAGAGGCCAGCAGGAGGTCATTGTCCACATTGAAACCAACGACATTGGAAGGGAAAAGGTTGAGACTCTGAAGGGAGATTACAGAGAATTAGGTAGAATTTTAAAAAGGAGGTCCTCAAGGGTAGTAATATCTGGATTACTCCCAGTGCTACGAGCTACTGAGGGCAGAAATAGGAGGATAGAGCAGATGAATGCTTGGCTGAGGAGCTGGTGTATGGGAGAAGGATTCACATTTTTGGATCATTGGAATCTCATTTGGGGTAGAAGTGACCTGTACAAGAAGGACGGATTGCACCTAAATTGGAAGGGGACTAATATACTGGCAGGGAAATTTGCTAGAACTGCTTGGGAGGATTTAAACTAGTAAGGTGGGGGTGTGGGACCCAGGGAGATAGTGAGGAAAGAGATCGATCTGAGACGGGTACAGCTGAGAACAGAAGTGAGTCAAACAGTCAGGGCAGGCAGGGACAAGGTAGGACTAATAAATTAAACTGCATTTATTTCAATGCAAGGGGCCTAACAGGGAAGGCAGATGAACTCAGGGCATGGTTAGGAACATGGGACTGGGATATCATGGCAATTACGGAAACATGGCTCAGGGATGGGCAGGACTGGCAACTGGATGTTCCAGGATACAAATGCTACAGGAAGGGAGAAAGGGAGGCAAGAGAGGAGGGGGAGTGGCATTTTTGATAAGGGATAGCATTACAGCTGTGCTAAGGGAGGATATTCCCGGAAATACATCCAGGAGGTTATTTGGGTGGAACTGAGAAGTAAGAAAGGGTGATCACCTTATTGGTATTGTATTATAGACCCCCCAATAGTCAGAGGGAAATTGAGAAACAAACTTGTAAGGAGATCTCAGCTATCTGTAAGAATAATAGGGTGGTTATGGTAGGGGATTTTAACTTTCCAAACATCAACTGGGACTGCCATAGTGTTAAAGGTTTAGATGGAGAGGAATTCCTTAAGAGTGTACAAGATAATTTTCTGATTCAGTATGTGGATGTACCTACTAGAGAAAGTGCAAAACGTGACCTACTCTTGGGAAATAAGGCCGGGCAGGTGACTGAGGTCAGTGGCCATAATTCTATTCGTTATAAAATAGTGATGGAAAAGGATAGACCAGATCTAAAAGTTGAAGGTCTAAATTGGAGAAAGGCCAATTTTGACGGTATTAGACAAGAACTTTCAAAAGCTGATTGGAGGCAGACGTGCGCAGGTAAAGGGACGGCTGGAAAATGGGAAGCCTTCAGAAATGAGGTAATAAGAATCCAGAGAAAGTATATTCCTGTCAGAGTGAAAGGGAAGGCTGGTAACTATAGGGAATGCTGGATGACTAAAGAAATTGAGGGTTTGGTTAAGAAAAAGAAGGAAGCATATGTTAGGTACAGACAGGATAGATCGAGTGAATCCTTAGAAGAGTGTAAAGGAAGTAGGAGTATACTTAAGAGGAAAATCAGGAGGGCAAAAAGGGAACATGAGATAGCTTTGGCAAATAGAATTAAAGAGAATCCAAAGGGGTTTTATATAATAAGGACAAAAGGGTAACTAGGGAGAGAATAGGACCCTTCAAAGATCAGCAAGGCGGCCTTTGTGTGGAGCCACAGAAAATGGGGGTGATACTAAATGAATATTTGCATCAGTATTTACTGTGGAAAAGGATATGGAAGATATAGACTGTAGGGAAATAGATGGTGACATCTTGAAAAATGTCCATATTACAGAGGAGGAAGTACTGGATGTCTTGAAACGGTTAAAGGTGGATAAATCCCCAGGACCTGATCAGGTGTACCCGAGAACTCTATGGGAAGCAAGAGAAGTGATTGCTGGGCCTCTTGCTGAGATATTTGTATCATCGATAGTCACAGGTGAGGTGCCGGTAGACTGGAGGTTAGCAAACGTGGTGCCACTGTTTAAGAAGGGTGGTAAGGACAACCCAGGGAACTATAGACTAGTGAGCCTGACCTTGGTGGTGGGCAAGTTGTTGGAGGGAATCCTGAGGGACAGGATGTACATGTATTTGGAAAGGCAAGGACTGATTCGGGATAGTCAACATGGCTTTGTGCATGGGAAATCATGTCTCACAAACTTGATTGAGTTTTTTGATGAAGTAACAAAGCGGATTGATGAGGGCAGAGCAGTAGGTGTGATCTATATGGACTTCAGTAAGGCGTTCGACAAGGTTCCCCAAGGGAGACTGATTAGCAAGGTTAGATCTCATGGAATACAGGGAGAACTAGCCATTTGGAGACAGAACTGGCTCAAGGGTAGAAGACAGAGGGTGGTGGTGGAGGGTTGTTTTTCAGACTGGAGGCCTGTGACCAGTGGAGTGTCACAAGGATCGCTGCTGGGCCCTTGACGTTTTGTCATTTACATAAATGATTTGGATGCGAGCATAAGAGGTACAGTTAGTAAGTTTGCAGATGACACCAAAAGTAGAGGTGTAGTGGACAGCGAAGAGGGTTACCTCAGATTACAACAGGATCTGGACCAGATGGGCCAATGGCCTGAGAAGTGGCAGATGGAGTTTAATTCAGATAAATGCGAGGTGCTGCATTTTGGGAAAGCAAATCTGAGCAGGACTTACTGCATTTTGGGAAAGTGAATCTTTATGGTAAGGTCCAAGGGAGTGTTGCTGAACAAAGAGACCCTGGAATGCAGGTTCATAGCTCCTTGAAAGTGGAGTCGCAGGTAGATAGGATAGTGAAGAAAGCGTTTAGTATGCTTTCCTTTATTGGTCAGAATATTGAGTACAGGAGTTGGGAGGTCATGTTGCAGCTGTACAGGACATTGGTTAGGCCACTGTTGCAGTATTGCGTGCAATTCTGGTCTCCTTCCTATTGGAAAGATGTTGTGAAACTTGAAAGGGTTCAGAAAAGATTTTCAAGGATGTTGCCAGGGTTGGAGGATCTGAGCTACAGGGAGAGGTTGAACAGGCTGGGGCTGTTTTCTCTGGAGCATCGGAGGCTGAGGGGTGACCTTATAGAGGTTTACAAAATTATGAGGGGCATGGATAGGATAAATAGGCAAAGTCTTTTCCCTGGGGTTGTGGAGTCCAGAACTAGAGGGCATATGTTTAGGGTGAGAGGGGAAAGATATAAAAGAGACCTAAGGGGCAACTTTTTCACGCAGAGGGTGGTACATGTATGGAATGAGCTGCCAGACGATGTGGTGGAGGCTGGTACAATTGCAACATTTAAGAGGCATTTGGATGGGTATATGAATAGGAAGGATTTGGAGGGATATGGGCCGGGTGCTGGCAAGTGGGACTAGATTGGGTTGGGATATCTGGTCGGCATGGACGGGTTGGACCGAAGGGTCTGTTTCCATGCTGTACAGCTCTATGACTCTATAAAAAGGGGCATAAGATAGCTTTGGCTGACAAGATTAGGGTGAATCCAAAGATTCTTTAAGTATATTAAAGGAAAAAGAATAACCAGAGAGAGAATAAGACCCCTCAAGGTCAAAAGTGGACATATGTGTGTGTGGAACTGCAGGAGATGGGTGAGGTTCTCAATGAATACTTCTGCTCTGTGTTTACCATGGAGAAAGACATGAAGACTTGGGAACTTGGGGGAGTTCATGGTAATATCTTGGGAACAGTCCATATCATGGTAGAGGGGGTGCTGGACAATTACAATGTATTAAGGTGGATATACCTTCTGCTCCTGACCAGATATATCTAAGAACCTTGCAAGAGGCTAGAAAAGAAATTGCAGGGGCACCGGCTGATGTATTTGCATCATCATTAGCCATGGTGAGGTCCTGGAGGACTGATGGATAGCAAATATTGTGCTCTTATTCAAGAAGGGCTGAAAGAAAAAGTTGGGAACTATAGACCAGTAAGCCTAACATCTGTGGTAGGTAAGTTATATAGCAAATTTCTGAGGGATAAGATATACTTGCATTTGGAAAGACAGGGTTTGATTAGAATTAGTCAGCATGGCTTTGTGCGTGGGACATTATGCCTCAAATTTGTGAGAGTTCTTTGATGAAGTGACCAGGAAAGTTGATGAGGTCGGGTGCTATACGTAGTCTATATGGATTTTAGTAAGGTCTTTGATAAGATTCCACATGGTAGGCTGCTCTGGAAGGTTAGATCACTTGGAAACCAGGGAGAGCTGGCAAATTGGATACATAATTGGCTTAATGGTAGGAAGCCGAAGGTAATAGTGGAAGGATGCTTGTCAGACTGGAGGCCTAGTGGCGTGTCTCAGGGTAAGTGCTGGGCTCATTGCTGTTTGTGATCTATATCAATGATTTGGATGAGAGTGTACAAGGCATGATTAGTACCTTTGCTAAAACAGGCAGAATCATGGACAGTGAGGAAGGTTAACAGAAATTGCAGCAGGACCTTGATCAGCTGGGGAAGTGGACTGAGAAATGGCAAATGGAGTTTGAAGTAAAAGTATGAAGTGTTGTATTTTAGAAAGTCAAATCAAGGCAGGAGTTTCATGGTGAATGGCAGGGCTTTAAGAAATGTAATAGAACAGAGGGACCTTTGAGTTCTCTGAAAGTGGAGCCACAGGTAGACAGGTCTATAAAGAAGGCTTTTCGCACATTGGCTTTCATCAGTCAGGGCATTGAGTATAGAAGTTGGGAAGTTATGTTGCAGTTGTACAGGACATTGGTGAGGTCACATTTGGAATATTGTGTTCAGTTTTGGTCACCTTGCTATAGGAAGGATGTTATTAAACTGGAAATAGTGCAGAAGAAATTTACTAAGCTGTTGCCAAAACTCAAGGGACTGAGTTTTTGGAGAAGTTGAACAAACTAGGACTTCTTTCTTTAGAATGTTTAAGACTGAGGGAGTCTTATAGACGTGCATAAGATCAAGAGAGGCATGGATAGGAAGAATGCACTCAGTCTTTTTCCCAGGGTTGGGGAATTGAGGACTAGAGGGCATCAGTTTAAGGTAAAAGGAGAAAGAATAAATGGGAACCTGAGGGGCAACGTTTTTACACAGAGGGTGGTATGTATATGGAATAAGCTGTTGAGGTCGGTACATTAACAACATTTAAAAGACATTTGGACAAATACATGAATAGGAAAGGTTGAGAAGGATATGGACCATCTGGAGGGAAATAGGGTTAGCATGGATGGACATTTTGATTGACATAGACCAGTTTGAGCCAAAGGACCTGTCTCCAAGTTGTAGGACTCAATGACTCTATGACTGTAAGTTGACAAGTAAAGAACATGAAATTTATGCTACACTGTCAAAGGAGATTGTGACACTGGGAAAACAAAAGTCTGTTTATCATTTAGTGCCTGAGGCATATCAGCAAATGTTTAGAAATGTAAAGAAACAACTTGGAAAAATGTATATTGAATTTGAAACAATTAAGCAATGTCACTTTAACATTTGATATAAGCATTAGAAGCTGAAATCACATGTGAAATCTTTAAAGAGATTATTTTCTTAGAAGAATTTAAAAATTTCCCACCATGATACAAACCCATGTTAAGGATCAATGGGTTGCAGTAATGGCTGATGATTAAGAGCTGATCCATAAAGCTAAACATTTTTTCCGTCAGCTTCATAAATTTGAAAGGCATCGAAAGAAGAATTGTGAAAATAAGGAAGTAGCTAAGATAAAGAACAGATAGTTGAGAATGCACCAAGATTCCTTAGATCAGAAAGGGAAGTACTGATGGTGGAGGTGACAATCGAAAGCTGATGTGTTTTCATGGAATACATGTTTTCAGAATGCTGGAAGATGCAAGGGAAGCCCATGGGGCTTAATGAAGTTTATAAGAATGAGTCCAAAAAGAAAATTCAAAAGGAAAATGCCTTGAATCAAATTGTAGTTTTAATTACACAAACAGACTGGAGGTAAACACTACTGTTCTATTCTCTGTTCTGTTTTCACTGCTGTGAGTGCAGAAGGTGTACATGGGCTAGATGAGATATATAAAGAATATTTGTCTGAAATGAAGATTTCTTCAAATGATACTGCCAAGCTCATAATTTTACAGAGGAATAAGGAGATTTTAAACTCTCCTGTTGGAGAAGGATTTAGATTGCCTCCAGAGAGTTCAATACATGCCAAAATGTTGATAAATGAGAGGTGGAGACTTTAATTCAGTTCTCTTGTACAAAGTCCAGTTGGAGTGTGACTTGTTATCTAGATTAGTGGTGGTCAAGGTAGTTAAGAAATTATCTGTGGATAGAGTTGATTTATTCTTGGAGAATGATATTATTCTTGGAGAATGATTTAGCAGAAGTGAAGTTTGTGGTTTCGTCTATTATCATGGAAGGTCAAGTTGAGGTTAAACAGACAGAACAGTTTTAAGAACCAAGTTTCAGATGTTTTCTATTGTGTGCAGTGACCAGAGCAATGGCTAAACAAAGACTATCACCGAAAGGTCAAAGTACTATCATACATAGATCCTAGGATAGCTGAAACTCTACTGAAGAATGAAGGAAATTCAAAAGAATTCATTGGCTGCTGAATGAAAATTTACATATTTCGTGGTGACAACTATTCAGTATAACTCATCTATGTGCACAGAATGGTGACAGTTATCTTGAACATTTCATACCTTACCTCTCTTAACTGTAAGAATTAACAATTATTGGCAAAATCATCTTACAAAATAGATCTCTGGAGACAAGCTTTTTGTTTGTTTCTTTAATTTAACAAGCATGTGTGTGTTGTGTTATTTAGAAAAATAGATATTTATATTTTCAACGTTCAAGCTGTATGTTAATCAGCCTAACATCTCTGCTGAAGAAGGTTTGTATTATAATAAATGAATTTTTTTTGCTTATTAAATAAATCTAGTTAATGGGTCTTTCTATTTTCAACCTAATATAAATAAATTATATAATTGACCAGAACGGTAATTGAGTAAAATGTTTACATTTATGTTCTGACTGATGGAATATTAGAACTAAAGAGAGACAGAACACTCCTCCAGCCTCCATCATAACACTATATACTACATCTGCTCCCACCCCACATTTAACATCTGTATATAGCCACATTCAATACACATAATGTCAGTTTAGAAATACAATATCAATGACATTTATATATAACTCCACAGTGAAGAGTGGGGAGTAACAATGAATGTTAATTTGCCTCCCTGGTGCCAGAGTCAGGGATGTCACAAAGTGGCTAGCAGGGCATTCTGAAGGTGGAGGTGGACAGCCAGCAGACATGGTACATGTCGGTACCAATGACATGGGCAAAAAAATGAGGTCCTGCAGCAGAAATGTAGAAAGTTCGATAGTAGCTAAAGAGGAAAACTTCTAAGGTTGTAATCTCTGAATTATTTCCAGTGCCATGTGCTACTGAGTATAGGAATAGGAAGATAGGTCAGATGAACATGTGGATAAAGGGATAGTATAGGAGGGAGGGCTTTAGATTGTTGGATCTTTGGGACAGCTTCTGAGATAGGTGGGACCTGTACAAGCTGGAGGTGTTGCACCTGAACCAGAATGGATTCAATGTCCTTGTTGGTCAGTTTGTTCACTGTTGGGGAGGTTTTAAACTGATTTGGCAATGGTAGAGCAGAGTGGTTGACGCTGTCTACATGGACGTTTGTAAAACCTTCAACAGGGTTTCACATGGTAGACTAATTAGTAAAGTTCTATCACATGGGATGCAGGGAGAGCTTGCCAGCTGGATACAACATTGGTTTGACGGTAGGAGACAGAGGGTGGTGGTGGAGGGTGTTTTTTGGACTGGAGGCCTGTGACCAGCGGTGTTCTGCAGGGAAAAGGAAATACTGGAAATCACAGCGGGTCGGGCAGCAAACGTGGAGAGAGAGAGAGCAAGAGAGAGAGCTAATATTTCAATTCTAGATGACTTTTCAGGGGTGTCCAGCAGGGAATGGCAGTAGTCCAGCTTTGTCAATTATATTAATGAGTTGGTTGAGAAGTTTGGACGCATGGTTAATAGGTTTGCAGATAGCATCAAAATTAGTGATATAGTTGACAGTGAAAAAGATTACAAAAGGATCTTGATCAATTGATGTTGTGAAACTTGAAGGGTTCAGAAAAGATTTACAAGGATGCTGCCAGGGTTGGAGGGTTTGAGCTATAGGAAGAGGCTGAATAGACTGGGGCTGTTTTCCCTGGAATGTCAAAGTCTGAGGGGGTGATCTGGCAGAGATTTATAAAATCATGAAGGGCATGGATAGGTTTAATAGACAAGGTCTTTTCCCTGGTGGGGAATCCAGAACTAAAAGGCATAGGTTTCAGGTGAGAGGGGAAAGATTTAAAAGGGAACTGAGGAGTAACTTTTTCATGCAAGGGATAGTGCATGTATGGAATGATGGGCCAAGTGCTGGCAAGTTGGACTAGATTAATTTAGGATATCTGGTTGGCATAGATGATTGGACCAAAGGGTCTGTTTCGGTGCTGCACATCTCTATGACTCAATGACTCTAATTGGACCAATGGGCTAAGGAGTGGCAGATGGGTTTAATTTGGATAAATGCAAGCTATTGCAATCTGGTAAGACAAACAAGGGCAGGATTTATACAGTTAATGGTAGGGTCCTCAGCAGTGTGCAATACCTCACACTTATCCAAACTAAACTCCCCTAATACACTGTGCTTGCCATATGCTTCCTTTTTCTTTATCAAACTCTTGATATCCTTTGGTTATGTCCTCAAAAAAATTCAATAAAGTTTGAGAAACACGGTTTCCCAAATACGAAACCATGCTGACTATCCCTAACCATTCCTTACCTCTCTAAATGCATGTAACTCCTATCTTTCAGAATCACCTCCAACAACTTGCCCACCACGATGTTAGATTCACAGGTCTACAGTTCCCAGGCTTCTCCTTACAGCCTTTCTTAAATAAAGGCACAACTTGAAAGGGTTCAGAAAAGATTTGCAAGGATGTTGCCAGGGTTTGAGGATTTGAGCTACAGGGAGAGTTTGGATAGGCTAGGGCTGTTTTCCCTGGAGCATCAGAGGCAGGGGGGTGACCTTATAGAGCTTTATAAAATCATGAGGCATGTGGATAGGATAAATAGAGAAAGTCTTCCCTGGAGTGCGGGAGTCCAGAACTAGAGGGCAGAGGTTTAGGGTGAGAGGGAAAAGATATAAAAGAGACCTAAGCAGCAACTTTTTCACGCAGAGGGTGGTACGTGTATGGAATGAGCTGCCAGAGGAAGTGTAGCTTGTACAATTGCAACATTTAAAAGGCATCTGAATGGGTATATGAAAAGGAAGTGTTTGGAGGAATATGGGCTGGGTGCTGGCAGGTGGGACGAGATTGGGTTGGGATATCTGGTCGGCATGGACGAGTTGGACCGGGGGGTCAGTTTCCATGCTGTACATCTCTATGACTCTATGACTATATGACTCTATTAGCCACCCTCCAGTTTCTGGCACCCCACCCATGGCTGTAGATAACACAAATATCTCTGCTAGGGGCCCTGCAGTTTTTTTGCTAGCTTCCCACATCATCCTGGGATATCATTGATCAGGTCCCAGATAATTATCCACCTTTATGTTTCTTTAAGACCTCCAGCACTTCCTCTCCTTTCAAGG